>NW_016818806.1:298329-370051 GCF_001698545.2 Rhinopithecus bieti
GGCTCACGTCTGTAATCCCAGCACTTTGGGAGGCTGAGGCGGACAGATCACAAGGCCAGGAGTTTGAGACCAGCCTGGCCAATAATCGTGAAGCCCTGTCTCTACTAAAATACAAAAAATGAGCCGGGTGTGGAGGCGGGTGCCTGTAATCCCAGCTACTCGGGAGGCTGAGGCAGGAGGATTGCTTGAACCCAGGAGGCGTAGGTTGCAGTGAGCCAAGATTGCACCACTGCACTCCAGCCTGAGTGACAGAGCAAGACTCTGTCTCAAAAAAAAAAAACTTTTACCAGGTGCAGTGGCTCACACCTGTAATCCCAGCACTTTGGGAGGCTGAAGCAGGAGGATCGTTTGAACCAGGGAGTTTGAGGCTGTGGTGAGCTAGGATCATGCCACTGCACTCCAGCCTAGGTGACAGAGTGAGAACTTGTCTCAAAAAAAGAAAGAAAGAAATCCACTTTTGTGTGTCTGTGTGTGTGTGTGTCTGTGTGTGTGTGTGTGTGTGTGTAGTCTCACTATGTTTTTCAGGCTGGTCTGGAACCCCTGGGCTCAAACAATCCTCCCTCCTCAGCCTCCCAAAGTGCCAAGAGCTCACAAGTGTGAGCCACAATGCCAAACCAAAAACAACACTTCTAACACTGGACAAAGATAGTATTGTTTAGTTTTTCAAAAGGGACTTTACTAGGAATCTAAATGTAAAATGAAACCAAATTTACAGAAAATACAAAAGTTGACACAGATAATTTCAGGTTTCTTACCCTATGTGACAAAATGAGCCAGGCTCTCACCCTAAAGAATGATAGATCTGAGGCCAGGTGCGGTAGCTCACACCTATAATCCCAGCACTTAGGGAGGCCAAGGTGGGAAGATCACTTGAGCCCATGAGTTCAAGACCAGCCTGGCCAACATAAGGAGATATCATCTCTACAGAAAACTTTTGAAAATTAGCCAGGCATGGTGACCCTGCATCTGTAGTCCTAGCCATTCAGGAGGCTGAGGTAGGAGGAGTGCTTGAACTGGGGAGGTCACGGCTGCAGTGAGCTGTAATCACACCCCTACTCCAGCCTGGGCAACAGAGCAAGACCCTGTCTCAAAAATAAAAAACAATGGCAGGTGTGCTACAGATGGGTTTGACGGGCACAACTTACGGGGCACCCACCACTTCAGTCCCAAGAGGGTTAGACACTGGGCCAGGCCAGCGCTGGACCCCAGACAGAGGAAAGGCCTTCTCAGCTCCACTGTGAGGCCCCACAGAGACCTGCCTCTGGCCCTTCTCTCTTTTGATATGCTCAGGCAGGCATCTGGTTCACAGCTCCTGGGTAAGGGAGGCATGCCCTTCTCTTGCCCCAGCAGTCCGGAGGGAGGCCGCAGGCTGAGCCCACTGACCCTCCAGTGGCTGCTTTTTCTCCTTTGGGACCTCTCTGGCTCCAGGCTCTGAAGCCAAAGCTTTGGCTACTGTTACAGTCCTCTGACCTCCTCTGAAGTTCAGCTTCCTCCCTAGAGCCCTTAAACCCCCTAGCAACAGGCTTCTAATTAGCATCACACACATACTCATTTCCTGCCAGCTGTCCTACAGTCTCCGTGGGGTGGAAGGGCTGGTTTCATCCAAGTACTGCAGGCAGTGAGGGGAGAAAAACCCATCTTCTCTCAAGGAGGCAGAAGTGGTGCTGGGGACAGAGATGGGGCTGGCCTGCAGCTGCTCCCTCACCCCTCCTAAGAGAGTCTCTGTCTTGTCTCTGATATAGAGATAACATTGCCCTCTCTCCCCAGTTTCCATCTCCTTTTATTCATTTATTATTTATTTATTTATTTATTTATTTATTTATTTATTTATTTATTTATTTATTTTGAGACAGAGTCTCGCTCTGTCGCCCAGGCTGGAATGCAGCAGTGCGATCTCGGCTCACTGCAACCTCCAACTCTCAGGTTCAAGCGATTCTCCTGTCTTGGCCTCCTGAGTAGCTAGGACTACAGGCGTGCACCACCACACCCAGCTAATTTTTTGTATTTTTAGTAGAGACGGGGGTTTCACCATCTTGACCAGACTGATCTTGAACTCCTGACAATCTGCCTACAATCTGCCTGCCTCAGCCTCCCAAAGTGCTGGGATTACAGGCGTGAGCAACCGTATCCAGCCCCTTCTCCTTTCAGAAGGAAAGACAGGAATGCTGAGTGGGGTGAGAGGGAGCAGGCACAGTATTAAGGACTCGAAAATGAGGGAGGAGGCAGGAAGGGCAGCTCTACCCTGAATTGCCTCCAGGATTTTCCAGGAGATCCCCCATCCCCTGGGCTTCGAGGATTCACCTCCTTCACTACCCCAAGGCCTTGGCACCATGATCCTTGCTCTGTCTTCCAGAAGGCTCTTTGCCTTTTTCCTCCTCACCCCCTCCAGGCCTGCCCCTCTCCTGCCTTCTGTTCCAGCCCAGCTCATGCCTCCTCTAGGAAGCCTTCCTAGGTAGCACCTACTCTGCATTGCTGGTGACCCTGCTGTTCCCTAAAGCAGTAGTCTGTCTTCACAAGGTTTGTTTCTGTGCTCCCTGAAGGAATTGTTCTTTTCTTGAGCCCTAAAGGAATTTCTTAAACTATGTACTGGTTTGCACATTTTTCAGGTTGACAGTTAAGATTTTTCATCATGTTTAATTCATTGCCAAATATGCAGTTTCTGAAGTGTTTTACATATTGCAACATTTTAAAATAAAACTGCTAGGATTCTGTTCTAAATGTATGTTCAATTAAATCTAAATATTATAATGACTTGATACCCTCCACCATCCATTTATTTAATTATTCATTCATTCATTTATTTTTTGAAACACAGTCTCACTCTTTTGCCCAGGCTGGAGTGCAGTGGCATGATCTCAGCTCACTACAACCTCTGCCTTCCAGGTTCAAGTGATTCTCATGTCTCAGCCTCCTGAGTAGCTGAAATTACAGGCATGCACCACCATGCCCAGCTATTATTTGTATTTTTTAGCAGAGACGGGGTTTCACCATGCTGGCCAGTCTGGTCTCGAGCTCCTGACCTTAGGTCATCTGCCCACCTCAGCTTCCCAAAGTGCTGGGATTACAGGTATGAGCCACTGAACCCGGCCTCCATCATCTGTTTAAAATACATATGTATGATAGAACAACCAGACAGGAGATCAGTAAGGAAACAGATAACCTAAACAACAGTATAGACCAACTGTCCCTAAGAGTATACATGGAATTCTCCACTTGATAACATCCAAATACACATTCTTCCTAATCACATACAGAATATTTTCCAGGAGAGAGCACATGTCAGGTCACACAGTAAACCTTAATAAATTTAAGAAGATAGAAATCATGCCAAATATTTTTTATGATCACAACGAAATCAAACTAGAAATCAATAGCAGTAGGAAAACTGGAAAACTCACAAATATGTGGAAATTGCACAACATACTCTTGAACAACCAGTGGATCAAAGAAGAAATCACAAGGGAAATTATAAAACATCTTGAGAAAGGCTGGGCGTGGTGCCTCACACCTGTAATCCCAGCACTTTGGGAGGCCAAGGCAGGTGGATCACGAGGTCAGGAGATTGAGACCATCCTGGATAACATGGTTAAACCCCGTCTCTACTAAAAAAAAAAATACAAAAAAAATTAGCCAGGTGTGGTGGCGGGTGCCTGTAGTCCCAGCTACTCGGGAGGCTGAGGCAGGAAAATGGCGTGAACCCAAGAGGCAGAGCTTGCAGTGAGCTGAGATCACGCCACTGCACTCCAGCCTGAGCGACAGAGCAAGACTGCATCTCCAAAAAAAATAAAATCAAATCAAAACCACAACATACCAACACTTATGAGATGCCACAAAAGTAGTGTAAAGAGGGAAGTTTATAGTGGTAAATGCTAAATTTAAATAGAAGAAAGATGACCAGGCCCAGTGGCTCACACCTATAATCCCAGCACTCTGGAAGGCTGAGTGGGCAGGTAACCTGAGGTCAGGAGTTTGAGACCAGACTGGTAACATGGTAAAACCCTGTCTCTACTGAATATACAAAAACTCACCTGAGCCTTGTGGCACATGCCTGTAATCCCAGCTACTCGGGAGGCTGAGGCACAAGAATTGCTTGAACCTGGGAGGCAGAGGTTGCAGCAAGCTGAGATCGCACCACTGTTGTCCAGCCTAGGTGACAGAGCAAGACTCCATCTCAAAAAACAAAACAAAAACAAAGAAAAAGAAAAAGAAGAAAGATCTCAAATCAACAACCTAACTTTACACTTTGAGGAACTACAAAAAGAAGAATAAACTAATCTCAAAGTTAGCAGAAGAAAGGAAATAATAAAGTTTAGAGCAGAAATAATAGCCAGGCACAGTGGCTCACACCTGTAATCCCAACACTTTGGGAGGGCAAGACAGATGGATCACTTGAGGTCAGGAGTTCGAGACCAGCCTGGCCAATATGGTAAAACCCTATCCCTACTAAAAATACAAAAATTAGCTGGGTGTGGTGGCATACACCTATAGTCCCACCTACTCAGGAGGCTGAGGCAGGAGAATCACCTGAACCCGGGAGGTCGAGATTACAGTGAGCCAAGATTGTGCCACTGCACTCCAGCCTGGGTGACAAAGCAAGATTCTGTCTCAAAAAAAAAAGAAAAGAAAAGAAACAGAAAGTAGAATTGTATTCACTGTGAGGAGGCAGAAACAGTTGTTGTTCAAAGGGTATAGGGTTACAATCGTGCAAGATGAAAAAGTTCTAGAGATCTGTTGTACAACGTATATGCAGTTAACAATACTGTAATGCACACTAAAAAAAGAGAGTAAATTTATGTCTTTTTTTAACCAGTTAACAGATAGTGATAGATAGATAGATAGATAGATAGATAGATAGATAGATAGATAGATAGCAGATAGGTAGATAGGTAGGTAGATAAATAGATGATTGATTGATAGATACATAGATGGATGGATGGATGGATGGATGGATGGATGGATGGATGGATGGATGGATAGATAGATAGATAGATAGAGATAAACCTCCCTCCCAACAAAACATGTTAATTCATTCTTTATCATTCAGTCAAGATAGCATAGTAGGCCGGGCATGGTAGCTTACGCCTGTAATTCCAGCACTCTGGGAGGCTGAGGCAGGTGGATCTCTTGAGACCAGCAGTTCAAGACCAGCCTGGCCAACATAGTGAAACCCCTTCTCTACTAAAAATACAAAAATTAGCTAGGTGTGGTGGCGCCAGCCTGTAATCCCAGCTACTGGGGGTGGGAAAGGAGGAACAGTGCCAAACCTTGAGCGCTGCCCTGTTCCAGGGCAGATCAGTTTTAGAAGGTTGAGGATCTGTAAGTGGATGCCAATAAAATTATTGTGCCTGTGCATCTTTTGGAAAGCCTTAAGCTGTTCCCATCTAAAAACCACTGATTCCCAGTTTTGCAGGGTGAGTTTCCTACTGGGATCTCCCTCAGTGCAAGAGCAGGGGAGAAACCAAGGAACTGGCAATGTCCCCTCCAGCAGTTGCAAGTCATGGCTTCCATTCCCCCTGGCCTCCCACACTCCTTCTTCCGTGCACCTCTACTTCTCCATCCCACAACTTCTCTCTGTATCGGAATAGGCTACTAATGAGAATTCAGAGCCTCAGTGCCACTCATGGTTCAAGACTAAGGATAATGGGAGTTCCCTCTCTTGGCTTTGGAGCCCCCCTCCCTCTATCTCTGTATAGGGGAGCTTCTTCCTTCTCCCTTCCTTCTTGTCCCTCTTGCCTATTAAACTCTCTGCTCCTTAAAACCACTCCACGTGTGTCCGTGTTGTTTTATCTAAACCAGCATGAGGACCAAGAACCCTGGTGTTCCTCCACTCATCAGAGCCATATCATTTTAGTGCGTTGGCCAGGAAAGGAAATTCATTCATCTGATTGAGTCAAGGAAACATTTTAAACTATTTATGGCCTTTAAACATTGAGTAAAGTGTACTCCTATGAACAAAATTTGGAGGTGTACTCCTATGAACAAAATTTGGAGCATGTTTATTTCTCTGCCTGGTTCCTCTAGATTTGGGAAACTATCTGAATCAAGTTTGACATGCAGAGTCAATAAAAGCCCCTTGGGGAGAACTGGCCTCATGCCTTGTCTACACAATCTCTGCACACAGTTCCTAACCTGTGGTCAGTAAAGAATGTCACTTTCTAACAGGTCTGGGAGCTCCAAGTTTATCTTGGGATCTCAAGAGGAGAGGATCACACAACTAACAGGTATTTGAGGATACAAACCCGTGACTGGGCTACGCTTTAATAGTCTTATCTGAAATTCCTTGTGAAACAGAGTTTCATCAAAGCCAATCCAAAAGGCCTGTGCGGAAATAACCATTCTTGCTGCACTTTATGCAAATAATCAGGCCAAGCATAAGACTATACAGTTTATTCATGATTTGTTTTTTCCAAAAATGAGGACTAGAGAGAAAAATGGTGCTCCAAAGCTTATCACACATTTGTCATTAAGTCCTAGTCTCATTAATTGTTTTCAAGCTTTTCGCCTACATTTTTGACTAACCCTGCTTATTCCTGTGAATCAAGCAGTGATCTCCTGCAGCTTGGAAGAAAAAAATAAGGGATGGGTAACACAAAATCTGCATCAATATACTAGTTCTGGGCAATTATTCTGCAAATTCTGCCAGGTAATAAAAGTGAGTAGGGTGTCCATAACCCAGAGATTTCTTTGTTCAGGAAAATAAAACCAAGGAACTTCATAGACCCCCAAAGGGGAATTCTATATCTTGACAGGTAAAAGTTTAGATGGAAATTATCTACCACACCACACTTATGGAAACTGCCCTACTCACTCTGTTATTTGCAATAGGATTATACATGGTAGCACCTTCTAACTGAAATATTAAACAGAGAGTTTCCATCGCTGTCATATTTTGCTTAATCATTATCCTTATAGCAGGGATAGTAGTTACTAATGAAAAGGAAGCATGAAAGTTTTACTATCACTGAATCTGCTAGGACTTTTTATTGGGTTTAGTGATGCAGTTTTAAATGAAACATGCTGCTTTTGGATTAACACTTCTAGTAAAGTAAAGGAAAATCTACGAGTACTTAAAAATCAAATCAAAATTATTGACAGGCTCAGGGAAAATGCCAGCTTTATCCCCGAGTGGCTACAATCCCGCTTTAATAAATTCCAGTCTTCTTTATGGAATTAGTTAACCCCTTTATTAAGCCCTCTCTTGCTTGTGTGTCTTATATTGATATTTGGACTCTATACACAATACTATAACTCAAATTGTTTCTTCTCATCTAGAAACAATCAAACTCCAAATGATGCTGTAAACAGAGCCACACATGGACACGCCATTCTTCCGAGGACCCTTAGATTGACCCCAGGAGTAGCCCTAGCTGCTGTTCCCCATTCGACGCCCCTTTTCAACAAGAAGTAGCCAGAAGGAGTCGTCGCCCAAAACCCCCTAACAGCAGTTAGTGTAGCATCTCCACAGGGGGGAATGTTGTAGGAGTTATTAAGAAATTATTTTAGGCAGATAGAGAGGAAAAGGGGTCTTTGGGTCCTTGGGAAGTTTTCTTTTTGAGACGGAGTTTCGCTCTTGTTGCCCAGGGTGGAGTGTAATGGCGTGATCACTCACCGCAACCTCCGCCTCCCGGGTTCAAGCAATTCTCCTACCTCAGCCTCCCGAGTAGCTGGGATTACAGACATATGCCACCACGCCCAGCTAATTTTGTATTTTTAATAGAGATGAGGGTTCTCCATGTTGGTCAGGCTGGAGTTTTCATTTTGTTAAAGCATCTCCAGAAAAGTTTCTTGTAAAGCCCCAGCCCTTAGAGCCAGGTTGGCAACCTTTGATATGCAAATGCAAGCCCGTAGAAACGGGGTCCACCCAAACATGGTGATTCCCACGGCCTTCTTGCCCTTTCCCCACATGTTCCTGGCAATGTGGCCGCTCTCATGTATCCCCGAGTGTGTAAAACATCATGGTACCCTGCATTTGCATATTAAAAGGCTAGGGTGGGGCCGGGTGCAGTGGCTTACACCTATAAACCCAACACTTTGGGAGGACGAGGCGGGTGGATCACCTGAGGTCAGGCGTTCAAGACCAGCCTGACCAGCATGGAGAAACCGCATCTCTACTAAAAATGCAAAAAAAATTAGCCGAGTGTCATGGCACATGCCTCTATTCCCAGCTACTCAGGAGGCTGAAGCAGGAGAATCACTTGAACCCAGGAGGCGGAGCTTGTGGTGAGCCAAGATTGCACGCCACTGCACTCCAGCCTAGGCAACAAGAGTGAAACTGTGTCTCAAAAAAAAAAAAAAAAAGCTAGAGTGGGAGGGCCAGCTTTTTCCCAGGGCTATGTGAATGCCATGCATAGTCAAACCAATCCCCTGAGCCCTATGCAAATCAGACACCTCCTCCTCCAGCCTCTGTATATATAGCTAGATGGTATCTGTGGCAGCTGGGGTTCCCTCTCTCAGCTTTGGGGCCCCCCTCCCTCTATATCTGTACAGGGGAGCTTCTTCCTTCTCCCTTCCTTCTTGCCCCTTCTTGCCTATTAAACTCTCCAAATAAAACAAAAAAAAGACTACGGGTCATGGCCCCTCTCTCGTGGAATTGCAGTGAGGACTAAATGGGACTTATTGTGTGTCTGGAAGTTGAATTTGAGTCTGAGTCTGGACTAAAAGGGCCCAGAGATTGGTGACCTAAGGCCTTTGGCCCTTCATGGAGGAGGATGGAGGGAGCTGCTGGTCCACAGTTGACAGTGCCTGTTGGAATTCAGGAGTTCTGGCTCCTTTCTTGCTCTGCCTTTGAGGTTCTTCTGTGAGATTCTCTCTGGTCACAGGGCCCAAGGCCTAAGACCACCAAAGCATAAAACGTTTCCAAGGGGTGGGAAGGTTTTAATGAGCATCCCAAAGGGACCAGGGGATACAAACTCCAAATCCGGCCTTTATATCACCATTATTTCAAGCAACGGGAGGAGGCTCAGCTTTGCTTAGCTCATTCCCAGATGAAGAGGCAACTGGAGGGAAGTCCCTGAAAGTGCCTCTCTACCCAATAGAGGGGCTAAGGAAGGAAAGTGGAGAGGTCTCTGCTGCTGCTGCCGCCACTGCCACCAAAAGCAGGGAGACCTCAAGCACCAGGCTGACCTCTGGAGGTCAGGACGGACCCAGAATCTGGCAGGAATTGGGCAGGAACATCAGACCCTGGAAAGTTAGATGAGACTGAACAGGTGAGAAAACTCTTAGGGTCCCCAGACAGCACTGAGATCTCACAGAGGGGCCCCAAGAGCCCGCTGACTCCAGGGGCTGAGACACCCCAGGGAGGGAGGTACCCCTAGACTGAGACACTCACAAAAGGACCCCAGTTCAGCAAGGGTCGGAGTAAGGTCTGGAGAGAGAAGAGAGTAAAGGGCCCTGGGTGGGCAGGAGGCTGAGGAGGGAGGCTGGGGAGAGCACCAGGGCGGGGCGTCAGGCAGGTGCCTGGAAGGTGTGGCCAGAGGGGTCTCTAGCTGCTGCTCTGCTGCTCCTGCTCGCGGATGAGTTTGGCAATGGGGCCGGTGATGCCGCCTATCAAGGTCCAGTACTCGTCGAAGCTGATGCGCCCATCGTGATTGGCATCCAGGTTCTGGATGAGCTTATCTGCAGCCTTCCGGTTCCCTGTGTCCTGGGGAGGAAGCAGGGGTCAGCAATGCTGAGGGTGGAAACCCCAGAGACAGACTCCAGGTAGGACTCTAGGCAGAGACCTAGGATCTGGCCTGGGCAGCTGCTTCCCTTGGGAAATGCAAACACAGCCCCACTGGCTAGGCCTGAGCATCCTGAGCAGACAGAAGCCTGGGGGTAGAGGAGACCCTGGAGTTAGGAGGGCACTGGAAGGATAGAGGCCTCAACAGGGAAAGACACCCTGAGAGGCCAGAGGCTTGCAGGGGAGGGAAGGGGAGAGGGAGGCAAGGCCCTTGGGTGAGAGGCCTTACCGACAGCATGTGGTTCAGCTCTTTCTGGAGCATCTCGCGGAAGCTGCTCTTGCTGATCTTGTTCTTGACCAGGCTGTACTTAGACACATATTTGTAGAAGTTTTCCACCAGGACAATGACCGCCTTCTCCAGCTCCGTGTAGCAGTCTGACATCTCCCTGCTTCGCCTGCTGGTGGGGCCTGGACACCAGAAGGAGGGGAATTGAGAAGAGACCCCCTCAGGCCATACCTCCTCCTCCACGCCCACCCTAGGCCCTGGGTCCCTCCTCCTCCCTTGCTTCTGGTCGCTGGAGAAGGTGGCAGGAAAAGGGGAACAGAGTGGGTGGGGGAGAGTAAGCCCTGGAATGAGAACTATGCGGCTCCTCTAATCCAGGTTCTCCCCAGCTGAACCACCTCAACAGGTTCTCCAGGCCCTGCCCCAGCCCCAGGCACCAGGTTCCAGCCCTAGGAAGCAAGATCCCTACTGTCAGAGACCTGAGGGGCAAGAGGCTCTCACGAGAAGAGGAGAAGAGTCCACCTGCTCTCCCACCCTGCTCCGCAGCTGGCCTACCTCACCTGGGTCCAAGCATGGCTGGGACAGCTGAGATGAGCCATGGAGGTTAGGGGCAGAGGCAGCCACTCCCAGGACTGGCCGAGACCCCAGCCCCAGGAAACAAAGCAGAAAGGAAGGAGTAGGCCTTCCCCAATCCCTTGCCGGGCTCCAGGGCAGTGAGTCCAGGGTCTCAGGCCCCGGCTGCCCCTTTTGGGAAAGGACAAGGTCTAGATCTGTTGGATCAGATTTTGTGCAGCTCTCCCAACACACCCCTCCACACCCTGCTAGCCTCTCCTCCCCTATGCCCATCCCTAAATACACAGCAGGATCCAAGAACACCCCCACCCACACTTCATTACCTACGGCGGGGCCAAGCCCAGTTACAGCCCAGCTGGAGTCGGACCCTGGACACAGCAGCAGACTGCCAGAGGGCACATGCGTCACCCTCTCAACCCAGGACAAAAGACACTTTCCAAGCGGATACCGTCTTCTGAATAACAGGATATGAGGGGAGCAGGCGGATCTGGATCTACTCTGTGAGTCACAGCCCATGCCCAGAGCACCCCCCACATCAACCCCGGGCAAATCAGACTCCCTTCCCACTCCCAAGCCCAGGAATGTGCTCCAGCCACTCTCACCCGGCAGGTCCTGGTGAAAGGAGATGGACAAAACAGGGACACAGCCACCATAAGGGCCTGAGCAAGCCACAGTCAGATTTGGAAGGAAAGGCTGCTCGGTCAGGCCCCACCACAGCCTCCTGTCCGCCACCTGCTTTCCGTTGGCCCCTCGTGGCCATTCCTACTCCCATGCCGGCTGCCCTGCCCTCTCCAGCCAGCCGAAGCCTGCCAATCACTCGGGCCCTGCCCAAACCACGCCTCCAAAGTAAGCCCGCCTTGACCCCTGCCCTGGGTGCCATCCTTCCTGACTCCCACAGACGTGTCTGTCATCACCACTCAGCTAGCACTGGCTGGGGCCCACTAACTGGTGAGGCCACAGTGGCTTTCTGGGTCCTGTCTTATTCCTTGAGACAAGCATAGTTTTTCTTACACACGGCCAATGTATTTTCTGAACCAAACGGTGGGACTCAGACTTTAGGACAGTTTTTTTAATCCTGGGTATACACCACTCCCTGCTTTTAATCTCTGCATCTCTCCAGGCCACATTGCCTGGTCCAGTGCCTTGCTCAAGGTAGACGTTCTATAAATATTCCACCTCCTTCCAGTCCTGATAACAGGTATCGCAGGTCCCTGACCACCTTTTAAGCTTTTTCTTTCGTGAAGCTTCTTCTGAAGGAAGGGTGGGACCAGGAGGGAACAGGCCAGGAAGCAAGAAGAAGGAGAGTTGAGAGGGAGAGTCAGGCTGCGGCTTCTCTGAAGGGAAATCCTGCCCTTGTCTCCCCTCCTCCACCTGCCCAAACCCTCTGGTCCCAGCTGGGAGGATGGAGCACAGTACCAGGATGGCAGGAAGCCACACTCTTTTCCATATTCTTTTATTTAAGTGTGTAATTGCATGGTTCCATGTCAATTCTGCTGTAAGACTTTCATACAAACACTTTAACATTTACAGATGAAGAGGAAGACCATTGTTCAACCTGTGATCTGTCCGCTATGCTGCCCTTGGGTTGGAGGTGGCTCAGGTTCACGACCAGTGTTTCAGGTGATTCTGAAAACCGTGCCCATTTCTGGAAGGACTGCGCCAAGTTCACTCCCAACCAAGCCTTGGGAGTGGGAAGATAATTCAGAGACCCTCTCCACACTTAACCATCCCACACTTCGTTCCCTAAATGAGGGATCTTGTGGGAAACAGTCAGGGAGAGGAAGAGGGAAGGAAATGGGTGGTACACCTCCCTCTGCCACTCTCCCCACAGGCCAGCCTACCTCTCCCACCACCTGCCTTCTTGGAGTCATTTCTCTGAGCTGTGTCCTCCGGGCTGTCCTCAATATCATGACTCAACCCCTGCTTGGCCTCTGGCAGCAGCCAAGTGGACAAGACACAGATGAGCCCCAGAGATGACTCTGCTACCTGCTCCCAGGAGTACTGGGAGACCCACAGCGGGAGCTCCAGTGCCTCAGGGCTTCAGCTCCCAGCCCATCCTCCCAGGAATCCACCCACTCCCCACCTTCGGTAAGATGGACAGTGCTGGAGATAACCATCTGACAAGTGCTTTTCTGGAGCTTTTTCTGAAGGAAGGATAGGGTAGTAGGCAGGCAGGGATCATTACCCTCCTCTGCCTCCCTACCCTGGAGGCCAGGAGACAGGATCTGCCATCCCACTGTCCCACAAACCACCTGCTCCTCCCACCTGCCCCATTCCCCCACCAGCCAGGCCCTGGGTCTCCTGGTTCAGGGGTGGGGCATATGTTCTATCCCATCAGCCCCTTCCTAGAAAGGTCAAGCAGGAGGTCGTTCCTGCATTGGCCCTGCCACAGGTAGATCCTGGCCTGAGTGGACAGTGCACACTGGAGCCTTCCAGAAATGTGGGAATGGGAGGACCACGAGTCCTCCAATGGGACCTCTCACCTCAGGCCTCCAGCCCTACCCCAATGTTCTCATTGTCTTCCCCTTGGCTGATTCATCATTGAGCAACCAGCAGTCTCCCACCCCCACCCCGCCCACCTCAGCCCAACTTGCTGACTTCTCTGAAAGCCCAAATTGCCCTGACACCATGCCCATGGATCCCAGCCACTCCAGCCCCACCCTCCCACCCCAGGTTCTGGGTCCCACGCCCTCCAAATGCCTCCTAACCACCCCCAACATCCCCAGGCTCCTTCTGCCTGGAGCTTCGAACATCCGCCACACCCTCCTAAGTCCACCTTCTCTTCTCACCCCACACACACCTCTAGAGTCTTAAGGTTTTTCCAGGTGTTGGGATGTGTCCCTAGACTCCTGTCCCTCCTGGTCACTGTTCTCTCCAGAGCCTAGCCCACTGCCAAACCTAAGTATGGATTCTCTGTGTCCCTTCCATCTACCTGGAATTCATTTGCTCACTTAGGCACCATGAGTTTGCTTACTCATTCATTCAGTGGCTCATTTACTGACTCTCATTCATTCACTTGCTCATTCAATAATGCATTCACTCTCTTGCACATTCATTAATTCATTCCCTTTTTCATTTACTCATTTGTCCTCTTTGCCTTCAATATACAGGGAAGGTGCCAACAGAACTGGGCTGACAATGTCACCTCTATCAGTAAGGCTGTTTCAAACGAAATTTCTCCAGCCTCAGCTGTTCCATTCTCTGCTCCCTCCTGTGTTCTTTCTCTAGTTCCACAAGGCCCTTTCCAGGAACAGCTCCTGGAGCACAGTGGGGCCTGCTTGGGTCGCGAGGTAGCCACTCTGCCTCACCCCTCACCATCCTCACAGGACTCTCTGCATCTAACTCACACACACACACACACACACGCACACACACACATACACACGGAGCAAGGACCTCTGCCATTCCTGATCCCTTCTGCTTGGGTAACCCATCGCCCTTCCACTCACTTCAGCTCTTGGAGCAAGAAGCCAGCCTCTGATATTTTTCCAGACAAGTGAAGTTGGAGGAGTTCAGTGTGGATCTTGCCGCCGCCTCCCCCAACACACACACAACTGTCACAGCCTCACCAACACTTACTAGAATGTGGGGAAAGGCAGAGCTGGCTCCCCAGAACCCTTGCCCTCACCTCCATCCCGACTGGGCTGGGCAGGGGAAGGCTCCCTTAGTGCAGGTGGCTCTGCCAAGAAAAGCAACTCAAGCCGGGGCCTGCCTGGGTCCTGAGGTAGGGAAGCTGCTGAGTTCAGACCCTCTTCCAGAGAGCTCGCAGGCTCCCCACAGCCTCACTCGGGTTCCTCCCAGATCTCATCATCCCCCTCAAGGAACAGCTCCTGGAACACAGTGGGGCCTGCTTGGGTCATGAGGTAGAGGAGACGCCACCTCAGCCCCTGCCTCCTGTTCCCAGAATCTCAGGCTCCCTGGGACTCGCCTGGTTCCTTCTGGACCCCATCGCTTCTCCCAGGACACAGCTCCCAGAGCCCAGCAAGGCCTGTGTCCAAGCTCTGACCACCCCCAACCCAGACCAACACGCATTTGTCCTCTCCTATTGGGAAGGATCGAGTAGCTGTGGGCAAAGCTTCCAAATGCTCTGCCCCTGGAGAGGAGCTCCGTCAGCTGCTGCGGCAAGGAGGGGTCTCACCATCCCATGCATCCCCTCTGAAGGCCTCACCCAGCTCCCAACCCCCCAGGACTCCGCATTCCCAAACTGGCCTGTGGGGGAAAGTTAATAATTACCAAAATCTTCCTCCCCGTTCTCTGACAGGCCCCTTTCCCCAGGCCCCCTTCACTGCCCCTTCTCCTGGCCTCCCAATACTGTGGGGCCCTCCAGCAGCCACAGACCTCCCAGGCCGGGCCTGGGGTGCTCACCTGCTGCCTCGGTCTGCCTCCGCTCCAGCAGAGCTCTGGGGCTTGGGCTCCGGCACTGCCAAGCAGCTCCCTGCACTCAGCCCAGCCGGGACTCCTCCCCACTGCACTCCCAGAATCTGTCCCACTCCCTCCCAGCCCTGCCCGCTGAGCTGGCTCAGTGGGGAGATAGTGGCTGAGCTGCCTCTTGACTTGGCCCTGGGGTTGGGCCCTTGTTAAAGGGATACACACCTTTTTTCACACTCCACTACCCCCATCCCAGAGGGAGTGGTGAAAGCTGGCACTCCCCCAACCCCACCCTCCCAGCGCCACAGGGGCTGAGCAGAACCTGACAGGGTAGAGAAAGGAAGGGAAGGACTGTCACCTGCCTTTCTCACCTGGATCACTGGGATCCCAGTTTCGGGGGCTCCCAACAGACAAGTTCAGTTAACATTCCAGGCCAGCCTAACTGGCCACAGAAACCTCCTTGCCATTGGGGTTTCAGAAATAACTCCCAACTTCTGTGCTCAAATCAGAAGGCAGATGCCAGGGACCTGTCTGGCTCCCTGGTCTTCTGTCTCCAGTCCAGCCCATCAGCTCTTCTGAGACCCAGCCCTAAGATCCCTCATGTACAGAGAAGGACTCCTCTGGAAACTCCCCACACCCCACCGTTGCCCTAAGATACCCAAGGAAACTGGCCAACTCGACCTCCCTACACTAGGGCAGCAGCTGAAACCAAAGAGGGGCCCACTCGCCCACTCCAGCAGTAATGACATTGGCTCATTGGGCACTCGCCATGTGTCAGGCTCTCTGACAAGTGCTTTACATGACATGTGGCATTGTCCTCCTGGCAATCCTGTGGAAGTAATATTCATAATCCCCGTTTTATAGATGAGGAAACTGATACTAAGAGCATGCGCAAATTTCCAATGATAAGTGGCAGATCTGAAATCCAAACTCAGGCCAGTCAGCCTGTTTCTAACCCTCCACCCCCATCCGCCCCATTTCCCTTGTTATGTCAGCCGGGGCTCAGAACACCTGGACTAATATCCTTTTCCCCAAGTGTGCACACATACTCTCCTCTCCTATAAGAGGGTCTGCCCGTTGACAAAGAGGAACCTGTCCCTCAGAGAGGACCATGTTGCCCTTTTGGGCCTGGTACCACCCTCAACCCAAACCCATAGGGAAAAGTGAGTTCCCATTCACTTCCACTGCCAACCATTCCAGCCCCACATGCCCCACCCTACCAATGACTTTGCCATTCACCCCCAAGCTCCTCTCACCCGTGGACCCTGGGGGAGGGGGTGTCCAGTCAAGACAACATGCTTCACTTTTTTCATTTTTTTAATTAATCAAATGATACAAAACAACCATCATTCTGTCAATGCCCAAGCACCCAGCTGGTCCTCTCCCCGCATGTCACACCCTCCTCAGCCTCTCCCCCAACCCTACTCTCCCTCTTCTCCGGCCCTAGCCCAGGGACAGAGTCTAGGAGGAACCTGGGGCACAGCTGGAGGCACGAAGAGAGCCCTAGACAGACAGCCATGGTTTGGGTTGGGGAAGAGGTTGGGAAGTAGGTTCTTAAAGACTCATTTTTAGTACCAGATATCCAGCCATATTCCCAGCTCCGTTCTTCAAATCGTTTCCCACAGCCCAGCTCCTCTCTGTTCTCCCCCTACTACCAATTCTTTGGCTCTTACACAATTTTTATCCCTCAAATATTCATCCCTGGCCCAACCAGTCCCCTGAGCCTCCCTCTGGCGGGGACTCCTGCACTCATGAACTCCACAGAGCATCCAAGACAGAAGTGCACAGAGACCCTTGGGAAGGCCGTTAGGAAGCTGAACTTTGCAGAGATGAGGAGAGGTGCAGGCTAGGGAACACGGTGGTGGTAGAGGAGAGTTTTATTTCCAGGCCCACAGTCTCTCCCCAACACCCCAAGAATTCCAGGGGAGTTCTCAGCGCCCCCGGACAGGCCTCTCCAGCTTCACACTCTTGGCCGCTTCTCCAATCAGCTCCCAGAAACTCCCGAACTCCAGTTTAGAGTCATTGCAGCTGCCCAGGTTGGCAATTTTCTCTTCCAGGCCACAGTTGCTCTAAGGGGAGTGAAGACACCATGGCTCAGGGAGGCAGCACCTTCCGATCTTCCCACCCCACCCTGCCCAGGGGCAGACAGCAGGAGCAGAGCCTACCCGGCTCTGGGAAGGGGGAAGAGCTAGGGGTTGCAAGTGCCAGTGTGGGTGGGATCCTGGAACACTTGCTTGGGAAGTCAGGGTACTGACTGGCTGGGGTGGGGTGTGCTCCCTCCATACCGGCATGAGGTGGGGCAGCTGCTGGGTGACCAGGTCCCGTAGCTCAGAGGGGGTCAGCGTCTCCTTCCCACCCTCCACAGAGTACTGGTGGAAGTTCTTGATGAGGGTCTCAATGGCCCTCTCCACATCACTGAATTCCTGAGCATCCTGAGGGCAGGGGACATCACCCACATCAGTGAAGCTCCACGCACCCCAACAGCCTGCTCCTCCAGGAGTCTGGCAAAGCCCTCAGGTCAGAAGACTGCTGGAAGGCACACAGCTCCCACCCACTCCAGAGCCCAGAATCTAGCCCCTCTCCCCTACCCCAGCTCGGCCTCCAAGCCACAGCGGCCACAGGTTGGGGAAGACTTCCCTCCCCACACCCTCCAGCTGCAGGCAGTGCAGGTCCCAGCATGCACCCAGGCATCTTCTTCCCAGGAGGACTCCATCTGCATCACCCTGTGTGGGCCTCAGAAGAGGGTTCACATCTCACTCACAGGGTCTGGGGTGCAGGGTAAGGCCAAGGTGAAGGGCAAAAGTCAGTGGGGGGACATAGACCCTCAGGGTGAAGGAGAGGAGTGTTGGAGCAGAAAGGCCAGGAGTGAATGAGCCCACCTCTGCGTTGGCTGACCGGCACTGTCCCATGGTACCCGCTGCGTCTGGTCCTTTGGTGAGAGTTCTGTTGTCCTATAGCTGGCGCCAGAGGAGCTGATGGCTCATGATCTGCCTAGAGGAGGGGGCAGGCCTGAGGTGAGGGGAGAGTCTAGCATTTCTTTCTCAACTGCCCACTTTGGCTCCACCTCAGATATTCTGTGCCTCATCAGGGGGTCAAAACCAACAGCACACAGGCCCAGGCCCTGCCTAGGCTTCAACGCATCTAGGGGGAATCCCTTGGGCCTCACCTTAGCCTCATTCTTTCCACCTCCTCCAACCACCCACCTCTTCTTGAAACACACACACCAACCTCCAGGATCTGATCCCCAGGCCTTACCCTAAGTGTGCCTTCTGGTCAGCAGGCTGTATATTTGGGTGAAAAGCCCTGGGTTTCCTTACCTGCTGGCAGCCGCAGAGACAAGACAGGAGGAGCCAGCTCACCTGAGCTCAGCTCTTATACATGGGGGAAGGGAGTGGAGGCAGGGGCTGGGCCTAAGCCACCCCTGCTATTGCAGCAGCCTGGGCTGTGAGCCAGCGTTACGAGCCCCACCCTCCACTAGCCAGAGTTCCAGAGCCTACCCTGACCCTGCCACGAGGAGAGAGCCACAGAGCGCTGGGGCTGGGAAAACCCTGGCCTCAGATCAGCATGTAGAGTCACAGAGAAAGAGAGGGGACAAGGCTGAGGAGACAGGGAGGACTTGGAGACCTCATGGGGTCACCCTAGGAAGTGGAAGGGCCCTGGGGAACTGTAGGGCAGGGAGGGAGAGGGGGTCTGAATCTGTGACCAGGAAAGGAGAAGCAGGAGCCTCTGTACCCTCCATGTGTGTGTCTGTCTGTCTGTCTCTCTCTCTCTCTGTCTCTCTCGCACACACACACACACACACACACACACATACACACATACGCTTCTCCCAGCCAGGCCCAGTTTGGATACTGACACTCAAGCCTGCCTGGATCCCGGAGCCCAGCCTTTACCAGTCCTGGAGGCAGAGAGACGAATGTAGAGAACTTGAATCAGGAGGAAGAAGCCAGAGAAGGGCAGCCTGGTGGAGGGAGGCAGATGGAGTGAGTGTTCACCTGACCTCCCTTCAGCTCCCCTCAGCGGCCCAGAGTGCACAAATGCAAGGCCCACTTGCACTGCTTGGCAGCTAACACCCACTCCAAACTGGTCGGGCCACGTGTTTCTCTCTGCCTCCCTCAGAGCCCCATGCTTTCCCTAACCCAGCTGCAGAGCAACACCCCCTGATTCAGAACCCAGAATGACATCCCAGAGAGCCCAACCCCAGTGGCCCTCCTCACCTGCCCAGGCCCAGACACCCACAACCTGAAGTCATGGGGAGGGGGTAGGAAGAAGGGCAGAGCAGTAGGCATGAGTCAGGGCAAGGATGGGGTGCGGCCCAGAGCCAAAGCTCCCAGGATCTTTTCCTAAACGCTGAGATCAGAGCACACCCCACTATGTTCCTCCCCATGTCACCTTCTCAATCCAGGGCCTTCTGTGTCTCAATGGAGAGGACCTTCCAACAGTGTCTCATTCTAAGAGTTCCTCTGAAGGGCTTCAACCTGCAGGTCCCTCTGAGGGTCTCTCAGCCTGTCGGTCCCTCTGAGAGTGACTTAGCCTGGGTTCCTCAGGAAGAGGCTCAGGCTGGGGTTTCTTCACAGGGCTTCTCACGGTGAGGGAGCCCTTCAGTGCAGGAGCCCCTCTAGAATGTCTCCACCAATGGCCCCTTGGATTCCCAGTCTGGGGGTCCCTCTGAGGTCTGTCTGGGATCCTCTCATGGTGTGTAACAGGGAGCTTCCTCAGACTAAAGGTTCCTCTGGACTCATAGCTGCCCCTCATGGATGCCTGCCAGTGAGGCACAGACAGCCCTGGGAGGCCGGCCACCGAGCTGCCCGCCCCTGCACCCTCTGGTGGTGGTCATGTACACCATATGCCCCTCAAGCCAGGAAGGCAAGGCAAGTTCTGCCTCCGGTGGCACCACCCCACCCTCACCCCACAGTCCTTGAGCAGAACATCGGGCCCCTCCTTCTGGCTTCCCCACTGCTCCAGAGGGTAAGGGTGGAGGGCCTGGTGTTCCTGAGCAACCAGCCAGAGAGGATCCTGGTTAATCAGAGCTCTGAAATCCACCTATTCTTGTCTTTATGACTTTACCTAAGATCTGTGTCCTGATCTTTAATACAGGAGTTAAAAATAGCACCTTCCTCAAAGGACTGTGAAAATTAACTAAGACAATACAGGCAAAATGTTTAGCACTGCACCTGGTACTTAGTAAGTGCTCTATACATGTTCACCACTATCACTGTCATCCAACGGACAAACCCAAGAAAAAGGAAGCACAGCAGGACCATGCAGCTGAGCCCCTGAGTCACCTCTCCTGCCCCACATCTCTGCCTCTACTTTTCTTTTTTCTTTTTCATTTTTCATTTTGTTTTGTTTTGTTTTGATTTGATTTTTGAGATGGAGTTTCGCTCCTGTCTCCCAGGCTGGAGTGCAATGGTGCGATCTCGGCTCACTACAGACTCCTTCTCCTGGGTTCAAGTGATTTTCCTGCCTCAGCCTCCTGAGTAGCTGGGATCACAGGCGCCAGCCTAGCTAATTTTTGTATTTTTAGTAGAGATGAGGTTTCGGCATGTTGGCCAGGCTGGTCTTGAACTCCTGACCTCAAGTGATCCACCCGTCTCAGCCTCCCAAAGTGCTAGGATTACAGGCATGAGCCATTGTGCCCAGTCCTCTGCCTCTACTTTTCATATATTCATTCATTCAACCATTTACTGGGCACCTGCTCTGTACAAGACCTGGTGCTAGATGCTGCGGAGTGTTCAAAGATGAATAACATTGCCTGTCCTCAAGGGGCTCATAATTTTCAGATCCATCCTCAGGTCAAGAGAGAGATTTCCCACCCTCTGGTGTCAAGAAAAGAAATCAGGATGGGGTGTGAGTAAGAAACAATTGTGTTTCAAGGATGAAGCTTTATTTGGGAAGAGTGCAGTTCTGCTCGGCCCTGACCAGCCCTGCCCTGCCCACCCCCATCCCAGCCAGGCGGCTTTACTTCTTCCTGATCTTCAGGTCCTTCTTCTTCCTGATTTCCTTGGCCAGCTCCCCAATCAGTCTCCAGTACTCATTGAACTTGAGCTCTGAGTCCTGATTCACATCCAAGCTCTTCATCTTCTCATCAAGAGAGCCCACATCCTGAGAAGGCACCAAAGGGAAGGGTAGAGTTAGAAACAGGTTCTTGAGAAAACAGGGAGGGAAGAATTGCCAGCTGCCATTCTCTCAAGGCCCTTCCCTCAGAGAGCAGTGGCACCTGCCCCTTCTCTAAAGAATGAGGCTGCAGCCCCAAAACTGCACTGCCGTGGGGTGCCTCTCCAAGGAGCACCAACAGAGAGAGGTGGAGGGGCCCGAGTCCTAGTGCTTGCCATTGTGTAAATACTTCCACTATGGCACAAACAGGTTGTTGCTTAATATAAAGCTGGAAAGAAATGCACACAATCTGCTCTCACCAGCACACTGCTGCAGCTGCTATGGGATCAGCCCAAGGATTTGCCAGCATCTCAGGGAGATGCTGCAGGGTTGGACCCAGTCTGAGCTTTCTGGGGCCACCCTCCTCTTTATCAGAAAGCTGGAGAAGCTCCCAGTACTTAGCTGCTCATTCACACGGCCCTTGTGTCTTTTCATTCATCCAGCTGGGTCACTAGACCAGGGGAAAGACATGGAGTATATGGGTTTTTAGGGGGCCCTTGACAGGGTCTCTCTCATAGGCCTGTGAAATCGATGGCAACAGTAAACCGGACGTCCTGATCGAAGGACCTGTTGCCAGATAAACAAGCAGAACCAAAAAGTTGACTGTTGAATAATAGTTCAACATCAAACCAGAGAAGGGTGCCTCAGGCAGGGTGTGATGCTCAAGGTTTGAACCAACATTTGGATGCAGACAGAGAAGACTCACCAAATCTCTAAAGGGAACAAAGCTGATTCACAGAAGAGCTAAAAAGACTTTTTTTTTAAGTTACAAGCACATTTAATTATAAAACACTATAAGCACTGCCAGTGGAAGGCAAGGATGGCTACTGTAACATTATATTGGGGGTGCATTCAATTAGTAAAGATAAATAAATAAGTATTAAGAAGGAAGAAGCAGGAAGGGTGTGGTGGCTTACGCCTGTAATCCCAACACTTTGGGAGGCTGAGGTGGGTGGATCACTTGAGGTCAGGAGTTTAAGACCAGTCTGGCCAACAAAGCGAAACCCTACCTCTACTAAAAATACAAAATTTAGGCAGGCCAGGTGTGGTGGCTCACGCCTGTAATCCCAGCACTTTGAGAGGCCAAGGCGGGTAGATCACCTGAGGTCAGGAGTTCAAGACCAGCCTGGCCAACATGGGGAAGCCCTGTCTCTACTAAAAATACAAAAATTAGCCAGGCATGGTGGTGGGAGCCTGTAATCCCAGCTACTCAGGAGGCTGAGACAGGAGAATTGCTTGAACCTGGGAGGCGGAGGTTGTGGTGAGCAGAGATCACACCATTGCACTCCAGCCTGGGCTACAGAGTGGGACTCTGTCTCAAAAAAAGAAAAAAAAAACAAAAAACAAAAATTAGCTGGGTGTGGTAGGGCACACCTGTAGTCCCAACTACTTGGGAGGCTGAATCAGAAGAATCCCTTGAGTGTGGGAGGCAGAGGCTGTAGTGAGCCGAGATCAAGCCAGTACCCTCCAGCCTGGGTGACAACGAGACTCTCTCAAAAAAAAAAAAAGAGCTGTGACAGAAACAAAACAAAGGCCAAATACCAAATACCACATCAGTATCAGTGGGTTCCACAGCCCTGGATTCAACCAACCTAAGACCAAAAATATTTGAAGAAAAAAATCCACAAAATTCCAAAAAGCAAAACTTAAATTTTGCCCCATGCTAAGTACTACGTTGAATCCATGTGAATGAAGTGATGAGTAGGCATTGCATTATGTATTACAAGTAGCCTAGAGTTACTTGTAATTTAAAGTATATAGGAGGACGTGCCTAGGTTATATGCAAGTACTATCTGATTTTATATAAGGGATTTGAGGCGAGCCATGGTGGCTCACACCTACAATCTCAGCACTTTGGGAGGCCAAGGTGAGAGGATCGCTTGAGCCCAGGAGTTCAAGACCAGCCAGGGCAACATAGTGAGACCCCCATCTCTACAAGAAAAGGACCAAAAAAGGTACTGGAGCATCCAAGGATTTTGGCATCCAAGGGGGTCCTGGGAATAATTCCCATGGATACAAAATGACAACTATATATTTCATATTATACCACAGGGATATTACAAAAAAAAACTTGAATAAATAGAAAATTAAATAAATATGTATTTTTCTTAAACAGAAAGGCTCAATCGGGTAAAAATGTCAATTTTCCCTAAAATATATCTTTTATATGATCCCAATTAAGCGATTTACAGGATTTTTTTTTCTTTTTTTTTTTTTTTGAGATGGAGTCTCACTCTGTTGCCCAGGCTGAAGTGCAGTGGTACAATCTCAGCTCACTACAACCCCTGCCTCCTGGGTTCAAGCATTTCTCCTGCCTCAGCCTCCCGAGTCGCTAGGATTACAGGCACCCACCACCACACCTGGCTAATTTTTGTATTTTTATCAGGGATGGGGTTTCACCATGTTTGCTAGGCTGGTCTCAAACTCCTGACCTCAGGTGATCCACCCACCTCAGCCTCCCAAAGGGCTGGGATTACAGGCATGAGCCACCACACCCGGCCTACAGGATTCTTTTTAACATTATAAAATGTTACTGGCCAGGCATGGTGGCTCACACCTTTAATCCCAGAACTTTGGGAGGCCAAGGCAGGTGGATAATTCAAGGTCAGGCATTCAAGACCAGCCTGGCCAACATGATGAAACCCCATCTCTACTAAAAATGCAAAAATCAGCCAGGCATGGTGACGCATGCCCATAGTCCCAGCTACTTGGGAGGCTAAGGCAGGAGAATAGCTTGAACCCAAGAGGCGGAGGTTGTAGTGAGCCGAGATCACACCACTGCACTCCAGCCCAGCCTGGGTGACAGAGTGAGACCTTATCTCAAAAAAAAGAAGAAAGAAGAAGGAGAAGAAGGAGAAGAAGGAGAAGGAGAAGGAGAAGAAGAAGAAGAAGTTGTTGAAGTTCCATTTCACTCCAAATTATATCAGCGTAAATCAGAAAAAGATACCATTTTCACATCGTAGATTAGCAAAAATTAAAAGCTCAATAATACCCAGTTTGGACAAGTACAAAGGCATCACATGAAGTGTGGGTGGCCATATAAACTGGTACAACTTTTTTAGGAGGCAAATTGGTAATATTCACAAAAATTAAAAATGAAGGCCGGCCAGGCGCGGTGGCTCAAGCCTGTAATCCCAGCACTCTGGGAGGCCGAGACGGGTGGATCACGAGGTCAGGAGATCGAGACCATCCTGGCTAACACGGTGAAACCCTGTCTCTACTAAAAAATACAAAAAACTAGCCGGACGACGTGGCGGGCGCCTGTAGTCCCAGCTACTCCAGAGGCTGAGGCAGGAGAATGGTGTGAACCTGGGAGGCGGAGCTTGAACCTGGGAGGCGGAGCTTGCGGTGAGCTGAGATCTGGCCACAGCACTCCAGCCTGGGTGATAGCGAGACTCCGTCTCAAAAAAAAAAAAAAAAAAAAAAAAAAAAATGAAGGCCGATCTTGGTGGCTCAGCCCTGTAATCCCAGCACTTTGGGAGGCCGAGGCAGGCGGATCATCTGAGGTCAGGAGTTCGAGACCAGCCTGGACAACATGGTAAAACCTCGTCTCTACTAAAAATACAAAAATTAGCCAGGCGTGGTGGCATGAGCCTGTAGTCCCAGCTACTCAGAGAGGCTGAGCCAGGAAAATCGCTTGAACCTGGGAGGCAGAGGTTGCAGTGACCCAAGATTGCACCTCTACACTCCAGCCTGGGTAAAAGGGCAAGATTCTGTTAAAAAAAAAAAAAAATTAAAAATTAACATACCACTTAACCTAATATTTCTACTGCCAAATATTTACCTTATGTTGTTATTTTCCCACCAGTACGTAGGTATACAGACATGGATATTTGCAAGAAGGAAGAAATGGACATAAGAAAAATTTCCATCAGTGAAGGATTGGACTGGGCATAGTGGCTCATGCCTATAATCCCAACCCTGTGGGAGGCTGGGGCAGGAGGATCACGCAAGCCTATGAGTTCAAGACCAGCAAGGGCAATATAATGAGGCCCTGTCTCTACAAAAAAAAAATTTTAATTAGGCCTCAGTTTCCATATATGTGAAATGAGGAATGCGGACTGTGGTTTCTCTTGGCCTCCTTCTAGCTGTGATGGTCTGTGAATCTCCTGGAAGCCAGCTCTGGGCCCAGTCTTGTCTTGGGGAAATTAGACCAGAAAGGCACAGAGCATACACAAGAACCCAACAGCATCATCTGATACAAGCCCATACTCTCACTGACACACAGTATCTTTGCTTACCTAATTACATGCACGCACACATACAGAGGCCCTGTCTCTACAAACAATTTTAAAAATTAGCCGGACATGGTGGCACATGCTGTAGTCCCAGCTACTCAGAAGGCTGAGGTGGAAGGATCACTTAAGCCTGGGAGGTGGAGGTGGCAGTGAACTGTGATCATGCCACTGCACTCTAGCATGGGCAACAAAGTGAGATCCTATCTCAAAAAAAAAAAGAGGTATCAGTTGTAAGCTTGTAAGAATGATACAGTGGAGAAGGAAAATTTGACGATGCAAGAAAGAGAGGAGTAATTTCAAGAGGAAAGTCTTTAAGTAGGTGAGAGGGGATGGGATCCAGGGCACCGGTGAAGGGTTGGCCTTAGGGGCAGTGACGGATCATTTGCATAACAGGAAAGACTGCTGATTTCAGGTAGGGAGCATGTACAAGTTTCCTGATTGCTCCTATTTTCTTTTTTCTTTTCCTTTTTTTTTTTTCTTTGAGACAGTCTCCCTCTGTTGCCCAGGCTGGAGTGCAGTGGTATGATCTTGGCTCCCTGCAACCTCTGCCTCCCAGGTTTAAGCAATTTTCCTGCTTCAGCCTCCCAAGTAGCTGGGATTACAGGTGCACACCACCATGCCCAGCTGATTTTTTAAATATGTTTTTAGTAGAGATGGGGTTTCACTATGTTGGCCAGGCTGGTCTCGAACTCCTGACCTTCTCAGTGAGTAAACTTCTCAAGAAAATGGAGAATGTGGAAAGATGTACTGAGCTTCGAAGAGAGAAGACAAATTGTGAAATAATCATCTGAAAGAACTGGTAAATGAATCAACCAGGGAAACCTAGTAGAACCGCCAGGCATTGCCAAGGGTCCCTTTTGGGGTCTGTGGTTATAGATTTAAAGTGAGACAAGTCAACAAAACTGTGCATTTTTCTTCAGCCGGATTCAGCTATCCAAGTGCAGGTGCAGAACAGTGGATTTAACCGGCAAGTTACTATAGGTGAAATGGTGGATTAACTGGGTTGAGAACAGAGAGAGACAGAATCAACGGAGTTAAGGCAGTGATTACAATGAGAAGCCTTAGAACCTGAGATGAGGAAGAAGGGCAATGAGGACATGAGGGATGTTGATGGAAGATGCAAAAGTGAGAGGGTCAAGAGACTGAAGGTACCTGAGGAGTCAGGGAAGTGCTGGAGTGGAGAAGCTAGAGAGGGGAACAGAACCAGAATGACAGGAGGAGGTCAGCAGATAAAGGGAGACTTGAAATCAAGATTTTGGAAGTGGTGCGTCATTTTGTTAATGACACAGTCTAAAGCATGAACAGAGGAGTGGGATGCTGAGATGCAAGAAGACAAATCTTTCTGGAAATGAGGAGTTGAGAAAATTGAAAGGCCCAGGTGTTGGATGAATTGTCTGTGTGGATGCTGAAGCCACTGAGAATAACAATGGATGCTGAAGCCACTGAGAATAACAACAGAAGCAGTGATGAGAAGAAAACAGTGAGCCAGGAGCTGAAGAGCTGTAAGGAGTGCAATAAAAAGAATGGCAGGTTGCAGATGAGCTTCCAAGGAGCTGGGAACTCTTAGAAAGAAGAAGAAACTAAAATCTAGAAGTAATGCAAAGCAGAGAGGTCACTTCCTACACTTCCAGGCCCAGAGGAAGTTGAATTTAGGAAAAAAAAAAAAAAAAAGTCACTGCTTGACAAGGATATAAGGAATGCTGTCCCTTCAGGAGAGAAACTGAAGTTTCCAGTAAAAAGATGAAAGGAAACGTCTGACTGGGCACAGTGGCTCACACCTGTAATCCCAACACTTTGGAAGGCCAATGCAGGAGGATCACTTGAGGCCTGGAGTTTGAGACCAGCTTGGGAAACATAGAGAAACCCCATCCCTACAAGTAACTTAAAAACTGGCCAGGCACGGTGGCTCACGCCTGTAATCCCAGCACTTTGAGAGGCTGAGGTGGGCGGATCACCTGAGGTCAGGAGTTCGAAACCAGCCTGGCCAACATAGCGAAACCCCATCTCTACTAGAAATACAAAAATTATCTGGGCATGGTGGTGGTTGCCTGTAATCCCAGCTACTCATGACACTGAGGCAAGAGAACCGCCTGAACCCAGGAGGCAGAGGTTGCAGTGAGCCGAGATCGCACCACTGCACTCCAGCCTCGGTGACAGAGTGAGACTCTCAAAAAAAGAAAACATTAGCCAGGCAGTGTGGCATGTGCCTGTGGTCCCAGCTACTTGTGAGGCTGGGGCAGGAGGATTGCTTGAGCCTGGAAGGTCAAGGATGCAGTGAGCTGTGATCGCACAGTGGCTTGGGCAACAGAGTGAGACACTGTCTCAAAAAAAAAAAAAATCTGAGAAGTTGGAAGTTGTAGGGGATTTTGCAGATGAAAGACCATGAGTTTCAGAGACTCATTGTGTTCAAGGAGTCCATATTCACACACTTCAATGTGCCTGTGGATTTTCAGAAAAGATGTAAAACAAACTGTCAACACCCTGGAATGACCAGGCCTCTTTGAGCCCAGAGTCAATGAAATTTAAGACCTGACTCCAGCCTGTGAGTGGGAGAGAAGGAATGACTCTGTCTTACACCCTAGTAAGGGGATGCCCATAGCAAGTGGGGAGTCTTCACAGATGCATCCCACAGACCCCCTACACTGAGGTCTATGACTCCATGAATTTGGCTGTGTTTTCATTTTTGATAAGCCCCTTTCCACTGCTAGGCCTCAGTTTCTATATATGTGAAGTGAGGAACACGGACTGTGTTTTCTCTTGGCCTCCTTCCAGCTGTGACAGTCTGTGAATCTCGTGGAAGCCAGCTCTGGGTCCAGTCCTGTCTTGGGGAAATTAGACCACAAAGGCACAGAGCATACACAAGAACCCAACAGCATATTCTGATACAAACCCGTACTCCCACTGGCACATAGTATCTTTGCTTATCTAATTATATGCATACACACACAAACACACACACATACACACCAGGCAAGAAAACCAATCCCAGCACTTTGGGAGGCCGAGGCGGGTGGATCACCTGAGGTCAGGAGTTCGAGACCAGCCTGGCCAACCTGGTGAAACCCTGTCTCTACTAAAAATACAGAAATTGGCTGGGTGTGGTGGCGTGCACCTGTAATCCCAGCTACTCAGGAGGCTGAGGCAGGATAATCATTTGAACCCTGGAGATGGAGGTTGCAGTGAGCCAAGATTGCACCACTGCCCTCCAGCCTGGGCAACAGAGTGAGACTCTGTCTCAAAAAAAATAAAAATAAAAAAAATAAAACCTGCAACCATTTATACATGCAGCTACCCACATCCTTTCTTGTGGTCACATTATCGTACTCGGCACCATCATGTCCTAAACACAGTGTCCCATAATCACCATCTCACAAAATCTCAGTCCCAGACCTCTGCCTACCTTGAGCAGATGGGGCAACTGCTGGGTAACCAGCTCCTTGAACTCGTTGATGCTGAGGCTATCCTTCCGGCCCTCCTGCCTAGCAAAAGTGAAGAAGGTGGTGACCACGGTCTCAATGGACTCCTCTAGCTCTGTCAGTGGTTCTGCTGCCATTAGGACCCTGAGGCCAAAGCTGATGTCCTTAAGGGGCTATCTGACCTTTGTCAGGGCTGACCTGTGGAACAGAGAAGGAGCAGAGAGGGAGAGTCAGGGAGCCCCAAGATGCAGGAATGGTTCAGAAGGCCCCTGCCTTGGTGTTATCGCATCAGGTCTTGGCCTGGAGAGGGCATTATGGGGAAAGAGGGAGAGGACAGGGGTTGAGCTTGGGGCAGCAGACCAGACAACAGCATTTCAGTTTAGGTGGGGGCAGAAGATTCGGCTCCAGAAACCCCCTCTTCTGTAGGTCTCACAATCTGGGCTCCTTTTTAAATGTCTATGGCTTAGGGACCCCTCTGTGGTGATGCCTCCATCTGGAGACCTCTCTACTTGAGAGGAGGTTTTCAGTTGAGGGTCCTTCCTGGAGTCCTTAGAGTCTGGTGGCCCCTCTGTGGCGTGTCTATCTCAAGAGTCCCTTCTTGTCTCACCCAGCCTCACAGGTCACAAGGTTGTTTGTCTCCAAAGCTTGTTTATGTTGGGACCTGGTCTCCAGCCACTCACATCCGCCCACACACACTCTGACCGCTTCTCCCAGCAGAGAAGCACAGGGTCTGGCAAATGTTCCCTGTGGTCAGAGCTGGCTCCGTCTGAACAGACCCATTTTCTCTGCCTGGATCCACCCTTACCTCTCTCGTCAGGGCAGCAGGGCAGAGTGCTGAACCCAGGACCCCACAGATCCTCCCCGCTCCTGTCTCCCGATGACAAGGGTCCTGGAACGGGGTGTCTCTGACTCCCTGCCCCACGACGGGTTTAGTACAGGCACTCACAGCCCCCTGGGGTGCGGTGGGTGGGGCTGGAAGAGGCATTCTCTTTTCTGTCCACCCCGTCACGCACTCCGGCACGCAGTTGTTCGATCATCCAAAGCTGCTTCCTGAATTCCTGTTTGAGCCAGCTCTGGGGGAGGGACCTGGGAGCCCAGGAAGAAAAAATGATCTCCAGGCTCCCTCCAGGGTCGGCAATGAGACTTACCGGGCAAGGAGATGGGGTAGAGCGAGCTGGAGTCTCAGGGCTGAGGTTTATAAGCAGCAGGGAAGGAGGAGACAGCTGCTTACAAGCCCGGAGGTGTCAAATTTCCGTGGTGGATTCTGAAGACTAGAGACAGCCCAATCACGCCTCTTGCCCTGAACCCTCAGGCCTGGACCAGGGCTCCCTGCCAGCCACAGGAGCGCCCCCACTTGGTCAGGGAGAGGAGCTGTCTGGACAGATTTCATTCAGCAGGGGTCCCAGGATCCTAGTCCTTTCAATACTGGGGGCTGTTGCCACCACACCCCATGTCTAATCAGGAGTGTGTATGCTGAGGGGGGAAGAGGGAGGAAACCAATTGAGGGAGCTCAACACTGAGAGGCCCAATCTGAGACATACACAGAGGCCCCTTAGAATGAAACCCCACAAAGGATGCTACAGCCCCAGATCCCTCAGAGAACCCCAGGCTGAGGCCCCACACACAGAGGGGGATCCAGGTTGAGACCCCTATAGAAGAGTCCTGGATCGAAATCCCTCTGTGGGTTCTCAGACTCCCAAGACTTAAGTTACTCACTGAGAGTCCTCTCAGTGAGGCCCCATGGAGGAGTCACAGACTAAGATCCCCTCAGCAGAATTCCCCCCTTACCCGGCTCAATCAGCACAGTCAGCTGCAGGTACTGCAAGGCCCAGCTTGGGGTGAGACAACCAGTATCCCTCCCACGACCTCCTTCCCACCTCTTTCCCCTGCACCGTCCACTGCTGCCTAAAGAGAAAGGAACGGGGCAAGCAAGGCTGGGAAAGAGACAAGGGCCGCCTGTTCCAGCCCAGGAGACAGAGGGCGCCTCTGTCTGCTCCTGGCCCCTTGCCCCACAGGGTGTTCGTCTGTGAAGGGGTGGAGTCGATGGGGGGGTCAGTGGGGGAGGGACTGTTGAAGACAGGTCTCCACACACAGCTCCAGCAGCCACATTTGCAGCCTCGGCCATCTGTCCAGAACCTGCTCCCACCTCAGGCCCAGGCCGACGGTGAGTGCCCTGCCCCACTGGGCTAGTCCCTGGCCTGCCAGCTTCCGGGAGAGGGGTCTTCAGAAGGGCTCCAAGAGGCTGGGGACCACAGCACTGTGGAGCACTAAGGATCTGGGAGGAGTCAGTCAGGGTGAGGGCAGTTTGGGATTTGGGGGAGACAGGGTTTGGAAGGTGGTGATGAGAGACAAATGAACTGAAGGTCGGAGAGAGAGCTGGCAGCTCAGCAAAGGATGAAGCTAGTGGGGAACCCACCAAGAGCTTCCTGTCCACCTGGCCCTCCCACAGGGAGCCCTCGAGTCCCTGCCAAGGCCCCCTCTGTCTCCCAGGTGTTGGGAAGGGCCCCAGCCCTCCCCTGCCTCGCCTCCTGTGGGGTAAGAAGAAGAGAGCAGATACAACAGCTGTTTCTGCCCCCACCTCTCTTGCCAGCCTTAGTCTCTGCCACCCCCACCCTGCCTTGCCAAGAGCTCAGGTCTCTGGGGAGTCTGGGGGTGGCAAGGCGAAGCTCCCAAGATATGGGGAAGTGGGGGATGGAGGGTGCTGTACCCCTTCCCAACGCTACCTCCACAGGACCTCCCCTTTCTCCTCCTCCCGTTTTTGGCCCAGACCTCTTGACTCCTCTTTCCCCCAATTCTTTCCTCTTTGTTTTCCCATCTGCCCTGCCCCCAAGTCCTCTCAGAACTGCCACCACATAAAATCCCAGGCTGCTCTGGGGCTCCAGGCGACCTCCAGCTGCCCCTCTGGCATGGAGCAGGTATCAAGCCACCAGCATCCCTCCCTCAAGCACCCCTTATCCCCTCATCAGCCACAGCTTGGGTTCCATCTCCCCCATGTCTCTGTGACAACCGCTTCTCAGGTCCAGAGTTCAGATGACACTCACAAGGGCCCCATTGAAGAACTGGGATGTCATTCGATCAGGGGCCATTGTCCAGCCCCCTAGGCCTGGGGAAGGATGGGGACATCTGATCCGAGACACCTGAGCTGCCCCCCTGGGGTTGCGGAAGGCCAGACTGTCCCAGGGCCAAGGGAAAGAGGCCCCCCTTGGCAGTCTTCTCTTTCAACAGACCCCTCCTTTCTCCTTTCTTCTCCTACTCTCTCCCAGCCCCTTGAACTCAAAGGACTGCATGCTCTCAGCCCTTTATCTCCCCCAACACATACCAGCCCCATTCCCCTTGCTCCCACTATCCCCAAATCAACCAGGAGTGAGCAGTCGCAGGGACAATGCCTGCAGGTCTCCTCTCCCCTTCCCTGGGAACCCTGGCTCCAAGGAAAAGGCTCAAACATTCCTCTCTCCCCTTCTGCCACCCACTAGATAGAAGGGATAATTTTGCAGAAGCAATGGGAGCATACCCCAGAGAAGCCAAAATGACATGTTCAGGAGAGAACAGAGTTGAAGGACCAAAAGGGGCCCCCAGCTACTGACAGGAAACTCAGAGTCAGTGAGACCTCCCTCCCCTAGAAGCCTTAGGCCACCCGCCCACTGGGGCTGCCACCCCCCCACCAAGCTGACCGAGGGTACCAGACTGACTCCTTGCTAGGGGTGGGCAGCAGAGGGAAGGCTGTAGTGGACACCCCAGCCCACCATCCTCAACAGCAGAGCTTGGCTATGCTAGGCAGGCAAGGTCCAGGGTAAAAATAGAGCCAGAGGAAGCATGGCCCAGTCCTGTGACCACCCCTGCCTGCCCCACCCTCCTCAATCCCTGCCTGGGCAGCCACTGTAGACATCTACCACAAGCCTCTGAAGCCAGCCCAGCTCCAACTGCCCTCTCTCCATGCCCTAACCCTGATTCCCTTTGGCTGGGGTACACACTGAGGGACACGGAGAAGAGGTCTGCATTTAGGTCTGCTGGGATTTCCCTCACATTGTAAAATCTCAGGGAAAGATCAATTGCAGTAGGGCTTTAATCCCACAGTTATTTGAGCTGTCAGCCAGGGCCAGGCTTGAGGGCTCCCCTCACCTAGACCCCGGTACTCTGGGCCTGGTCCTCAAGGCTCACTTCCATGATGGGGGTGTGTAGGTGCACTGCTGCAATGGGCTCTGAGCTGGAGACAGCAATGGAGACCCTCATCAATGTGTTCCACGCCCACTCGGGCAAAGAGGGGGACAAGTACAAGCTGAGCAAGAAGGAGCTGAAAGAGCTGCTGCAGACGGAGCTCTCTGGCTTCCTGGATGTAAGTACAGAGTGGTGGAGTGGAAGTGGAGTGGGTGAAGGTTGGGAGAATGGGGTGGGCACCCCCTTGCTGTCTCCCCACCCCACCTCCAGCTCAGCCCAGCCTCCTTCTTTCCTTTCCCAGGCTTCTCTCCTGGATTTTTCCAGGCTCCCCTACTCCAGCTGGGTCAAGTCAAAATGCCCCGGTTTATTGATCACCAATGTGTTATTGATCACCAATGTGTTATTGATCACCATAACAAGTGTTAGGCCCTGTGTAGATTCATCAGTAATAAGACTCATAGACTAGAAGGGAAAGATTGACACTTAAAAGTAAACCATGAACTCCAGGAAGTACACAGAGCCTTTTTTTTTTTTTTTTTTTAGACGGAGTCTCGCTCTGTCGCCCATGCTGGAGTGCAGTGGCCGGATCTCAGCTCACTGCAAGCTCCGCCTCCCGGGTTTACGCCATTCTCCTGCCTCAGCCTCCTGAGTAGCTGGGACTACATGCGCCCGCCACCGCGCCCAGCTAGTTTTTTTGTATTTTTTAGTAGGGACGGGGTTTCACCATGTAAGCCAGGATGGTCTCGATCTCCCGACCTCGTGATCCGCCCGTCTCGGCCTCCCAAAGTGCTGGGATTACAGGCGTGAGCCACCGCGCCCAGCCATACACAGAGCCTTAACAGATGTTCCAGAAAGGGTTATGAGAGATTATTAACCTGATTGAAGTGAGATGGCTTTCCTGAAGAGGTAGCACTTGAGCCATGGATTTCCATTGGAAGATTATCTGGGTAAATGCAGACATTTTAGGAGGAAGTAACTGAATGAACAAAAGCACAGGAGAAAGAAGAATGTGGAGCATGCCAGTAGTTTTATTCGACTGGCATGAGGGATGTAGAAAAGTAGGCTGCAAAGGCTAACCAGGACCACAAAGTAAAGAAGCCTCAGGATACGGTAGAAAGTGCACCAGTTTAGGCCAGGCATGGTGGTTCACACCTGTAATCCCAGCACTTTGGGAGGCCGAGGCAGGTGGATCACGTGAGGTCAGGAGTTCGAGACCAGACTGACCAACATGGAGAAAACCCGTCTCCACTAAAAATACAAAATTGGCCAGGCGTGGTGGCGCATGCCTGTAATCCCAGCTATTCGGGAAGCTGAGTCAGGAGATCGCTTGAACCCAGGAAGCGGTGGTTGCAGTGAGCCAAGATCACACCATTGTACTCCAGCCTGTGCAACAAGAGCAAAACTCCATGTCAAAAAAAAAAAAACAACAAAAGAAAGTGCACTGGTTTTGAGGTTTTATTGGACTGGGTTCAAATTCCAGCCCTGCTACTTTCTAGCTGTGGGACTTTGGGCATATTTATTTAACCACCAATTACCAATTTGTTTCTTCTCTGGAATGGAAATAATGAAACATACCTCACATTATTTGTATTAGAATTAAATTAGACAGTGCTTGTAAAGCTCCTAATGTAGTGCTTGCTGCATTGCAGGCACTCAACATACGGTAACTGGTGTTATTATTCATTCTGCCAGGTGAAAGAGCTTATGCCGTAGGCAACAGGAGCCCTCAAGAGTTTTGAAGCCCAAAAGAGTCCCATAATTCAGTGCAGTTCCTCTCGCTCATCTCTGCCTCCTTCTCCTCAACCACCCCCTTGCCTCTGACTCAGTGCTGTACCCCTCCCTATACACCTCCCTCTTCCTCTCCTCCCACCACAGGCCCAGAAGGATGTGGATGCTGTGGACAAGGTGATGAAGGAGCTAGACGAGAATGGAGACGGGGAGGTGGACTTCCAGGAGTATGTGGTGCTTGTGGCCGCTCTCACAGTGGCCTGTAACAACTTCTTCTGGGAGAACAGTTGAGCAGACAGCCACATCGGGCAGCGCCCTTCCTCTCCACCCTCCCAAATCTGCCTCTTGCCCCTGCTTCCACCTCATCCCACTTATCCCTCTCCATAACCCCACCCCTGCCCACCCCACCCACACATACACTAAGGGCGCAAGAGTAGAGGTCCAAGCCTGCAACTCATCTTTCATTAAAGGCTTCTCTCTCGCCAGCCATCCGATGTCTGTCTCCTCTGGGATCTGGAAGTGGGTGGATCCCACTTCCCTTATTTGGGGAAGTGTCTTATTTAGAAAGAGGTCAAGGTGCATCACACCTTCCTACTTGAGGAAAGCTCAAGGTCCAGGAATGTGTGGGTTCAAGGTTCCAGTTGGAAGTCGAGGAGACATCAGCTTCTCAGCTATAAAACCAGAGGAAGAAAGAATCTCCTTTCTTTCTTTTTTTTTTTTTTTTTTTTGAGACACAGTCTGACTCTGTTACCCAGGCTGGAGTGCAGTGGCACGATCTCGGGTCACTGCAACCTCCAACTCCCGGGTTCAAGCAATTCTCCTGCCTCAGCCTCCCGAGTAGCTGGGACTACAGGCGCCTGCCAACAGCTAATTTTTTGTATTTTTAGTAGAGACGGGGTTTCACCATGTTGGCCAGGATGGTCTCGGTTTCCTCACCTTGTGATCTGCCTGCTTCCGCCTCCCAAAGTGCTGGGATTACAGGCGTGAGCCACCGCGCTTGGCCAAAATAATCTTCTTTCAATCAACGAACATTTACCTAAGTGGTACTGTGTGTAAACATTGTGTAGGAACTGAGGCTCCAGCATGAAGCAAAATAACCACGATCCTTATCCTCACATGGACCTTACACACACACACACACATACACACACGTGCCAGTGCCAGGAAGGAAAATGAAAGGGTCCTGACGTGCCTATGGGGCGGAGAAAGGGTGGGTAGGGACAGATGTGTCATTCTCTCATTACTCAAACATATGCACACTGTATTGTGCACATAGCCATTAGAAAAATCCCTTATTGAGGCCGGGCACGGTGGCTCACGACTGTAGTCCCAGCACTTTGGGAGACAGAGGTGGGCAGATCACTCGAGGTCAGGAGTTGGAGACCAGTCTGGTGAAACCCCATTTCTACCAAAAATACAAAAATTAGCAGGGCGTGGTGGCACGCGCCCGTAATTCCAGCTACTCAGAAGGCTGAGGCAGGAGAATCGCTTGAACCTGGGAGGCAGAGGTTGCAGTGAGCCGAGATGGTACCACTGCACTCCAGCCTGGGTGACAGAGCGAGACTCCATCTGCAAAAAGAAAAAGAAAAAAAAGAAAGAAAGAAAGAAACAAAAATCCCTTAATTGAGCAGGACACACAGCTCATGCCTATAATCCTAGGACTCGGGAGGCTGAGGTGAGAAGATCACCTGAGCCCAGGAGGTCAAGGCTGCAGTGATCCGTGATTGATCGCGCCACTGACTCCAGCTCGGACAACAAAGCCAGACCCCGTCTCAAAACAACAACAACAACAAATCAGAAAGCTAGAAAAGAGAAACCCCTATGTAGGTCTGCCACAAAATAAACACGGATGGCAGGTGTGGAAGGAGGAAATGGAAGCGCAAACGAGGACGCAAAGGTGCACCCCCCGCAAGAAGGATTAAACAGTATTTAGGCCAAGTTGGGAAGGGGAGGAAGTGAGGAGAAAAACATGGACAAGGGGTGTTGTTGGCCGGCGCAGGATGGGAGAGGAATGTGCTCCCAATACTGGCCTCCTGGGCCTTGGCGGGAGCATTTACGTACGGCACTTTACAACTCTCAGACTGGGCGACTGGCCATGAGGGGAAAACCAGTGCAAATTCCCCAGGCCCAGTTGTCCGGAAGCAGACGAGGCAAGTCCGCGTAAAGATTTTTAGACGGTGTACCTTGCCTAAGGAACAGAGGGGCGAGGGAATTCGGGACCCAAACCCCGTCTAAGACCCAGATTACTAACTACCCCAGGAGGTTGCAGCGTAACCACCACGGGAACTTGAAGTCCCGGCACGCCCCGACAGGGCCATTGGCCACGCCCCCAGGGGGCGGGGCACTGCTTGTACCGCTGAGGCAAAGTTTGGTGAAGTTCGCCCTAAGGCTCCGCCTCTGACCTCTGCGCAGGCGTAGCTCAAATCCTTCACGCCCTCCAGTCGTGCACGGATCTGACGCCTGACGTAATGGCGTAGACGCCATTTTAGCCGGTCCCACAAGCACTGCATGTGGCGGCCATTTTGTTTTGGACACCGAGCCGGAGCTGGCCGCCGCTGCAGACGAAAGGCAGGAAAGGGCAGGCCGGGTGAGCAGACGGATCGGCCGGCTATACAGCCAACCAGCAACAACGAACTGAGCTCGCATACTACCGCTTACGCATCTGACCAACCGCCCATCTAGCTAACCCGAGCCCCTCCACCGTCAACTCAGGTTCGGCCGGTCCCCGGCCCGCCTGCCGGAGCCGTGGTGGCAGCCCCGGGAGGAGCACTGGCGTCTGTTTCCTTCGGTGAGTTTCCGTAGTGAGAAGGAGCGGGGTGGGGGGGGTCTTGGGGAGCGGAAGGGGCCGGCGGACGCGGAAAGGGGTGGTGGCATGTGGACACAGCTGCGGTGTTGGAGCGTGGAGGCCCGGGGAGGAGGCGGAGCCCCTGCGACGGGGCGGGGAGGGGCTGAACTGGAACCTGGTGGCGGGACTGATGGAGGTTGGGGTTTGATAGGGATAAAAAGGAAACTTGGGTTGAGCAAAAGTGGGGGTCTTGATAGGGCTTTGAGGATGGTAGGGAGATTAAGAAATACAAGACTTTGAGGAATGTTGGAAATTAATGGCGGCTTTAGGGTTAAGTTGTGGAGGGCTCTTTGCGAGCTCATTCCCCAGGTGAATTTAGAAAACCTTTCCTACTCTTAACTCCCCCAGATCGTTAGTTTCTTGTTGCAAAAGTCTCTACTTGATTCTGGAGTTGAAAGCCAATTTTTAAACTAGGCTTTTTTTTTTTTTTTTTTGAGACGGAATGTCGCTCTTGTTGCCCAGGCTGGAGTGCAGTGGCACGATCTCAGCTCACCACAACTTCCGCCTCCCGGATTCAAGCGATTCTCCTGCCTCAGCCTCCCTTATAGCTGGGATTACATCCATGCGCCACCACGCCCAGCTAATTTTGTATTTTTAGTAAAGGCGGGGTTTCTCCATGGTGGTCAGGCTGGTCTCGAACTCCCAACCTCAGGTGATCCGCCCGTCTCGGCCTCCCAAAATGCTGGGAAAACAGGCGTGAGCCACCGCGCCTGGCCTATATTTTCACTTTCGATCAGTAGTTTTCAACTTTAACTGCACACTAGAAGCACCTAGGTAGCTTTCCCTCCACCCCACAATTGTTCATTTCCAAACCTCGTTACTAGAGATTGTGGTTTGATTGATCTAGGCCCAGATATCTGTATTTTTTATTTTTTAAATTAATTTATATTTTTATAGAAACGGGGACTTGCCATGTCGCCCAGGCTGGTCTCGAGCTCTAGGGCTCAAGCATTCCGCCCACCTTGGCCTCCCAAGGTGCTGAGATTACAGGCGTGAGCCACCGCGCCAGGCCTGTCCGGCGCTTTAAAAGCTCCTTGAATAAGTCATATGTAGTCAAGGTTGAAAATGACTGCTCTAGAGGAAAAGCCAAACTCGACCGGGCGCGGTGGCTCACGCCTGTAATCCCAGCACTTTGGGAGGCCCAGGTGGGTGGATCGGCTGAGGTCAGGAGTTCAAGACCACCCTGGCCAACGTGGAGAAACCCAGTCTCTACTAAAAATACAAAAACAATTCACCGGGCATGGTGGCACGTGCCTGTAGTCCCAGCTACTCAGGAGGCTGAAACAGGAGAATCACTTGAACCGGGAAGCAGAGGTTGCAGTGAACCGAGATCGTACCACTGCACTCCAGCTTGGGTGACAGAGTGAGACTCTGTCTCAAAAAAAAAAAAAGGCCAGACTCCATACTTTGATTGCTAAATTGGGTTCTGCCGTTTTTGAGAATTTCCTGGGTATTTTCTGGGCCTTGAAGTTTGTTTGGGGTTGTTTGTTTTAAAGAGATGGGGTCTCACTCAGGCCGGAGTGCAGTGGCGTCATCACAGTTCTTTGCAGCCTCCGACCCCTGGACTCTACCACTTCTCCCACCTCAGCTCCCCCTGAGTAGCTAGGACCACAGGTGCTGGCCACCATGCACCGCTATTTATTTATTTATTTTCTTAGTAGAGACTGGGTCTCGCTTTGTTACCCAAGATGGTCTCTAACTCCTGGCTTCAAACCATCCTGTGCCCTCGCCCTCCCAAAGTGTTAGGATTACAGGTGGTGAACCACCACGCCCAGCCACCTTGAAGTTATAATAGTAATCTGAGGTAATTGCCATAGAAATTTAAGCACTTTTGCTGGGCGTGGCACCTCACGCCTGTGATCCCAACACTGGGAGGCCAAGGTGGGAACATCCTTTGAGGCCAGGAGATTACAGCTGCAGTGAGCCACTGCAGCCAAGATCGTGCCACTGCATTCCAGCCTGAGTGACAGAGTAAGAGCCTGTCTCAAAAAAAAAAAAAAGAAAAGAAAAGAAATGTAAGCACTTGAAATATAAGGCCTTTTTGTTTATTGTTGACTTGGGCCTTGCCACTTATAAAAATTATGTGGTCACTATTGTGATTTGTTCATTTTACATGTTGCCCTTTGTAGATTCTCGGGATTTGAAGATGGCTGCACAGTCAGCGCCGAAAGTTGTGCTAAAAAGCACCACCAAGATGTCTCTAAATGAGCGGTGAGGCAGCCAACAGCAACTTCAGCTCCTTCCTAAGAAAACATTACTTAACTTGGCCCTGGGGTCCAGTGCACAAAGCCAGTTTTAAGCTAAATACCAACAGAAGGCTACAGACCTCTGTTCTTAGTTGCATCTCATGTGGTACACAAAACAAATTGGGCGGTTGTTTCAAAACCCCTTATCAGTAGACTTTTATGTTAAGCTGTCTGAAATATTTATTTGGTGGGATGTATTTTAAAAGACTCCTAACACCCTCCCTTTTCACATTTTTTTACATTGATACAGGGGTCGTGCAGCACGGTAGCATGGTACCCTGGCTACAGTAGGCTTGCTGCCCAGTCCAAGGCCAGCAGTGTTGTGTCTGGCCTGTAAGAGGCAGGTAGCAAGCCATGAATATGTCCAAAGGTCCTTGAATGTCGTTCTTGGGCCTTGTAAGAGGCACTTGCTTTGCTCCATTTCACTTTCTTTCCATTCTGCTTTTAGTTTGGTTTTGTTTTGGATTCTTTTACAGTTAAGTGTTGTTCTCTTCCATTCCATTACACTTCCTTGACAGAAATAATGAGTCTCTTCACGGGCTTATAAATGATTGAACTAATCTAACTTTCAAAAGTAACTACTTGGAGTCAGAAAAAGTGATGATTTGAGACTAAGAAAAGTAAAGGTATTTAAAGGCAGTTTCTATTTCTGACAACTTTGTTCATTAAGAGTCCCTTTGGCTGGGCGCAGTGGCTCATGCCTGTAATCCCAGCACTTGGGGAGGCCGAGGGCGGATCACAAGGTCAGGAGTTCAAGACCAGCCTGGCCAACATAATGAAACCCTGTCTCTACTAAAAATAAAAAAATTAGCTGGGCGTGGTGGCGCATGCCTGTAATCCCAGCTGCTCGGGAGGCTGAGACAGGAGAATCACTTGAACCCATGAGGCAGAGGTTGCAGTGAGCCAAGATCGTGCCACTGTACTCCAGCCGGGGCAACAGAGAACAGAGTGAGACTCCGTTTCAAAAAAAAAAAAAAGAGATTGCCTTTGATCAGTGATTTCATTAAGTTGACTTTAGACCACTGGAATTTACTTAATGTCTATTCTTGCCTCTTCTGAGGCGTATGTGCTTCTCTCCTTATCTCTTTGGCTATAGGCTAATTATTTATGTTTATATAATAATATTTATGTTTGCATGTTACTGAGTGACATATTTTAAAATGTGATACACTCCTGTAATTTATGAGAGTATGTTAATTGCTGTGAGCTTTGAAGGTGCTCTAGTCCTTCCTCATATTTGGCCTTAGAATGCACCTTGGATCCCCCAAGGTTTAGGCTTTCTTTGTTTGTCTTTGAAACTATATCTTCTGTCTCTTGTCATATCTGCTTACTGCGTGTTTTTCATACCTTCCACCTCTCTAAAAGCCGTTACCTGAGCCCTTGTTATCACTTTTGGTTGAATGTGCTGCACTTAGCTGCATTTCTGAGTTTCTGATTCTTGCAAGTTTGTGGAAACAGAGGAGTCTTTAACCCACATCAGCCTTGATCTAAGTGTACCACTTTACTTAAAAGTTCGTGGGATCTGGAGCTCCTGGTCTAGCAAGCCATGAAAATGCCAATAAATGTTTGTAATAAAGCTTTTATTTAAACATCCATTTTGTTCGACCTTGAAGCTTTACTAATATGCTGAAGAACAAACAGCCGACGCCAGTGAATATTCGGGCTTCGATGCAGCAACAACAGCAGCTAGCCAGTGCCAGAAACAGAAGACTGGCCCAGCAGATGGAGAATAGACCCTCTGTCCAGGCAGCATTAAAACTTAAGCAGGTGAGAGAATGGGTCTTAATGCTCCAGAAGCAGCTGGTGATCTCTGTCAGGGAGTCCACTGAGGCTGTCAGAACGTGATGGATGATTGCAAAGTGGTTCAGGGCAAAAAACTGAAACTTCTCTGGAAGAAAGAGAAGTGCAGAGAATTCCAATTTTGGCAGGTACCAATAAGTAACTTTTTATTGTCTTTCTCTTTTAGGGAGTTTGCCATCTATGTGGCCTGTTTCTGTTACCAATGAGTATTAATCTTTCCTTTTCTGATCTTTAATCCTTAACATAAATTAATGGCTTATTCCACAAAGAAACTTTATTTCAGCTTTAGATAATCTCACAGCATCCTTTACTCTGTTAAATGATTTACCCACCAGGGAAATAATTTTATTCTTGTTCCCCTAGTGCAGGGAGTTTGCATGGCCTTAGTCAAAGATTTTCAATGCTAAAATATACAGAGTAGAGTGACCTTCATTTCCACAGCACCTAAAGTTTTACCAGTAAAGTGGAGCAAGAGTACTGAGTAATTTGAGTTAGGGGTTCTCTTTCAAACTTACAGTGAGAGATAATCCTATTCCGACCTGAATAAAACCTACTCTTTATTATTCATAGAATTTATATGCAAGTCCGGACAGTGGCTGTGGAAGGATATGTCCAAGCTGTGGCTGGGCGTCTGGAGGGCGGTGCCATGCAACTGTAAGGGCTTTGGTAGCATTGCATGGCTGTGCATAAATTCAGCAGTTAAATATAACACCCTTACACCCCCACCCCGAACCACTGGGCTCACTGACCAAAAATAAACAAGACTTTCTGCTTCAGCTGTCTTAAGCCTTGGAGTGACCGGATTCCTCCCTGACTCAGGAAAGCAGCAAAAGGCACCACCATTTTCCAAGAGTAAATGGAAATTGCTGAAGATGAGTCTCTGACAGATCATTCCAAAAGACCTTTCAACAAGAAGCTTTAAGTTTAGGCTCTGCAGGAAGTAGTCCCGATCCAGAGTAGTAATATTCACTAGAATTTTTTTATGTGGTTTTGTTTTTTTGTTTTTTTGAAACGGAGTCTCACTCTGTCACCCAGGCTGTAGTGCAGTGGTGCAATCTCAGCTCACCCACAGCCTCCACCTCCCGGGTTCAAGCAGTTCTCCTGTCTCAGCCTCCCCAGTAGCTGGAGTTACAGGCACCCGCCACCACGCCTGACTAATTTTTGTATTTTTAGTAGAGACGGGGTTTTGCCATGTTGGCCAGAATGGTCTTGAACTCCTGACCTCAAGCGATCTGCCTGCCTCAGCCTCCCAAAGTGTTTGGATTACAGGCATGAGCCACCGTGCCCAGCCATAACTTTCTATAATGATGGAAATGTTCTGTGTTTGCTATCTGGTACAGTAGCCACTAGCCACATGTGGCTATTGAAAACTTTAAATGTGACTAGTGCAATTAAGGAGCTTAATTTTTTTTTTTAATTTAATTTTAGGCCAGGCCTGTAATCCCAGCACTCTGGGAGGCCAAGGCAGCCGGATCACTTGAGGTCAGGAGTTCGCAACCAGCCTGGCCAACACAGCAAAACCCCATCTCTACTAAAAAAAAAATTAGCCGGGCATGGTGACGCACACCTATAATCCCAGCTACTCGAGAGGCTGAGGCTGGAGAATATCTTGAACTCAGGAAGTGGAGGTTGCGGTGAGTGGAGATAGCACCACTGCATTCCAGCTTGGGCGACAGTGAGACTCTGTCTCAAGAAAATAGATAAAATTTACTTTTAATTTAGGCTGGGTCTGGTGTCTCACACCTGTAATCCCAGCACTTTGGGAGGCCTAGGCAGGTGGATCACCTGAGGTCAGGAGATCAAGACCAGCCTAGCCAACATGATAGAACCCTATCTCTACCAAAAATAAGCCAGGCGTGGTGACAGGGCCTGTAATCCCCGCTACTCGGGAGGTTGAGGCAGGAGAATTGCTTGAACCTGGGAGACGAAGGTTGCAGTGAGCCAAGATCGTGTCATTGCACTCCAGCCTGGGCGACAGAGCGAGACTCTATCTCAAAATAAAAATAATAATAATTTAAATAGCCACATGTAGCTAGAGGCTGTCTTACGCAGCACAGCTCTAGAGTAAAAACTAAGTGGTATAGTTGACATCCTTAAGTTTCCTGTTAATATTAAAGGCCAATATTGGTGGCAGTTAAGGATTGGAATGGATAAAGAACTTCCCAGCACAGTACAATTCTCCCTTTAAAGCACAAAGCTTGGGAGAATTAATATATGCAGGATAACTGAATGCAAGAGACTTGTGGAATGCAGTCTAACCTCATAATTGTGTGTTAATCAGGGGAGTAATAGGACAGGCCGTTATGGTTGGTTACACCTACTTATGCTAGATGCATAATGTTTGGAGCCTTTCCCACTGATTAGAAGCAATTTATGATCTTGTGCTAGAAAGTTAACAATAATGCTTCACAGCATCTTTTTTGAGAGGTATGATTAGAAAACATACACACACATTGGTAGTCACTTCTGGGTGGAGCCTGAAGGGGCCATAGAATTTATTTTCTTTCATATTGACTGATGACTTTATGGACAACTAGGCTTGCTAGGACCTTGGTTGTGTTCAGGGCTATGGCTGTCCCTTTTTCCTTTGAAGGAATTTAATTCAGATGTAGTCTTAATGGTTTTCTGAGAACAGATTCTTAAAAATACTCTTATCTCTGTAGTGTGTCCTTGTCCTCATATATGGCCCTGAGTTTTGTAATCACCAGAATAATTCTAACATATGTTTGGCTGGCTGTCTGTGGAGATATATTGGAGTTACATGTTTATTTTGAATTTAAGGTCATATTGTTTTAAAGGAGCTGTTCGCAAGTGCAGGCATGGAATTAGGGATTTTTAAGAAATGAAAGGAGGTTTGACTTTCTTGTGTTTATTTACATCTTAAGGTAAAAAGTGGACCGTCTGGAAATAGATTCCCAGAGGAAAAATGGAGCACATGGGCCTCTTTGAGAAATCAATGTTGTTCTTAAGTCACAAGAACTCAAGTGAACTTGTAATTTAAGTTTTGCCCAGAGTATGATGAACTTCCTGTGGTGTTTGAGTAAGCCTTTGAAGACAGTGGTAGTCTGTGGGCAGGTATGAATCAAGTCATAAAATCGTCAACCTGTAGTTGAAAAGCAGTACAATCTAGGATTGAACTATAGAGTGTTCTTACTGAAACTTAAATTTCAACTGGCAGTGTATGACTTACGTAGCCAAACTAGTGAGGTAGTTTGTGGAGATGCCCATTTCATGGGACCACCCTTGAGCTTCTTGGAGTTTCTGCTCTGGATCAAAATTCTGCTGCTTGTATAACATGTTCTGAGGCAAAGGCTTGCTTCTGGTTTGGGATCCTTATGACACCCACAGCAGGTTTATCTCCCTTCACACCAGCATCTCACTTGCTTCTTTTTCTCTGCACTTTGAGTTGCCAAATCCTGTTGGATTGCTTTTTTGATCTCAATCCCCTAACACCTTTTCTTCCAGAAGAGCTTAAAGCAGCGCCTGGGTAAGAGTAACATCCAGGCACGGTTAGGCCGACCCATAGGGGCCCTGGCCAGGGGAGCAATCGGAGGACGAGGCCTACCCATAATCCAGAGAGGCTTGCCCAGAGGAGGACTACGTGGGGGACGTGCTACCAGAACCCTACTTAGGGGCGGGATGTCGCTCCGAGGTCAGTGATGTGTACCCTGATAATTGTCGGGCCCTACTCCCTTCCCTTTTCTCTTGGGCTGCTTATGGACACGTTTGTTTAACATCTTTAAGCCTGAATTTGTATTAATATAATAACTTGTGAAATCACATATTTTTAATAGTGTTGCATGTCTTTTATCGATACCATTCCTTTTCTGATAATGTGCAATGGTGAGAGGCTATGACCTGCGTAACAACAGGTAATTCATGTCATCTCCATTCCATTTTAAAACGCCCTGCTGCTGCTTGAATCAAAGCACATTCAAGTTCTTAGAAGTAAGTCAAACGTAAGAAATTTATAGGTCTTTTGACCTGTATCTTAACTCTTTGTTCCTGGTGCTAGTAAAACACTGATACAGCTGGAAAAAGAGGACAAGTTGACCCACAGCACTTACCTATGTATGTTCATTTGGGGTACTCTTGTTCTGTTCCCTGTATAGTTCTTATTCCCTAGAATAATCTGTTGAGATCAGGAACCATAGCAATTATTTTTAAATTTACCATAATGCTAGGCATCTATCTGATTATTCAGTAGATATTTATTAAATGTATGTACTTACTGATTGAATTAACTCCCAACTTCTTCCAAAAATGGATTTGTGGTCAGACTTGTTGAATTGATTGAATAAAGAGTAGGTTAATCTATTCGCAGTATGCAGCTTGCTCCAACCAACCTAAAAACTAACTGAATTACCCTCATTTAACCCTCACCGCCTGCCTTTGGTTAGAATCTACTTTGTGTCTCTTGGATTTACCTGCATATACATTGTATGCCTCCTCTCCAAGGTCAAAACCTGCTCCGAGGTGGACGAGCCGTAGCTCCCCGAATGGGCTTAAGAAGAGGTGGTGTTCGAGGTCGTGGAGGTCCTGGGAGAGGGGGCCTAGGGCGTGGAGCTATGGGTCGTGGCGGAATCGGTGGTAGAGGTTAGTCAGCTACCAACTTCAGAGAGTAGCTCCCCCTTACTTTCCTCCCTTAAAAACTCAGAGCCACCTTTCTGCACAGCTTCAAGTCATAGGCAGGCTTCTTTGTTTGTCTTGTTTTGTTATTTGAAACTGGCTTATTTTTCAAATTGCCATGCTGATAGTGCAAAAGTCTCATGATTTTTCCAAGAATCAATCAAGTGCATATTATAGAGCCAGAGTATACACCATCTTCCTCCAGGCTCTTGCAAATTTAAATTGTACAGTTGAAAATACCCCCTAAAATGGTCAGTTTAGGTTTTACCTTTCTCTGCCCCTGCCCCACCACACACTACCCTGTAGCTCCAGATCCTGGTTTGAGTCACATGAGAATATAGAAGAGAGAGAGGTACAAAGATGAAGCAGAGTTAAGAGGGTGGTGAGACTTGGAGCTGGGCATTGGCTCTGAAACCAGATAAATTCAGTGTCACATTTTTGCCTGTGGAGAACCAGAGATGACTTTTTTTGCTCAAGGTAGAGAGCAAGATGGAATTATCACCAGTTGACTAACTGGCTCTTGTTGATAATCTTGCCTTTGAAATCTATTGAAGTTTGTCTTGTGACCTCATGACCCAGATTGGCAAAGAGTTGAATGGTGTTGCTGCTGTTAATACTAAATCTCATGGGAGCCTTCTGGTTCAGAGCTTAGTGGAAAACTCCCAACACCACCAGTCCAGGAAAAAAACACTATTGTAGCCCCTGTGTATATTTGCTTTGGTTCTCTTAAAAGGTGTCTGGGGTCTTCCATAACTTCTGACCTTGAAGTTGCCAAGGAATAATAACTTAGAAAAATTGATAACCAGGGGCTTGTTTTCTTCTCTCCCATTATATGATACTTGGCCTACTGAGTGAAGTGCAAGCTAGTGTGGGTTTCAGGATGAAATAACATGTTTCCAAATTATCTTGACTTGGATTCTGATAGAGAGACATCACGAGGGTGGCAGAGACTAAAATAGCTTTTCAAAAAGCTGAGTTTGTTTTGTTAACTGAATTCAGACTACTCAGATAACCACAATTGTCATAAGGTAACTAGAATTAGAGGTAGAAAGAGCTAGGACAACTCAAAATATTTTTTCAAATCTCCCTGACATTGTTCTTTTGTCAGAAAAACTCCTCAGTCTCCTGACACATGAGGTCAGTTAGCTCATTAGACTTGATAAGCTTAAGGAAAGATGAGATGACTTTCCAGAAGGGTCTCCAGTAAACTTAATTTGAAAACTGTCTATCTTCACACCCCTCATTCTCTGTGCCCTTGTTACCACCTCTCTATCTTACTAAATGGGGTTATCTATCACGTATTTTAATTATGAACTTAGTGAATCTCAAATGTTAGGTAATTTTATCTTAGGATCGATTAAGGTTTTTTAAAATTATAGTTGTCAGTTAATTATTTTCCTTTATTGATAGAATAAAAATGGTTAAAATAGCATTTAGAGATGATCATGTGATAGGGGATTCATTATGTGTGCTTTCCATGTGCTGCTTTCTACCCAGTGTGTTTCCTGTTTTTCCAGATTTCTCCTCTTTGCCCTGCCCTTCAGCTTTTCTCAGCTAGGCCCCACTGCTGTAAGGGGCATTTACTACAGCACCTATTAAACTTACTTGTAACTGTCTCTTTTTTTTTCCCCCCCCTTTGGGCTAGGTCGGGGTATGATAGGTCGGGGAAGAGGGGGCTTTGGAGGCCGAGGCCGAGGCCGTGGACGAGGGAGAGGTGCCCTTGCTCGCCCTGTATTGACCAAGGAGCAACTGGACAACCAATTGGATGCGTACATGTCGAAAACAAAAGGACACCTGGATGCTGAGTTGGATGCCTACATGGCGCAGACAGATCCCGAAACCAATGATTGAAGCCTGCCCACCCTCCCATGAGAGACTCTTGTTAGTCAACACATCTGTAAATAACCTTGAGATAACAGATGAGAAGAAATCTGATTGATGCTGGATGGACCTATCACAATAGGTTGTGGACTTACTTGCCACCAGCTTGTGCATTTAGTGTGTTACTTTTTGATACTGTGTTGTATGAAACCCTTTTGTCCTTTGATTTGATTTTTTGTTTTTGTTTTTTTGGGGGGAGGGGTTTCCCCTCCTTTGCCCAGACTTCTCTTTGAACACAAATGCATTAGCCTTGTGGCTAGAACACCCTCTTCCTACCTCTGTCTCCCCTCACTTGTCATATGCTATGACATGCTAACATTTCTTTTGTTCATCTCTGTTGCCCCCACAGAAAGATGCCAGAAAAACCGGTCAGTGTTCCTCCCTGATGCTTAGGTTTCTGAGATAGGGTTGTGTTACATCCTCTTTGATAGCCTATTTAAGATGTTTAGAAAGTCTGGAGCTCAAAAATGCATTCTTCCACATTGATAATTTAGTAAATGAGAACATTGACATCACTACAGGGCAGCATAAGAGGTTGCTTACCTGTGGTAGCAGCTCTGATTTGATTGAAGTTGCTGCCATGTACATTGACACCACATATACCATAACCAGCGTGCTGGGTTGAATTGCACTTTCTACCCTTGTATGAGATTTACAGACTTTCCTCCAGGGTGTGTATCATGTCCAGAGGGGTACTGTAGGGTTGGTTTATACTGCAATATAGAGGAAGAAGCCATTTGATTTGGTAGGTGTGTCAGAAGGAAGAATGATGGCAGATGAACTGCTGGAAGAGGTCAGAAGATACCCGTGCTAAAATGCAATTATATCCTCATGTGTATCCCAAACTAATTTTGAACGTTCCCACTCATTAGCTTTGTTTCACCTTTATTTCCCTTGAAGGTTCAATTAAGTTCAACCATATTCCATCAACTGTTCCAGTTTCAGTGGAATCTTGTATTTCTGGTTCATTATAACAAATCGTTTGCTCAGGTCCACCCAGGACTCTCTTTATTTGGGGTGCCTCAAAGTACCATGGCTACTTTAATGATGTCTTTTATTTTTTCCTTTTTTTTTTTTTTTTTTTTTTTTTTTTTTTTTTTTTTTTTTTTTTTTTTTTTTTGTGACAGAATCTCGCTCTTGTCACCAGGCTGGAGTGCAGTGGCGCAATCTTGGCTCACTGCAACCTCCAACTCCCTGGTTCAAGCGATTCTCCTGCCTCAGCCTCCCAAGTGGCTGTGACTACAGACATGTGCCACCACACCCAGTTAATTTTTGTATTTTTAATAGAGACTGGGTTTCACCATGTTGGCCAGGATGGTCTTGATCTCTTGACCTGGTGATCCGCCCGCTTCAGCCTCCCAAAGTGCAGGGATTACAGGCGTGAGCCACTGCACCTAGCCACTTTGATGATGTCTTGATAAACCCCTTGTGTGTTTGAGAGTCTCTTTCTTCCTACTTGTGTTAAAATTCTGGAGAGCCTGTGGCTTTGAGCAGAAGGTGAAGAATTTGACTTCCTCAGAGCTCTGCAGAAATAATACCATGCCCACAAGAACTCAAGGAGGATTGTCTTGGGCAACATTCTGGGCCCTTGGGCCCTGGCACATACTTGCCTTTTTCCCTGTGTTGTGGAAGAGAAAAGAACCTGGTAGTTCCCAGCCAAACCAGTTGTGATTGGGCTGCCTTTCACTCTAAATTGCTAGGAGGCTGTACTTATTGGGGACAGGGAAGGAAATTTTGGTCAGGACAACCCAAACTTGAATCCTGACTGTGATGTGGGGTGTTCGAAGGTGCTGAGGGAGATGGGCAGTGGGGTCTAGCAGAAGGCTACAGGTTGGACAGTGACTGCAGAACTGAACCCCCAGTTCAGCTCCCTCTGCCTTTTCCAATGCTAAAGCACGACGACTTCCCCTTCCCCAACAACCCCAACAAGTGCAAGACGCCAGGCTCCCTCCCACCCCAGAGGAGACTGATGCTTAAGAGTTCTGTATGAAGGAGGTGACTGCCATAGCCTAGGCTTTCATCTCTCTACCTCCTCTATGTCCTTCCTACCTCAGGAAAGAGTTTATCCCCAAATTCCTCACCAGTGGGGCACAGGGAACTCTCCTATCAGCCAAGGGTCCTCCAGCCCCACCTCCTGATCACTACAGTTCCCAGGGTCTCTTGAGGCCTGTATCCCTGTCATCCTCAGTCACTGGTTGTGTGGGACAAGGTGAGTAAACCTGACCACCTCTGGGTCAGCCTTTCATTCAGGTGCCATGTGCTGAGGGCTTGCCACACCAACCAAGGCATCCTTTGTAAGGATGGGAGCACAGGGAAGAGGTCGATGAGCTGGATCTTGTAAGACGGGAAAGTATAGAGAAAAGAATATACCAAGCAGAGGGAACCAAGTGTAAAGGTACACTGCTGAAAGAACACCTGAGGCTGGGCACGGTGGCTCATACCTGTAATCCCAGCACTTTGGGAGGCTGGGGCGGGCACATCACCTGAGGTCAAGAGTTCGAGACCAGCCTGACCAACACAGAAACCCCATCTCTACTAAAAATACAAAATGAGCTGGGCATGGTGGCACATGCCTGTAATCCCAGTTAGTCGGGAGGCGGAGGTTGCAGTGAGCTGAGATTGCGCCATTGCACTCCAGCCTGGGCAATGAGAACGAAACTCCGTCACACACACAAAAAAAGGTTCTGCTACTCTAGCTCCATGGTCCCACCAGCAGGGATTAGGGTAGAGGCTCCCACTTACGCCTGGGTGGGCTCTCCCACCTACATCACACCCTGGCTAGTGACCCAGTCAGGTGTGCTGGGGACCCTGGCTGACCACCTGTTCCAGGGGCAAGGAAGGAAGGAGAGGGGAGCATTGTGAAGCAGGGCAGGATGACCCCTGATGGTGGAGACTGAGGCCCTGGACAGCTCTGGGACCCTTAATGGTGGCAGCAGCCCCCAGTCATAGGCCTCAAACTGTGTGGGCAACCTGGGACGGCTAAGATCCCCACGAGGTCTCTCTAAAGGATTCACTAAATGCTCCATTTAAGCTTGGTTTTGGGGGTGGTTTTTTTTTTGTTTTGTTTTGTTTTGTTTTTTTTTTTTTGGAGTCTTGCTCTGTTGCCAGACTGGAATGCAGTGGTGCCATCTCCGCTCACTGCAAACTCCCACTCCCTGGTTCAAGCAATTCGGCCTCAGCCTCCCAAGTAGCTGGGATTACAGGCACGCACCACCACGCGCAGCTAATTTTTGTATTTTTAGCAGAGACAAGGTTTCATCATGTTGGCCAGGATGGTCTCGATCTCCTGACCTTGTGAGAATTATAGGCGTGAGCCACCACGCCGGGCGATTTAGTTTCTTACCCTTTAGTGTAAGGTGATTATCAGCTCAAGATTTAAACACATCCGTGAGGAGATGGGAGAAGGGGTTCCCTCAGAAAGTCCTAAAGCTTTCCTTTGGAATTTTTTTTTTTGAACAGTTTCACTCTTGTTCCCCAGGCTGGAGTGCAATGGCACAATCTTGGCTCACCACAACCTCTGCCTCTCAGGTTCAAGCGATTTTCCTGCCTCAGCCTCCCCAGCAGCTGGGATTACAGGCATGCACCACCACACCCGGCTAATTTTGTATTTTTAGTAGTGACAGGGTTTCTTCATGTTGGTCAGGCTCATCTTGAACTCCTGACCTCAGGTGATCTGCCCGCCTCGGCCTCCCAAAGTGCTGGGATTACAGGCATGAGCCACCGCACCCAACCTCCTCTTTGGATTTTAATTCAAAACATATACTCTCAAGGAGTTTAATTTCAAGAGGAAATCCAGTTCAGACAACAGAGAAGAGAAAGGAGATGGAGGAAAGGTAGTCAGGGAAGATAAAAGAAGAAAGGCCCCTAATGCTTTTCTCAGCACTGCCAAGGCAGGACCTCACCTTCAGCCTCTGACCCTTTTGTGATAAGCAGGAGTCCTAGGGTCTGGCCAGATATTCACCCATGGGGGATGTGGGGAGATGGCAGCTCTCCAGGCGCACCAGTTAAGATAGCTAGAACCACAGACCTGACTGCCTGCCCTAACCCCTCCCAGCTCCCGCCTCTACTGCTGCCCCTCCGGTTCTTCCAGTGAAGCATGGTAAGGCTCCCCAAACAGAGGTTTGGCCTCCCAGAAAGCAGGATGAACCAGGAATATCCTCATCCCTATCCTTTGGAGCTCACAGAGGCCCAAAGAATTCTGACTCTCAGGTCTTCCTCCCCAGTTAAAGGCATTACCAGACACACCATTCTGTGAACCCTCTCTCCCACAAGAAAGGCCTTCTTCTAAGCCCCACCCAGGCTCTACAGAGGGTGCAGCTTGCAGGTGGCCTCCAGGAAGAGGGCACTATGTGTACTGCCTGAGAGCATAGCATGTTCCTGCAGAGCTTCCACATGGGCCTACCCCAGAACCCACCTTGAGGTAGCCAGCAAGAAGGCAGTTCAACCTAAGCATGGGGAGAACAGAGTCAGAAGCGAGGGTCTGAGAGGTAGGGAAGAGCCAGCGCTTCCAGGAGATGAGAAGAGACCTAAAGTCTAGAACAGAAAGGCTTGTAGTCACTGAAATCCCAAAAGCACCCAACTCATCACCCCAAGATTATATATATATGTGTGTGTATGTATACACACACACACACACACACACACATATATATATATTTTTTTTTTTTTCAACAATGTCTGGATCTCAGACCTGGTGGCTAGGGCTCTTCCCTATGTACTCTAACTCTAGGAGTAACAGCTGCTCCTAACACCTGCTCTTCCTATGTACTTTAGAGTTGTCTCTGCTTATTAGCCAATTCCTCATTACTCCAATCCCCCGTTATCAACTAGAGTTGATAATTCTTTACAGTAAACTCTCCCTGTTGATATTGTGTCATTTGTCTCTCTTGATTGGACGCTGACATACAAACAACTGGTTGTATGTGCAGTAGTTGGTTGGGAAGGGGCGTTCTTAGGACCTATATCTTCAGTCTCTCTGGAAAAGCCAAGGCCTGGAGGAGGGCGGGCCACAGCTGTATGATACAGGTGAAGTTAGGGAGGAAGGGGGTTTTGTGCTGAATACCTTGGGCCTAGAGTGTGATACATGTTTAGAGAATGAAAAATTACACTAGCACTGGCCTTCAACCTATTATCAAACTTCAAGGATTCTTCAAGACCCTTGCCCAGTTTTCCTCACAAGTGTCCCAGGAACAAAGGAGAGAGTCTAAAATTCCTTTCAGCACTAATTTTCTCTAAGCAGGCATATGATGAAATCTGACTGGTATTTTAGAATGCAGATTGACCTGGAATATACAGACTACAGGCAAGAAGATAAGGAGGCCTTTGCAATAGACCCCATGAGAGATAAAGGTCAAGAAAAAGGAAAGCATAAAAACAAAACACATGCTTTTCCTCAGAGAACTAGCCTTTGAAGTCAGATTACTAGATAACCACACTAAAAAAATTATTTGTTGTTGCTGGGCACGGTGGCTCACGCCTGTAATCCCAGCACTTTGGGAGGCCGACGCAGGTGGATCACCTGAGGTCAGGAGTTTGAGACCAGCCTGGCCAACATGGTGAAACCCCGTCTCTACTAAAAATACACAAATCAGCCAGGCGTGGTGGCAGGCGCCTGTAAGCCCAGCTACTCAGGAGGCTGAGGCAGGAGAATTGCTTGAACTCGGGAGGCAGAGGTTGCAGTGAGGCGAGATTGCGCCACAGCACTCCAGCCTGGGCAACAAGACTGAAACTCCGTCTGGAAGAAAAAAAAAAAAAAAAATGCCAGGCATGCTGGCAGGCGCATGTAATCCCAGCTACTCGGGAGGTTTAGGCTGGAGAATCACTTGAACCCGGGAAGTGAGCGGAGATCACACCCCTGCACTTCAGCCCAGGCAACAAAGCAAGACTCTTAAAAAAAAATTTTGTTGTTGTTGTTTATCTGAAATTCAAATTTACCTGGTGTCCCAAGTGTTTTGTTTATTCTGTTTGCTAAATCTGGTATTAGGGAGCATTTAATCTAAAAGTTAAAGAGGCACCTGAAAGGACAGTGCCCTAACCCAAGGGCTTCTTGTGCAAACAGTGGACCATCAACCTCCAAGGCCCTTTCCCAGCCCAGGTCAACACCTGTTTTCTCTCTCCAGTACAAGCCTTAGCGATTTCAACACTTTTCCATTCCTCTTCAACACTGTCACCACTCTCTCCCCTGGGCTTCCTTTTCCCAAGGCCCAACTATGAAGCAGGTTGCAGTTGCCTTGACACTTACTCCCAAAATAAGCTCCTAGCCTCTCACAAGAGCATTACTCTAATCACCAGAGAGGAAGATACAGGGACACAAGTGTAATCAACGACAAAAAGTGTTGTTTTTGGGGTGTGTGTGTGTGTTTTAGACAGAATCTTGCTCTTTCACCCAGGCTGGAGTGCAGTGGCGTGATCACAGCTCACTGCAACCTCTAGCTCCCAGGCTCAAGCGATCCTCCCACCTCAGCCTCTCGAGTAGCTGGAACTACAGGTGTGTGCCACCATGCCCAGTTATTTTTTTTTTTAATCAAATTTTTTGTAGAGATGGGAGTTTCCCTATGTTGCACAGGCTGGTCTTGAACTCCTGGCCTCAAGCATTCCTCCTGCCTCAGCCTCCCAAAGTGCTGGGATTACAGGCGTGAGCCACCGCACCCAGTGTAAGTGTATAAGATTTTAAAAGTTATCACAGTTGGGGCTGGGCTTGTTGGCTCATGCCTGTAATCCCAGCACTTTGGGAGGCCGAGGTGGGAGGACTGCTTAATCCAGGAGTTCAAAACCAGCCTGGGCAACATAGAGAGGCCTCGTCTCTACAGAAAATTAAAAAAAAAAAAAACAAAAAACGTTATCACAGTTGGGGTCTCAGGTTTAGAGCTGCTGACCACCAAATCTCACAGTGATTCAAATGCCTTATCTTCCTTTATTACTGAAGATGAAGCTTGAGGTTGAACATTCTGGTGCCTATTTATCACTATGGATGCCTTTGCCTGTCCTCCAGAAGCATTTCTGCACATACATCCTTCCCCATGGCCTAGGGAATTGGGAGCCACTGGAACACATTAGAGCCTAGGAGACAGATGTAAATTACCTGGAAAGCCATGAAAAACCACACCGAATCCAAAAGGAATCATTGTCTTCATAATTCTCAGGGAAAAAGAAAACCATGGAAGGTTGTCTTGAGGCCAGGAGTTCGAGAACAGCCTGGGCAACATAGGGAGACCATGTCTCTATCAAAAAAATTTAAAAATTAGCCAGACATGGGGGCAGGTGACTGTAGTCCCAGTTACTTAGGAGGCTGAGGCAGGAGGATGGCTTGAGCCTGGAAGTTTGAGGTTACAGTAAGGTATGATAACATCACTGCACTCCAGCTTCAGCAACAGAGTGAGTACTTGTCTCTAAAATGAAAGGAAAAGAAGTGAACTAAGGAAACTTTAAAATTTATTTTTATTTTTTGAGACAGGGTCTCACCCTGTCACCCAGGCTAAAGTGCATGCAGTGCCACGATCTTGGCTCACTGTAGCCTCGACTTCCTGGGCTCAAGGTCCTCCTACTTCAGCCTCCCAAGTAGCGGGGACCACAGCTGTGAGCCACCATGCCTGGCTAATTTTTTATTTCCTGTAGAGACAGGGTCTCACTAGGTTTGTTGCCCAGGCTGATCTCGAACTCCTGGGCTCAGGTGATCCTCCCGCCTCAGCCTCCCAAAGTGCTGGGATTACAGGAGTGAGCCACCATGCCCGGCCTGCGTGTTTATATTATTCAACCTTAAAAAGGAATGAAATTCGGATACATGCAGTTTTGTACATATTTAATGCCATTAAAAATATACTCTTTAGAAATAGACCAGGCGTGGTGGCTTACGTCTGTAATCCCAGCACTTTTGGAGGCTGAGGTGGGAGGACCACCTGAGCCCAGGAGTTCCAGACTAGTCTGGGCAACAAACATAGTGAGATCTCTTCTCTACAGAAAATAAAAATTAATCAGGCATGGTGGCTAACACTTCTGGTCCCTGCTACTTGGGAGGCTGAAGCAGGAGGACCTCTTGACCCCTAGAGGTGAAGGCTACAGTGAGCCAAGATCGTGACACTGCACTCCAGCCTAGGCGACAGAGAGAGACCCTGTCTTAAAAACAACCAACCACAAAAAACTCTTTAGAAACAGAAAACGATATTATTAATATAATGTGATTTCTCATAAAGTTTTTTTTGTTTTTGGTTTGTTTTCGTTTTTTGTTTTTGTTTTTTTTTTTTTTTGAGGTGGAGTCTCTCTGTTGCCCAGACTGGAGTGGCAGTGGCACGATCTCGGCTCACTGCAACCTCTGCCTCCCGGGTTCAAGCGGTTCTCCTGTCTCAGCCTCTCAAGTAGCTGGGATTACAGGCACCCACCACCACGCCCGGCTATCTCATAAAGTTAACATGGGAAGGCTATGGACAGCTGAAGTTATTCGTGTTTATTTTCACCTTTGGAGAAAACAAAAAGTATCCACTCCAAAAACTGGTTCCTTTCTACACAATCTGACCTTTGAGGATTTTCAAGACCAGCCACAAGGCCTCTACTCCTAGGGCCTGGCCCTCCTCCCAGCCCGGCTCGCTCCAGACTCCATTTCCCAGAAACCCCAGTGCCTTGGTGGAGACAGCATTTCCCGGACGCCCCCTCGCGGGGCAGTGCGGCGCGGCTCCGGTTCCCGGCGGCCCTCGCGGCAGGTTCCGGGCGTCAGGACAGTTCGTGATGGCGGGGGCTGGTTCCGCCGCTGTGTCGGGGGCAGGGACACCGGTGGCGGGGCCCACAGGCCGCGACCTCTTCGCCGAAGGGCTGCTGGAGTTCCTGCGACCCGCTGTGCAGCAGCTCGACTCTCACGTGCACGCCGTCAGGTGCCCGGGAGGGAAGTTGGGGGCGGGACCTCTCTCTGGCTTTGTAGGGGCGGGGCCAATAAAGTGTTCTAGCTGGGAGTGGGCATAAATTTAGGAAACTGGTTCGAGGCGGGGAGGACAGGTGGAAGGCCGCAGGTGGAGGGTTCAGCGGAGGCCGGCTTCTCTCAGTACTTGGTAAATACGTAGGGGGAGTTCGTTTCCTGAGCTCCGGTAACTGCCTGACCGTGTAGGCCTTGTACCTCTTTGCAGAGAGAGCCAGGTAGAGCTCCGGGAACAAATTGACAACCTAGCCACAGGTGAGTGAGCATCCCTGTATACCCGGAACCCTTCAGCCACTTTCAGGACCTTAGGTTTTTGCCAACCCCTGGCCTGGGTTTCTATCGCTTGCTTCCAGGTCATCAGGGCTGCCAAAGGACTCCTCCTTTCAGGGATGTCTTAAATCTATAATGGCTGTGGGCCGTTTGGGTGCAAGTGTTTTCCCTCCCGTTACCAGCCTGCTTTCCCTCAGAACAAGAGATGAGCCATTAGATCTTAGCTTCACCTTGCATCCCCAGAACTGTGCCGCATCAATGAGGATCAGAAGGTGGCCCTGGATCTTGACCCGTATGTTAAGAAGCTACTTAATGCCCGGCGACGCGTTGTCTTGGTCAACAACATTCTACAGAATGCTCAGGTAAAAGAATATCATACCTGTGATTCTTTGCCCTTTTTTGTAAGTCCTTAACACAGTGAAAGCGGCTGTAATTTTAAAACAGCGAAAAGGAAATTCACTTCTCTCAGTACTTGGAAAATACCTAGGAAAATTCGTCTTATTCTCAGTATTCAGTTGCTGCCATTTACATTCTTTTGTGTGTGTATGTGTGTGTGTGACGATCTCCCTCTGTCACCCAGGCTGGAGTGCACTGGCTCAATCTCAGCTCACTGCAACCTCTGCCTCCTGGGCTCAAGCAATTCTGCCTCAGCCTCCTGAGTAGCTAGGACTACAAGCGTGCACCACAACGCCCAGCTAATTTTTGTATTTTTTTCTAGAAGTAGGTAGGGTTTCGCCATGTTGCCCAGGCTGGCCTGGAACTCCTGGGCTCAAGTGAGCTTCCCACCTCGGCCACCCGAAGTGCTGGGACTACAGGAGTGAGCCGCCACACCTGGCTATTTATTTTTATGAGACAAGGTCTGTCACCCAGGATGGAGTGCAGTGGTATGATCACAGCTCACTGCAGCCTCTACCTCCCAGGTTCAAGCCATCCACCCACCTCAGCCTCCCAAGTAGTTGGGTCTACAGGCATGCACCCCCATGTCCAGCTAATTTTTGTATTTTTTTCTAGAAACAGGGTTTCACCATGTTACCCAGGCTGGTCTCAAACTCCTGCACGCAAGTGATCCACCTGCCTGGGCCTCCCAAAACTCTGGGATTACAGGTGCGAGCCACTGAACTCGGTCTGCCTGGCCTTTTTTCTTTTAATAAAAAGACAGGATTGGCCGGGTGAGGTGGCTCATGCCTGTAATCCCAGCACTTTGGGAGGCCGAGGCGGGCGGATCACCTGAGGTCGGGAGTTTGAGACCAGCCTGACCAACATGGAGAAACCCCGTCTGTACTGAAAATACAAAATTAGCTGGGTGTGGTAGCACATGCCTGTAATCCCAGCTACTTGGGAGGCTGAGGCAGGAGAATCGCTTGAATATGGGGGACAGAGGTTGTGGTGAGCTGAGATCACACCATTGTACTTCAGCCTGGGCAACAATGGTGCCCACGCTGGTTTCGAACTCCTGGGCTCAAGTGATCTTCCTGCCACTTCCTCCTAAAGTGCTGGGATAGACATGAGCACCATGCCTGGCCAATTTTTTTTTTTTTGAGACGGAGTTCTCCCTGTCACCCAGGCTGGAGTACAGTGGCCAGTGGCACGATCTCAACTCACTGCAACCTCCACCTCCCAGTTTCATGCGATTCTCCTGTCTCAGATTACAAGCACCCGCCACCATGCCCAGCTAATGTTTTTGTATTTTTAGTAGACAGGTTTTACCGTGTTGGTCAGGCTGGTCTTGAACTCCTGACGTCAGGTAATCCACCCGCCTCAGCCTCCCAAAGTGTTGGGATTACAGGTGAGCCACCATGCCTCACCTACATTCTTATATATGCTTTAGAAGACTGACTTTGAGGTAGACCAAGCCCGGTATTTTTCAGCACCTAGTTCACTTATACTCTAAAGCCTTTCACGGTGGTTAAGATTTCAAACCTCCCTTGTCTTGCAGGAACGACTGAGGCGGCTAAACCACAGTGTTGTCAAGGAAACAGCCCGCAGGAGAGCAATGCTGGATTCGGGAATTTACCCCCCTGGCTCCCCAAGCAAGTAACAGATGAGCCTATGGACTCAGTAGCGCAAGTACTGTTCCCAGCTGCCTTGTTTCGACAGACATGCAAAGATCCTAGGAGACAGTCCCCTTAGACCTTCAGACTTTAAAAAGGCAGCTGTATGGTTTGTTTGAAGCACTTTGTCTTACTCATTTATGTAGGGGCCCCAGGAAAGCTACACACAGCCAGAATGAGGTTCCCAAAGGACGTTAATTATGGCTCTTGCTTCCTCTCACAAATGAGCAGAGGCCTCTACTTTTTTTTAACCTGCATACTTGAGGCTTACCTTCTTCAGGCCTAGTTTTAACCAGAGGGGCTTCTTTTGTTACATGCCTAGTTACATGGGTCTGGGCAGCATGTCCTCTACCTGTGACTTCTCATTTTCCTGTTTACACTGGGGATTTGGAGAGGGCAGGCAAAGTCAAAGTGAATGACCTCTGTCCACCCACTTTTTTATTGCACTGGCTTCAATACAGTAGCAGTGTTGATGGAATCATTTTATTCAATAAATACTTAAAACGGTATTCTAGTTTACTCTGGTATATGGAAAGGTTCCAGGAGTTTGTACTTTAATTCAAAGACAACTTCAAATTGTGATCTGAGTATTTATAATTAAAAGACTCAAATATTATTTTCAAGAGTATACAAAGCAAAAAGAAGCAAAAAAGGTTGCCACATGCAAAAAAACAAAAAAAAAAAAAAAAAAAAACAACCAAAAAGGCCAAGAGCCCTACTAGGAAGTACTTTAATAGTTTTTCTTAGAAAAAAAAATTCCAGACACTTAACATTTCACAACATTTCAACAGCAAAGTATTAATTGAGAGAGGGGTTTTCAGGAGTTGGGGATTCTAGAATATTAGGAAGAAATGTTGGTATCCTCCTTCATTATAGGTGGATGGCATAGGTCACAAATGAGAGACTGGCAGCAAAGCTAATATCAAAACCCAGTGGAATGACACTTTTGTGGAGTTTACTTTTCTTCCTGCTATCTTCCCTATCCCACGGAAATGTCTGTCACCATGTAAAGCCCAGTAGCAGGGAGCTTAGGCTCCAGTCTTCCCCCTTGGGTAGGAAAAGGAGTGAAGGGAACATCACTCCTGAGTTTCCATGCTTTCTTCTTCCTCTCCTTGAGGTGGTTCTTCTGTATTCTCCTCTTCTTCCTCTCCTTCCTTCTTCTCTGGTGGCTTCTCATAAGCCTTTTCTGAAGGTGTTACTATCACTCCATCCCAGGTAGATATTTCAGAAGCAAGATCTAGGAAAGAGAAAAAGGTGATTTAGACAAGTAGTCCAGCATAAAAGACATTATTTACACTGTGGAAATATTAAAGACAGTTAAATAGTGTACAGCTTCTTTGTAGAACAGATTACAATACAAAATCCCTGACCCACAGTAGTCACTCACAGCTGGCATCACCCTCCTGGCCAAGGATCTTCCTAAAGCCACCATGTGAGAGGATTCGGACGAGAGTCTGAGCTGTATAACAGACCATGTCCTGAAGGAGAGCAAAGTGAGAGTAAGTTAGCAAGGAAAATCAAAAGACTTTGAGTAATACCCTTGTGAAAACAGAGATTAAGACAATTTTTTAAATGTCAGGACCAAAGTATTTCAGAATCCCCCAATTCCTGACCCCTAAAGACCATATTCCACTTCGCCAGCTGACTAGGAGTATTCAAGAGTAGGGCAAAACAACTCAGTTCATATCTGTCCCAATACCTGCTGTTCTAGGGTCATGACTGTGTGTACTCTGAAGTTGCCACTCTCACAGGGGTCAGTGATACCCACTGAACCTGGCAGGAACAGTCCTGCAGCCAGAATCTGCAGGCAGCGTCTAGAACACAGGGAGGTATGAGGTATTAAAGGAATGCACAAAATAGCTTAAAACCAACCCTAAACCCAAAGAAGCATGCTGTACCTGTATGCAACGTTTAGGGCCAAAGGCTGTCTGGTGGGGTTGTTCATCACAGCATAATGGCCCTGGAAAATAATAAATCCAGTAGGTGTGCCATCAAAATGGCAATTCTGATAACTAGAACTGTAGCCTCACTTTGTCACCCAGGCTGGAGTGCAGTGGCACAATCATAGTTCACTGTAACCTCAAACTCCTGGGCTCAAGCAACCCTCCTGCCTCAGCCTCCTGAGAAGCTAGGACTGACTATAAGTACAAGCCACTACAACTGGATTTTTTTTTTTTTCCTGGTAGAGACAGTCTCACTATTTTGCTCAGGCTGGTCTCAAACTCCTGGCTTCAAGTGATCCTCTGGCCTCAGCCTCCAAAAGTGTTGGGATTATAGGCATCAAACTAAAACCTTAAATCATCACGAGGAAAACTGGTTATTAAGGTCTAAGCCTAGCCAAAATTTTCATGTTATTCAGAAGCAATTCTGAAATGGCTGCTCACTCATTTCTCTCTACTACCATGATGAAATAGTAGCAGTCATGAGAAGAAAACGGGACACTATAACTCAGTAACTACTCATTTAATTGAATATACAAAAAAAGAGAAAAGAAAACTTTGGATTTTTTTTTTTAAAACAAATGTCTCTGAGTCATGTAAATGTTGAATTTTTATTGGATTACTTGTCTACCAATAAAATTTCTTTTAAGCTTCACCAAATTTCAGACTCTGGTGAATTTCACAGTTACTACTACTACTACTACTAGTAAATAAGGATGATAAGGAACTCCAATTGTCCATCTTTACTTACTAGTAGGTCAAGGATCCAGGGTGTGAGGGGCTCAAAGCCAGGAAAACGAATCCTCAAGTCCTTCAGTAGTCTGATGAGAACTTTAACTCTGAAAGTAATAGTGACCCAAACATTAAAATCAATACTATCATGTATTTCCACGCCTAAGGTAGAATTGAAGCTGACTATGCTGTTTACAGAACTATACGTTCTCTGCTTTCTCTAAATCTTAATTTGCTTACTTAAGGTAAAATAAAATCCAGGAAAAGGTCACAGGCAAAATAGTTCTGTCAGAGGAAGTATGGGGGTATCCTGCTATTCACTGCAGTTAAAAAATTTATCTTAATCCAGATGGTCAGGGAGGGACTCACGTGGACTGAGAAGCATTTTCCTCGAACCAGCGGGCATGTCGGATGGCTGCTAAGGCACTCTGCAATACCTTGATATCCACTAAAAAGACAAGCATGATAGCCCATGATGAAACATTTTCATTAAACAAGCTACTCATTATCACTGCTACAGTCTAGGCTGGAGTGCAGTGGCGTGATCTCAGCTCACTGCAACCTCCGCCTCCGGGGTTCAAGAGATTCTCCTGCCTCAGCCTCCTGAGTAGCTGGGATTACAGCTACTCATGCCCCACTAATTTTTGTATTTTAGTAGAGACGGGGTTTCACCATGTTGACCAGGATGGTCTCCAACTCCTGACCTCAGGTGATCTGCCTGCCTCGGCCTCCCAAAGTGCTGGGATTACAGAAGTGAGCCACTGCGCCCGACCAACTTTGCAATTCTTTAAGCCACCCCGTGTTTCTCATATCAGCAAATCACTTGTCTAAAAATCACTAGAAGCAGGCAAGAGCGATGATTTTCTCCAAAAGCCTATCCCCCTCCATAAATATTTTCTCGGTCCTTTTTAAGTCCTCCAAATGCTTTCTTGGTCACCCCATCTGAAAATTCCACTGGCAAGCTGATAAAAAAACTACTTCCAAATTACAGAGGGAGAGAGCAAAGCTCAGAATAAACCTAAGTTCTTCAATTCCCAGAAAGCTGCATGTGGAATAGCAACAAGCTAAGTAAACTAAACAGCAACAATACCATGTTTTGAATATCCCCTAAATTTTCCAGCAATGAGAAAAAAAGAACTAACAATGGAGTTCTGGGTCCAGTTTTCGAAGATTGGGTGGCACTGTTGTAATGAGAATCTTCACTGTAGCATCAGAAGAACTGATTTCAAAGCCAGTTTCGTTGGTCAGCATGGTTAAAACTGAAAAAACAGAATAAACAAAAACTATAACTCACATTTCCATTAGATGACCAAAGTTAAATCCAGGTGGATTTTTAAAAACAGCACAAAGTCCAGAATGAGAATTTAGAATACAGAGCTTTAGAAGGGAGATCAAACAGATCTCCCTTGAACACCTGAAGCCCCTGCCAAAAACTCCCACAACATAAAACTCTGCATTTACTCTTCCATCTGGTCTGACCTGATTTTGTTGAAAGTGTACTTACAATTACAAAACCTGGTTCCTGTGGCTACTAAATACATAATCAGCAACAAATGCAAACCTTCAGAAGGATCCTGTGCTCTTAGGCTTTCCACAACTTTGTTCCCCAGGGCAGCAACAGCTTCCACTAATTGACAGAAAAGGACATAATGTTATAATAATTTATTTATCTAGACTTTCTATATATCTCTAAGCTACTTTGCACTCTCATTTCTGTCCCATATCCAAGACTGAAGCAAGGGTAAGTAATAGAATAAATACTTTTATAAGAGGAAGCCAAGGCCTGGACAGAAAAATTGCAAGACTCAGGCAACAGAACCCCTCCTATACTCATATCCTCTTTCTACAGCAAGGTTTTTTAGGTCAGTGGCACTAACAACATTTTGGGCTAGATAAATCTTTGGGGTGATGGGGATGTAGGATGTTTTAATAGCATCCATGGCCTCTATCCTTTTTCTTTTTTTGAGAAAGGGTGTCACTCTGTCACCCAGGCTGCAGTGCAGTGACACAATCACAGCTCACTGCAGCCTCAGTCTCCTGGGCTCAAGCAATTCTCTCACCTCAGGATGCCGCTTTTTTTTCTTTTTTTTTTTTGAGACAGGGCCTCACTCTTGGCACCCAAGCTGAAGTGCACTGGCACTCTCTCTGCTAACTCCAGCCTCTGCCTCCCAGGTTCAAGCAACTCTCCTGCCTCAGCCTCCCAAGTAGCAGAGATTACAGACGCCCACCATCACGCCTGGCTAATTTTTATATTTTTGGTAGAGACGGGGTTTTGCCATGTTGACCAGGCTGGTCTTGAACTCCAGGCCTCGGCCTCCCAAAGTGTTGGGATTACAGGCATGAGCCACTGCACCCGGCCCCACCTCAGGCTTCTGAGTAGCTGGGACCAAAGCATGCACCACTATGCCCAGCTAATTTTTTTCTTTTTGCAGGTACAGGGTCTCTCTATGTTACACAGGCTGGTCAAACTCCTGGGGTCAAGTGATCCTCTTGCCTCAGCCTCCCAAAGTGCTGGGAATACAGCCACCACACCTGGCTTCTACCCTTTTTTGATGTCAGTAGCACCCCCTTGTTTTAACAATCAATAGTACCTCCAGATACTGCCAGATATCCCCTGGGTAGCAAAATTACCTCCAGTTGAGAAACATGGCTCTATAGTAACCTGCTATACATTCTTTCAGACACACACACATCAGCATTTATCCCTTATCACCCATTAAAAAACATTTGTCAGGCAGGGTGCGGCAGCTCATGCCTGTAATCCCAGCACTTTGGGAGGCCAAGGCAGGCGGATTACCTGAGGTCAGAAGTTTGAGACCAGACTGGCCAACATGGTGAAACCCTGTCTCTACTACAAATAGAAAAATTAGTCGGGCGTCGTGGCACATGCCTGTAATCCCAGCTACTCGGAAGGCCAAGGCAGAACAGCTAGAACCCAGGAGGGGAGGTTGCAGTGAACCGAGATCACGCCATTGCACTCCACCCAGGGCAACAGAGCGAGATCCGTCTCAAAACAAAACAAAACTAAAACATTTGTCTTATAAACATTCTTTCTCACAAGAAATTTGAGCTTTCAAGATCCCTAAGGGCTGGGCACAGTGGCTCACACCTGCAATCCCAGCACTTTGGGAGGCTGAGGTGGGCAGATTGCTTGAGCTCAGGAGTTTGAGACCAGTCCGGGCAACATGGTGAAACCCTGTACCTACAAAAAATAAAAAAATTAGCTGGGTGTGGTGGCACACATCTGTAGTCCCAGCTACTCGGGAGGCTAAGGCAGGAAGATCACTTGCTGTAGTGGAGGTCAAGACTGCAGTGAGCCACAATGGCACCACTGCACTCCAGTCTGGCCAACAGAGTGAGAATCTATCTCAAAACAAAAAAAGATGCCTAAGCCCCTAATCCAAGTGCTATGTTCTGTTCCCATGACCAGAAACGGGCACACTCACATGTTGGCAGGATCTTAAGTATCACCACCAGGTCAGCCACATTGTGTCCTGTAGTCATTGTCCCCTTTTTATAGGATCCCACCTGTCGAACTTCTTCAATTTGCTATTGGAAAAAGGATTTCAGGGGAAAAACAATTTAGAAGAAAAAAAGGTGCCTAGGTCCTCCCAGAACTATTACAACATAGCTACCTGTTACCCAAATTAGGAAGTAGCTGAAGTGAAATCACCCCCAGAACCACATGAAAGCCTGATACATCACAGCTAGCATAACAGTGATCTAAGTCTTGTCCCCAAGATCAGTACTACAAAGAAATCCCACTGTACGTTCTCATTTTAGGCTTGGCTTTGGATAATAGACAACTGAAAATTAAAAGTCAGGAGCCAAGGAAATTTCCACACTACCAAAGGTGCCCTTTCCTAAAACTAAATCATCAAAAACTCACCACTTCAAATGTCCCTGGAGCCACAATCAGATTATCAATCACATTGTTTATTTTTGTCACCAGAGAAAGGATAGATGCCTGAAAACAGCATGAAACAATACTCGAAGATGAAAAATTAGAAGCAACTTCTCAGAGTTTGAATATTTTCTCCTAATCCCTTCCATACAAGCTGACTCAATACCGACCTAGGGCTTTAAAAACACTTCATTCTGGCCTTGAATATATGGAAAGAGAACAACTCTTTGTCCCCGATAAAAATAAGAATGCATATGTAATTTGTTTATATATCCACCTGGCTATCTCCACCCACAATGAGAAATAAGGAGAACAGTTAAACCCTCTGTGGATTTCAGGCTCTGTTAAAACCATTCTTAACCTCACCAACAGTTACTCTTTACCAATACTTTTAACTGCTTTAGAGACATTTCTGGAAGACAGCCAAAAGAACATACCTGTTCAGCAGAATTAGGAGCCAGGTCCTGATTCCTCTTCAGCAAGGCCTCACTGAAGGAAGTTTCATCAGGTGCTGGCTTGACCCGGGGGAAGGCCATTTCACACTAAACCAGAAGTAAACAACTACATTGTATTTGCCGAAAATAATATACAGGAGAGATTTTTTTTTCTATTACTACGACAGAAAAAGGTTAAAAATAGAAAATTCTACACTTGTTTTCACTCCTTAATTTGTTCAATTAGCTGGGCATGGTGGCTCACGCCTGTAATCCCAGCTGAGGTGGGAGAATCCCTTGAACACAGGAAGCAAGGTTGCAGTGAGCCAAGATCGTGCCACTGCACTCCAGCCTGGGCAACAGAGTAAGACCCTGCCTCAAAAAAAAAAAAAAAAAAAAAAAAATTTGTTCAACGGCCAGGCACAGGGGGTCGCGCCTGTAATCCCAGCACCTTGGGAGGCCAAGGTGGGCAGATCACTTGAGGTCAGGAGTTCAAGATCAGCCTGGGCAACATGGTGAAACCCCGTCTCTACTAGATACACAAAAAATAGCTGGGCATGGTGGCAGGCGCCTGTAATACCAACTACTTGGGAGGCTGAGGCAGGAGAACTGTTTGAACCTGGGAGGCAGAGGTCCTGATTCCTCTGCCTCCCAGGTTCAGTGCAGTGAGCCAAGATTGCACCACTGCACTCCAGCCTGGAGTGACGGAGTGAGACTCTGTCTCAAAAAAAAAAAAAAAAAAAAGTTCAAACACGGATACAAGCTGGAATAGCCATAATTTAAGCTATCACTATCTTTATAGTAACAAATAAGCCATAGGTACGATTACTTGTTCAGAACAAAGATTATAATCATGTTTAATGCCAACAGTAGTCAAGGAATTATTCTCCCCACCATGCTTACACTGTTTCTGTATGTAAAGCAACACACAGTTGACTCAAAACCCCAAGTCTTTTCAAAAATCACTTTCCCTCCCTATTTCAATCACCATTTTTTTTTTTTTGGTAGTGGTGTCATCTCAGTTCACTGCAACCTCCGCCTCCCGGGTTCAAGCGATTCTCCTGCTTCAGCCTCCCAAGTAGCTGGGATTACAGGCACTCGCCCAACCAACTTTTTCATTTTTAGTAGATATGAGGTTTCACCATATTGGCCAGGATGGTCTCAAACTCCTGACCCTCAGGTAATCCATCCCCCTCAGCCTCCCAAAGTGCTGAGATTACAGGCGTGAGGCACTGTGCCTGCCCTCTTCCACCACCATCTAACTTCATTAACTGGGAGATACTGGGCTCCATTTCAAGAATGGCCAGAAATTGTGTATTATTAACCCAAGGTACTCACCAAATAGAAGTCAAATGGGATATGTGGTACAAAGGGCCTGAACCTAAAACATGAAAAACAGCCAAATTATTCCCTATGTAGGAATCAAGTGAGATGTAAATAACACACCAACAATTTTGAAAACATGTCAGACCTCAGAATGAGTGACAAAGTCTCTGGGGAGGGAAAGAATCATTCTTACCATAGTGGGGCCAAATTCATTTAGCAGGAGTGCAGGAAAAGACCACAGATGGCTCTCACAAAACCAAGTGACATTAGCCTACTCCAAAACTCCTATTTAGATGACAAGCAGAAACTAAGTGCAGAGATGCTAAAAGCTGGCACTCACCCTCCTCCTGGGCCTCCTCTGGAACCAAAGCGCCCACCACGACCACGGCCTCTGTCACCCCTAGAAATGCAGATTTTATTTTGATCTCATTAAAGGAATATCCACCGGCCATATCATTTTAAGTTGGCTACTTTCATCCCTCGGAACCTCCCAACGGTAGGCAAGAGAACCCACTCACACTTACACTTCTCCCCATTCCAAATGGTGCCCAGTTACACCCCCATAACCTCCTCATTCTGGATAAGTTAATCACAACCCCCCATCAAGTAATGATGGGGCTCAGACAGTGAGCCCTACACGAAATAACCCATAATCCTGGGCCACATGAATCCTAATACTTCGGAAGCTAAAGATTGCTCATTTCTTCATTAACGTACACATTTATTGGGCATGTCCTATATGTCAAGCCCTTCGCACTGAGGATGAATGCGGCTCGCTCCAGCATTCTCAGCCCGGATGACGGGGGCGGGGGGAAGGTGGGGAGCTCCTCCGGGGACTTGAGAACACCCCCTCATCGCAACCCTTCAGAGAGAGAGGTGTCGAACCCGCCTCCCCACTCCTGGGCCCCAACCCCATACCGGGCCCAAGTTTCCCCACCTCTACCGGCCTCACTCTCTCCCACTCTCCTAGACCAGGAGTTCTCAGGTTTTTGGCTAGCTCCCGGATACATGGTCCTTTTAGGTACTCCGACTTCTTTCGACCCACGTTCCCAAAATTTTCCGTCGACTACCTGAAACCTTTCGACCACTTCGACCCCTTTCGACCCCTTACCTCATGGCGCCTTAAAACACGAACAATGGAAGCCGCACCAACCGCCCCTTTCCTCTGAGAAGCAGACAACTGAAGAGGCGTCTTGCCGGCGTGTCCCAATAAAACCCGGCGTGATTGGCTCCCGCCTTACCCCATCGCTTATGCCTATTGGCTTACTTTGTCAAACCGGGCTTATGAACCAATAAAAAACGCCTACTGTGTGAGGAACTGGCCAATAAGAACTGGTTCTATAGTAATGACGAATTTTTGATCAGACATTAGGTGGCACTAAAGAAGTCAGGACAACGACTACGTGGTCTTCTATAATAGTTATGAGACCGTCTAGTTTCAGATAGCAGAGTGGCGCAGCGGAAGCGTGCTGGGCCCATAACCCAGAGGTCGATGGATCGAAACCATCCTCTGCTATCGGAATTTTTTGATTGCCCTGTAGGGCACACGTATTTTACGTTTCATTCAGTGAATGAAAATACCTTGCCGATTTTCCTACCTCAAAAATGCAAGCGATATCAACCATTTTTGCCACCAGCAGTTGAAGTTGATAGGGAAAAGGGAGTTTAGGCAACTATGAACACTACACGTCTACAAACTCGAAGCAGGAGAAACAGGTTTCAGATAGGAGGAGTATATTGATTAAATTAATGTGGAAAACATGGTTTTCCATGTCCGTGGAAAACAGGTGTTCCACCCGCCTCAGCCTCCCAAAGTGCTGGGATTACGGGCCTGAGCCACCGCGCCCGTTTTGGTTACATAAATTCTTTAGCAGTGTTTTGTGAGATTTTGGTGCACTCATCACCCGAGCAGTATACACTGAATCCAACTTGTAGACTTTTATCCCTCATCTACCTCCCTTCCATACATACTTTTTTGATATTTAATTTACTAGAGCAGAACATAAACATCTTAAGTCTAAACGTATTCTCTCCATATAACCACCATCCAGATTAAAATAAATGTTATTAATTTAAAAAAAAAAAGGGCCGGGTGAGGTGGCTTGTGCTGGCGGGCGCCTGTAATTTCAGTTACTCGGGAGGCTGAGGCAGGAGAATCTCTTGAATCCAGGAGGCGGAGGTTGCAGTGAGTTGAGATGGTGCCACTGCACTCCAGCCTGGGCGATAGAGGGAGACTCAGTCTTAAAAAAAAAAAAAAAAAAAATCGTGCTTGAGGTTTGTTGAGCTTCTTGAATCAATGGCTTGAGGTTTGTCGTCCATTTATATAATTTATTAGCTATTATATCTTCCAGTATTAGTTTTACCTATTATTTCCCTCCTTCCTGAACTCCAAAGACGTATCAGACTTTTCCCCCGGTAATCTCTTTGTCTCTTACCCTCTCTTCTATTATTTTATTTGTACACAGGATCTCACTCTGTTGCCCAGGCTGGAGAGCAGTGGTTCACCGTCATAGCTCACTGCAGCCTTGACCTCCTGGGCTCAAGAGACTCTCCCATTTCGGCCTCCCCAGTAGTTGGGACTACTCAGAGGCACAGGCCACAACACTCTGAGCTAATTTTTTTTTTTTTTTTTGAAATGGAGTCTCCCTCTGTCTCCCAGGCTGGAGTGCAGTGGCGCCATCTCAGCTCACTGCAACCTCCACCTCCCCGGTTCAAGCGATTCTCCTGCCTCAACCTCCTGAGTAGCTGGGACTACGGGTGCATGCCACCATGCCCAGCTGATTTTTATAGTTTTAGTAGACATGGGGTTTCACCATGCTAGCCAGACTGGTCTCAAACTCCTGACCTCAGGTGATCCTCCTGCCTCTGTCTTCCAAAGTGCTGGGATGACAGGCATGAGCCACCTCCCTTGCCCCCGGGCTTATTTATTTATTTGTTTGTTTATTTAGAAATGGGACACTTTATATGTTGTCAAAGCTAGTCTTTTTTGTTTGTTTTTGTTTGTTGAGACGGAGTTTCGCTCTTGTTGCCCAGGCTAGAGTGCAATGTATGATCTCAGCTCACAACCTCTGCCTCCCGGGTTCAAGTGATTCTCCTGCCTCAGCCTCCCGAGTAGCTGGGATTACAGGCATGCACCACCACACTTGGATAATTTTGTATTTTTAGTAAATACAGGGTTTCTCCATGTTGTTCAGGCTGGTTTCGAACTCCCAACCTCAGGTGATCTGCCCGCCTTGGACTCCCAAAGTGCTGGGATTACAGGCATGAGCCACTGCAAAGGGCTTTTACCCTCTCTTTTTATGTTTTTCATTCCTTTTTACCCATTCTTCATTTTAGGTAGTTTCTGCTGTCCTTTCTTCCAATTCATTACTTGCTCCTCAGTTTAGTCTAACATAATATTAAATCTATCAATTGGTTCTTAATTTTGGTCTTTTAATGTTTTGGGTCTGGATTATTATTTTTGAGACAGGGTCTCACTCTGTTGCCCAGGCTGGAGTTCAGTGGCATAAACACGGCTCACTGAAGCCTCAACCTCTTGGGCTCAAGTGATCCTCCTGTGTCAACCTCCAGAGTAGCTTGGACTACAGGCATATGTCACCACACCCAACTACTTTTTAATTTTTGGTAGAGATAAAGTCTCACTATGTTGCGTAAACTGGTCTCCAACTCCTGGGCTCAAGTGATCCTCACCTCGGCCTCCCAAAGTGCTGGGATTACAGATGTGAGCCACCAAGCAGGACCTTCGATTTTCTATTTATTCTACTCCCAGGTTCCCCCTAGGAGTGCAGCCTTTTGAGATACTAGCCCAAAACATGAAAGTGGTTTACCAAGATTATCACCTTTGGGGACATTTGGACTCCTTTTTTTTTTTTTTTTTTTTTTTTTTGAGAGTGTGTTTCCCTCTATTGCCCAGGCTGGAGTGCAGTGGTGTAATCTCGGCTCACTGCAACCTCTGCCTCCTAGGTTCAAGTGATTCTCCTGCTTCAGCCTCCCAAATAGCTGGGCTTACAGGCACGTGCCACCACTCCTGGCTAATGTTTGTATTTTTAGTAGAGATGGGGTCTCACCATCTTGTACAGGCTGGACTTGAACTTCTGACTTCATGATCCATCCACCTCGGCCTCCCAAAGTGCCGGGGTTACAGGCATGAGCCACCGTGTCTGGCCCTTTTTTTTTTTTTTTTTGAG
>NW_016818806.1:370804-373808 GCF_001698545.2 Rhinopithecus bieti
AGGCTTGAGCCACCGCGCCCGGCCTGTTTTTTGTATTTTTTAGTAGAGACGGGGTTTCACCGTGTTAGCCAGGATGGTCTCGATCTCCTAACCTCGTGATCCACCCGTCTCGGCCTCCCAAAGTGCTGGGATTACAGGCTTGAGCCACTGCGCCCGGCCTTTTTTTTTTTTAATTTTAAAAAATTGAGATGGGGTCTCGCCCTGTTGCCCAGGCTGGTCTGAAACTCCTAAGCTCAAGCCATCCCCCTACTCTGGCCTCCTAAAGTGCTAGGATTACAAGTGTGAGCCACCGCACCTGGCCTGGACTTCACCAGCCCCACACAGCATATTTTCTGCCACTAATTCCAAATTAGCAAATGACCCCAAGGTAAAATCAGCCCTACTACTGGGCTTACTTCTCTACTTTCCTGTACTTTTGTGCTCTCACACCAATAATTCCTCACTATCTTATTTTTTTAATTATTATTATTTTTTGAGATGAATTTTGCTCGAAATAGAGTGAAATGGTACGATCTCAGCTCACTGCAACCTCCACCCCCTGGGTTCAAGCAATTCTGCCTCAGTCTCCCAAGTAGCTGGGATTACAGACACCCGCCACTACACCTGACTAATTTTTGTATTTTTAGTAGAGACGGGGTTTTGCCACATTGGCCAGGCTGGTTTCGAACTCCTGACCTCAGATGATCCACCTGCCTCGGCCTCCCAACGTGCTAGGATTACAGGCATGAGCCACTGCGCCTGGCCTGACTATCTTATTAGTTCTTTTATTAATTATTTATTATTTATTTATTACTTACTTATTTGTTTTTTGAGACAAGGTCTTGCTCTGTTGCCCAGGCTGGAGTGCAGTGGTGAGATCTCGGCTCACTGCAACCTCTGCCTCCCAGGTTCAAATGATTCTTGTGCCTCAGCCTCCTGAGTAGCTGGGATTACAGGTGTGCACCACCAAGCCCGGCTAATTTTTTGAGACAGAGTTTCACTCTTGTTGCCCAGGCTGGAGTGCAATGGCACGATCTCGGCTAACTGCAACCTCCACTCCTGGGTTCAAGCAATTCTGCCTCAGCCTCCCGAGTAGCTGGGATTACAGGCACCTGTCACCACGCCGGCTAATTTTTGTATTTTTAGTAGAGATGGGGTTTCACCATGTTGGCCAGGCTGATCTTGAACTCCTGACTTTAGGTGATCCACCTGCCTCAGCCTCCCAATGTGCTAGCATTACAGGCATGAGCCACTGTTCCTCGCCTCACTATTTTATTAGTTCTTTTATTTTTATTTTTATTTATTTATTGTTTTTTGAGATAGGGTCTTGCTCTGTTGCCCAGGCTGGAGTGCAGTGGCACCATCTCAGCTCACTGCAACCCCTGCCTCCCAGGTTCAACTGCTTCTTGTGCCTCAGCCACCCGAGTAGCTGGGATTACAGGCATGCACCACCATGCCCGGTTAATTTTTTTTTTTTTTTTGAGACAGAGTTTCACTCTTGTTGCCCAGGCTGGAGTGCAATGGCACGATCTCGGCTCACCGAAACCTCTGCCTCCCAGGTTCAAGCGATTCTCCTGCCTCAGCCTCCCAAGTAGCTGGGATTACAGGCATGCACCAAAATGCCTGGCTAATTTTTGTATTTTTACTAGAGACAGGGTTTCTCTGTGTGGTCAGGCTGGTCTCGAACTCCCAACCTCAGGTGATCCGCCCACCTCAGCCTCCCAAAGTGCTGGGATTACAAGCGTGAGCCACCGCACATGGCCTATGCCTGGCTAATTTTTGTATTTTTAGTAGAGACAGGGTTTCATCATGAAGGCCAGACAGGTCTTGAACTCCTGGCCTCAAGTGACCCGCCCACCTCCACCTCCCAAAGTGCCGGGACTACAGGGATACGCCACCATGCCCAGCCAGTTCTTTGATTTAGAAAAGTATTTCATCCAACACTTTTAGTTGTCTATAGCTTTAGGGCTAGTTCACTGTTATTGAAAGGAGCTCAATTACTAAACTATATTTCTAGTCCAGTCATTTCTTCTGAGCTCCAGCTCCACTAGTCCAATGCCTATCAGACACTTCCACTTGAGTATCTATAGGCACCTCACATCCAATAAACTAGAAGTATCATCCTTCCAAAACCTCCTTCTTCAGCTTCTCAACTAATGGGGTCAACATCACCTAGACCTGTTATTTGTATAATGTCCTCATTTCCCAAAGTTCAACTGATTCTACTTACAAAACGTTTCCCCATCTCCAACTGCTGTCTACCTCTACAATCTCTGGAACCTGCCATCTCCATCACAGGACAAGAACATTATGCCTGTCACACAAAAGCTTTCATAATCTTCCCTCCATTGCCCTTTTCCTCAGTCATCCTACATGCAGACATCTTACATCCTAGATCAGGGCTGAAAACACAGACTCCTACTACAGCCAGGCAGGTAATGCACCTGAATGAACCAGGGTGCCTAGGAACCATGATGAACTAGACTCATTTCAAGGAGATAATGGATACTTGTTCTGGTTGGTTGCTCATGGAGGGATGCAGGACAATATATTGCCAGCTCTTCCAATATTTTAGGAAAAGTCAGAAATCCAGGTTGGGCCTGGTGGCTCACACATGTTATCCAGGAATATTGGGAGGCCGATTCAAGAGGATCCCTTGAGCCTAGGAGTTCAAGACCAGCCTGGGCAACATAGAGAGACCTCCATATTTGGGGGGGGGAAAAGAAAAGAAAAGAAAAGTCAGAAGTCCAAATATTCATGTGCCATCTTATGACTTTTTTTTTTTTTTTTTTGGAGATGGAGTCTTGTTCTGTTGCCCAGGCTGGAGTGGCGTGGCGCAATCTTGGCTCACTGCAACCTCTGTCTCCCGGGTTCAAGCAATTCTCTACCTCAGCCTCCCGAGTGGCTGGGATTACAGGTGGCCACCACCATGTCCGGCTAATTTTTGTATTTTTAGTAGAGATGGGGTTTCACCATCTTGGCCAGGCTGGTCTTGAACTCCTGACCTTGTGATCCACCCACCCTG
>NW_016818806.1:374466-391565 GCF_001698545.2 Rhinopithecus bieti
AAAAAAAAAAAAAAAAAAAAGAATATTCAAGTCTCCTAAAATTCCATATATAGGAAATATACTTCAAAATTCGGCTCTGTCTGCACAGAATACCTTTCTCATCCTTCTATCCTCTTGAATTATTTCTCTTTGGAGATTTTCTGGCCCCAATCCAAGCAGAATGAATAGCCCTCACTGAGTCCTTTAGCAATTTATCCATGTCTCCCCCGTAGTGCTTAATGCATGTTGCATTACGGTTATCTGTCCCAAATAGAGCTCCTCAAAGGCACGGACTATATATATTCATCTTTATGCCCTCAGCACCTAGTGCGTGCTTGACGCACCAAAGGTTCTCTGGAAATGTTTGCTGACCTGAAGTTTGGTGATCTTGTACGTCCTGCGCTTAGGCGCAGCGTTGGAGAGGTTGGCGCTGCAATGCCGTCAATGACCCCTGATGACCATTAGAGGGCACACTGATTCCACAGCAGTCTGCACCGGGGGCCCAGCTGTCAAGTGCTCCAAAACCCACTCCCCCAATTTACGCCTTCAATGGTCATTTCCAACAACATCTTCCACAGCCTTCATTTTAACAACCCTCAACATAAAACAGTCATTTTCTTGGGGCGGCCCTAAGGTGTGAACTTCTTCCTTCCCAGCCACCTACCCACTCTCCCCATCTTCCTACAATTTGGGCGCTAAAGATTTAATTCCGCCCTGACACCAGATTATTTTTCACAGCTAATCTGCACAATCTAGAAGGTGGCAGGGAGGGAAAGAGAGGGGGATCATAGAAGGACTGGGTAACAAGCACTCTGGGCTCGCCTTCAACTTTAACGGACTTTCCAGAAACCCGTCACCTTCCAGCCCACTCCCAAACACACACATCCACGCACTCACACAGTTTCCTGCCAGGACCCCAAACGAGCACACTTTTCACTCTTCCCCCGAGAAGACGAGGTAGGGGGCGAGGGAAAAGGTGGGGCGCAAGCGGGCCCCGGTTGCTTCCACACACACCCTCCGTTCAGCCCTCCTTTCCATTCCGGCAAGGGCGCGCCTTCAGAGGGTCCTGTCCTCCAAGGAGGTAGGCGTGGGGCGGCCGAGACCCGGGAAGATGGTCCACTGGGAAGCACGCGGGCTGGGCGGCGGGGAGGAAGGAGTTAAAGATCCAGGACTGGCTCTTCTGTCACTGAGTCTGGGAGGGGAAGCGGCTGGGAGGGAGGGTTCGGAGCTTGGCTCGGGTCCTCCACGGTTCCCTCCGGATAGCCGAAGACTTGGGCCGGCCGGACGCCCCTTCTGGCACACTCCCTGGGGCAGGCGCACACGCACGCTACAAACACACACTCCTCTCCTCCCTCGCGCGCCCTCTCCCATCCTTCTTCACGAAGCGCTCGCTCGCACCCTTTCTTTCTCTCTCTCTCTCGCTCTCTCTCTCGCTCGCTCTCTCTCTCTCTAACACGCACGCACACGCCCAGTTGTTCACACTCGGGTCCTCTCCGGTCCGACGTTCTCCTGGCACCCACCTGCTCCGCGGCGCCCTGCGCGCCCCCCTCCGTTGCGCCCCTTGCGCTCTCGGCCCAGACCGTCGCAGCTACAGGGGGCCTCGAGCCCCGGGGTGAGTGCCCCCGTCCCGCTCCTGCTCCTTCCCATAGGGACGCGCCTGATGCCTGGGACCGGCCGCTGAGCCGGAGGGGACCGAGAAGGCCATGGTGGGAGCGCTTGCCCGCTGCGGTGCCCGCTGAAACCATGCCGGGGCCCCGGCGCCCCGCCGGCTCCCGCCTGCGCCTGCTCCTGCTCCTGCTGCTGCCGCCGCTGCTGCTGCTGCTCCGGGGCAGCCACGCGGGCAACCTGACGGTAGCCGTGGTACTGCCGCTGGCCAATACCTCGTACCCATGGTCGTGGGCGCGCGTGGGACCCGCCGTGGAGCTGGCCCTGGCCCGGGTGAAGGCGCGCCCCGACTTGCTGCCGGGCTGGACGGTCCGCACAGTGCTGGGCAGCAGCGAGAACGCGCTGGGCGTCTGCTCTGACACCGCAGCGCCCCTGGCCGCGGTGGACCTCAAGTGGGAGCACAACCCCGCCGCGTTCCTGGGCCCCGGCTGCGTGTACGCCGCCGCCCCGGTGGGGCGCTTCACCGCGCACTGGCGGGTCCCGCTGCTGACCGCCGGCGCCCCGGCGCTGGGCTTCGGTGTCAAGGACGAGTTTGCGCTGACCACCCGCGCAGGGCCCAGCTACGCCAAGCTGGGGGACTTCGTGGCGGCGCTGCACCGACGGCTGGGCTGGGAGCGCCAAGCGCTCATGCTCTACGCTTACCGGCCGGGTGACGAAGAACACTGCTTCTTCCTTGTGGAGGGGTTGTTCATGCGGGTCCGCGACCGCCTCAATATTACGGTGGACCACCTGGAGTTCGCCGAGGACGACCTCAGCCACTACACCAGGCTGCTGCGGACCATGCCGCGCAAAGGCCGAGGTGAGACGCTGGCACACCCCGTCCCGCCGCTTAGCTGCAAGGCTTCCCCTCTGACCCGCCGGAGGCATCGGGACTTCCTCTCTTGTCTGGGGGTACTCTTCTTTCTCCTCGCCGTTCATTCCACTCTCAGCTCCCCGGCCCTTTCTACAGCTGAGTTTCCATTTCCCTCTCTTCTTCCGCCACCCTCACCACATCTCTATCCTCTCACCTCTTCGACCCCCACTCACTCCCTCCCACCCTAGTACAGCTCGGTTCCGGTCCCTTTTTTCCTCCCGCATTTTCTCTCCTCCCTATAGCCTTCTCCCCTCTTTCATCCTCTCTTCCCATTGCTCCTCATCTCCTCTCTTCTCCCCCTCCCTCACTCCTCTCGCCCTCCTGGCCCCACCCTTCTCCACCTTCAGCTCCTCTATCCCGCTCTCCCTACCTGTTCCTTCCTCGCTTCCGCCCCCTCCTGCCCTCTTTCCTCCCCGCCCCACCCCACGCCCCGCCTCTCCTTCCACCCTTCGTCTATCTCCTGCTGTGGCCTAGGCTGAGCCGGGAGTTACCACTTAACTCTCACTGGGTCTCTCCTGCCCCCATCTCTAAACTTCCTCCCCTGGATGCCCCAGCTTTCCTACTCCTGTCTCTCCCGCAGTACCTAGGCTTCTCCCTCTGACTCCCCGTCTTTTTCTCCAGTTATCTACATCTGCAGCTCCCCTGACGCCTTCAGAACCCTGATGCTCCTGGCCTTGGAAGCTGGCTTGTGTGGGGAGGACTACGTTTTCTTCCACCTGGATATCTTTGGACAAAGCCTGCAAGGTGGACAGGGCCCTGCTCCCCGCAGGCCCTGGGAGAGAGGGGATGGACAGGATGTCAGTGCCCGCCAGGCCTTTCAAGTGAGTACCTAGGTTTGAAGCCCAGGCTGTCCCAGGTTGTGGCATATAATTTCTGGGCACTGTGGCCCTCAGCGTCTGAAAGAATTCCAGAAAAGAGGTTTTTTGTCTGTTTGTTTCTTTATGCACTCCTGGTAACTCACAGAACAGAAAAGAGGTTGGTGATGCTCACTGGGAATTAAGCAATGAAGGGCAGGGGACTGCACAGGGGCGCTTTGGCACCAGCAGGCTAAAAAGATAAGAACATGGCTTGAGGCGGGAGGAGGATAAAGTCCCACAGCCTGGACAGGACTTGGAGAAGCCATCCCATTGGATCCCCTGCTTTGGAGTGGGCATCACTTCATGCAGGGCATAGGGTCCAATTTGACCTTGAGCTAAGCAGAGATGCAGCTCTGGGAGCTGGGCTCCCGACTGTTGGGGCCCCACAGTACTGGGGGACAGAGTCAGCTCCCAACTCTCCGCTCCCCACTGACACCTTCCTCAGGCTGCCAAAATCATTACATATAAAGAGCCAGATAATCCCGAGTACTTGGAATTCCTGAAGCAGCTAAAACACCTGGCTCGTGAGCAGTTCAACTTCACCATGGAGGATGGCCTGGTAAGAAGGGGTCCCGGGACCCTCCAGCGTGGACCTCCAGCCCCCACTCCACGACCTTCTGCCAGCCTCCATCCTTCCCTATTCCCAGTTCTCCCCTTCCCTCCCTTCCCATTGTTCCATGTCTCTCAAGATGATGGAGGAGGACACTGGCAAGTTCAGCCTCTGAAACTCAGGTCATCATCAGTAATATGGAGACGATACATCCTGCCCTGTCTACCTAGCAGGATTCAGGACGTGATGCTAATCCAAAGGCGTCATTTAAATAGTAAAATCTCCCTGTGATGTAGCGGTGTTATTTTCTCCCATCCTCTTCCAAAATCCCAGTGCCTCTCGTTCCCTTCCCCACAGCTCTCACCTCCATACCCTTCATACGCCCACCCCAGCCAACCTCTATTTGCCCCTACAGGTGAACACCATCCCAGCATCCTTCCACGATGGGCTCCTGCTCTATATCCAGGCAGTGACGGAGACTCTGGCACATGGGGGAACTGTTACTGATGGGGAGAACATCACTCAGCGGATGTGGAACCGAAGCTTTCAAGGTCAGGGCCTGGAGGTGGTTGGAATGGGCTGCCTTGGGAGATGAATCCCAGGTGCCCAGTATCAAGCCATGAGAAGCCTATTGCCCTGCAGCACAGTTACCTATGCACACCAGCCCTTTCCTCCACAGCTTTTTTTCAGGCCCATCCCTCAGAAGTCCTACTAAGTGTCCAATCTCAATCATCCCTGCTGGGCACTGAATTCTTTTACCTTTTTTTGTTGTTGTTGTTGAGATGGAGTCTCACTCTGTCCCCAAAACTGGAGGGCAGTGGTGCAATCTCAACTCGCTTCAACCTCCGCCTCCCAGGTTCAAGCGATTCTCCTCCCTCAGCCTCTTGAGTAGCTGGGATTACAGGTGCCCTCCACCAATGCCTGTCTAATTTTTTTTTTCTTTTTTTTTTTTTAAGTAGAGATAGGGTTTCACCACGTTGGTCAGGCTGGTCTTGAGCTCCTGACCTCAGGTGATCTGCCTGCCTCAGCCTCCCAAAGTGCTGGGATTATAAGTGTGAGCCACAGTGCCCAGCCCTTTTACCATTTACTATCATTCTGTATACACATATGTTTGGAAGGTAAGACAAAAAAGATTAGAGGATGAAGAGATGAAGTGGGGCACCCCTGAACTTCCATTCTCTCAAACATAATCATCTTCCCCCATGTCCTCAGGTGTGACAGGATACCTGAAAATTGATAGCAGTGGCGATCGGGAAACAGACTTCTCCCTCTGGGATATGGATCCCGAGACTGGTGCCTTCAGGGTAAGTTTGTGCACCCAGAAGACAGTGCCAATTCCAAATGACATCTCACCCTCCTACTTCCCCCCCACAGCCCTGCCAGGGCACCTGTTTATCCTGTAGCCATTCTACCATGCGTGGACACTTACGAGAGCCCTGGATAAAACAAACCCAGCTCCAGTCTGGGGAAGCCACCAGAATGATAGGGACCCACAGGCATCACACTTGGGGAGCCCCATGCCTGAGGAAGGAGCACAACCCTGCCCTCGGGGAGCTCCGAAAGGAGGCAGCAGGACCACCTCCCAGCAGAGACAGGGCAGTGAAGGACGCACATTACATAACCTTGCAAGCGAGTGGGGACAGGAAGGCGCTGAGGCCAATGGTGGCAAGGGACAGGTCATCCAGAGAAGGCCTCCTGCAAGAGGGGCACATGGACTGGGCCTGGGAATGTAGGCTGAGGTGAACACTACCTTCTGTTTTCTACCAAGAAAATAGGTAGAGAAAAATCAGTGCTTGGTTGGTGCTTCAACCAAGATTATAAACTCCCTGAGTGTAGAGATCGGGTTCTAAATGGAGTTTTCTTTATAAATCCCTTGATAGTTTTCAGGTGTTTCCACTTGAATAATATGTGTGTGGTATGAGGTCCTGTATCCAGTTGCAGCAGGGGCTTGGTAAGCAGGTGACAACCCAGATATATATAGGCTCTGGAAGCAGAGCTGGGGTAGGTGGGAGGTGACACTGCTGCACTGCACAGCAGGCCTTCCCCACAGGCCCTGGCCTAGCCACCACTCCTGCTCTCCCTTAGGTTGTACTGAACTACAATGGGACTTCCCAAGAGCTGGTGGCTGTGTCGGGGCGCAAACTGAACTGGCCCCTGGGGTACCCTCCTCCTGACATCCCCAAATGTGGCTTTGACAACGAAGACCCAGCATGCAACCAAGGTGACTGCCCCTTGCCTTCCAGGCGTCCATCCCGGAGATGCTGCATCCTTCCCCTAAGCACAGTTGAGTAGGTGTTCCTGTCCCATGCTGAGGGCTTCCTGGAGAATGATTCCTGCCTTTTTCTTCCCTTCATCCATCATCCCAGTTCACTGATGGACTATTAGAAAGTTCTTCCTCCTGCTGTCTAACCCAAATCTCTCTTGCTGCAATATGGACTCTCTCTTGCAGATCACCTTTCTACCCTGGAGGTGCTGGCTTTGGTGGGCAGCCTCTCCCTGCTCAGCATTCTGATTGTCTCCTTCTTCATATACAGGTGAGCTGTGATGTGGGGGGCTGAGTGAGGCTGGAGGACCTGGAGAACCAATAGCAGAGGAGGTGGTGGGGACCCAGAGGGAAGAGGGCAGGGGTGAAGGGACAGCAGGGGAAAACTAAGGGAGATGAGGAAGAAAGGAGGCTTAAAAGCCAAAGGAGAGAGAAAGAGAAGGGAATGGTGGGGCGAGGGGAAGAGACAAGGAGAGGAATGGCCAAGGAGAGTCAGAGAGATCCAAGAAGCAGAGAAGTTGATGCGTGACATCATAGGGGTGTAGACTGGTTTCCCTTGCTACTCTTGCAGGCCAGATGGGAAGCAATGTTCTGAACCTTGGGATCATGCACATGTTAGTTGAGAAGGGTGGTGAGCCCTGGTGTGTGCCAGGTGCCCAACCTAGAGTGGAGAAGGGAGCTGAATGAGCCCTGTTACTGCCGTCCAGTGGAGGCTAAAATGAAGTACAGGAGGAGTTAATGATATACGAAAGCAAAGAAGGAGGGGAGAAAATCACTGCTGGTTGAACATAAAATATATGCCAAGCACTTCCATGTATACTATTTCTTTTTTCTTTTTCTTTTTTTTTCTTTTTTTTTTTTTTTTTTTTTTTGAGATGGAGTCTCGCTCTGTCGCCAGACTGGAGTGCAGTGGCATGATGTCGACTCACTGCAACTTCCGCCTCCCAGGTTCAAGCGATTCTCCTGCCTCAGCCTCCCATATAGCTGAGACTGCAGGTGCATGCCACCAAGCTCAGCTAATTTTTGTATTTTTAGTAGAGACAGAGTTTCACCATGTTGGCCAGGATGGTTTCAATCTCTTGACCTCATGATCTGCCCGCCTTGGCCTCCCAAAGTGTTGGGATTACAGTCATGAGCCACCGCGCCTGGCCTCACACACACTTTCTTTTCATTCTTATAATAGTTAAGAATGAAATAGATGTTGAGGCCTCATTCCCAAATAAGGACATTGAGGTGATTCCCCCAAATTCTGCCTCCCCAGTGAGGCAGAATTTCCCCCAGCCATCCTGATTCTCAGTCCAGAGGATATAATTCCCCTCCATCTCTGACCACGCATCATGGTGTGGTCCCACGGCTCTGAGGAGGGGCTGCTGAGCACCCTGCCCTGGGTCAGGGGCTCAGCCACGGGCTCAGATGCAACCTTCTTATCCCAGGAAGATGCAGCTGGAGAAGGAACTGGCCTCGGAGCTGTGGCGGGTGCGCTGGGAGGACGTTGAGCCCAGTAGCCTTGAGAGGCACCTGCGGAGTGCGGGCAGCCGGCTGACCCTGAGCGGGGTAAGAACGCTGGTGTTTGTGTTGGGGGGCAATAAAGGAGAGCTGGGTAGAAGGGGCAGTGCCTGAGGGGTAGGGAAGGGAGCAGGATTCTAGTCCCAGCTCTGCTTTCACTTGCTGTGTGACCTTGAGCGACTCATAGTCCCTCTCTGAGACTGTTTCAGATGAAGATTACAGCTGCAGAGCCTCCCTCACAGGGCTCTTTTAAAGGTCAGAGGAGACAGTACCTGTGAAAACACATTTAGAAAAAAAAAAAGCAAATGAGGAGATTTTATGAGGTAGAACATAAAGCAGGGTGGGCCAGGCACGGTGGCTTACATCTGCAATCCCAGCACATGGGGAGACCGAGGCAGGAGGATTGCTTGTGCCTGGGAGTTCAAGACCAGCCTGGGCAACATAGCAAGACATCGTCTCTACAAATAATACAAAGATTAGCTGGGCATGGTGGCGCATGCCTGTAGTCCCAGCTACTCTGTAGGCTGAGGTGAAAGGATCATCTGAGCCCAGGAGTCTGAGGCGGCAGTGAGCTAGGATAGCACTGCTGCACTTCAGCCTAGACAACACAGCGATACTACATCTCAAAAAAACCCAACAACAAAAAGGGCACAAAGATAAGGCAGGATAAGGCAGTGTAATAAAGACCAGAGCACGAGCAATCAGGGTGCAGACTGGGCCCACCGGTTGACCATTCCTCCTGCTCTCCCTCCTTTCAGAGAGGCTCCAATTACGGTTCCCTGCTAACCACAGAGGGCCAGTTCCAAGTCTTTGCCAAGACAGCATATTATAAGGTGGGCCTGGGGAAAGACCACTGGGCCTTGGGACTGGGGCAGGAGTGTACTCTGATGGAAGACTAGTGGGGGGTTCTGAGGGAAGGAGTAAGCTGTTGGGGAGCAGCAGATGGGGGCCCTGGGGTTGGGCTATTGGGAACAAGTGAGGGTCCTGAGGGCAGGGATGGGCTGTTGGGAGCAGCTGGAATTCCCAGGACATGGGACCATGCTCTTCACAGTGACAGTCTCCATTCCATGCCCAGGGCAACCTCGTGGCTGTGAAACGTGTGAACCGTAAACGCATTGAGCTGACACGAAAAGTCCTGTTTGAACTGAAGCATGTAATGTGGGGAGTGAGGCAGTGGCATGGAGAAGGGGCCCATGGGGACACAAGGGAGACTGGCCAACAGAACTAGTTATGGAGGGACCTCAGGGTACCCCAAGAAAGAGGCAGGGACTGGAGCCCTGGGATGGACCTTCATCTTATGGGTGGGATGGGGGGATCCTAAGCTCGGAGAAGAGACCACTGGAGATAACCTGGAGGAATCTTGAGGGGCCATATGTGATGTCCCTGGGGGAGAGAGAGCTTAGGAGGCAGAGGGAGTAGGAGCAGATTCTGGGGAGGGTGGGCTAAAGGACATGGGTGGGAATCACCAGGGAAGATCCTAGTGACGGTTGCAGAAAATGAATAAGGAGCTAAGAAGAGTGAGGGTCCCTGAGGCTAATGAGCAACTTGGTGAAGAGTGAGGTCTCTGTCAAGCTCCGGATGCTGGTCCCACTTGCAGATGCGGGATGTGCAGAATGAACACCTGACCAGGTTTGTGGGAGCCTGCACCGACCCCCCCAATATCTGCATCCTCACAGAGTACTGTCCCCGTGGGAGCCTGCAGGTGAGGGGGACAAGGGGTGTCAAGAAACCTGGGTTCTAGCCCTGGCTCTCCCCTTGACTGGCCATAAGACCCCAGGCATGCCTCACCCTCTTTCTGACCTTTCTGGTTCCATCTGTAAAATGGGAGTTGGGGGAGGGCAGTGGCACTAGAACCAATCCAAAGTTTTGTCCTGTACTACCAGTTCTCATCAGTAGGACCCTGCACCCTCCTCTAACTCCCAGGGGGGTCTGCAGGGGATTGGTCTGACTCTTATTTCCCCAGTAGGACATTCTGGAGAATGAGAGCATCACCCTGGACTGGATGTTCCGGTACTCGCTCACCAATGACATCGTCAAGGTATGCCCCTAAGCACCTATTGGATGTGTAGGGGAGGGGCCAGGCATGCTTCTCCTGGCCACGGGTGTAGGTCCCACTCATGGCCAAGACCTCTGCCCACTCACGTTTCCAGGGCATGCTGTTTCTACACAATGGGGCTATCTGCTCCCATGGGAACCTCAAGTCATCCAACTGCGTGGTAGATGGGCGCTTTGTGCTCAAGATCACCGACTATGGGCTGGAGAGCTTCAGAGACCTGGACCCAGAGCAAGGACACACCCTTTATGCCAGTGAGCCTCAACTCTTGAACCCTAACACCTGCCCCCAGCACCACCCAGCAGGGAGACTGATGCAAGGCCTCTGATGGGCTTGGGCATGCTTGTCCTGACTCCAGCCTCAATTCATTCACCCATGAAAAGGAAAGCCAGACAAAGTGGTCTCTAAGGCCTCCTCTAGCTCTAACACTCTGTGATGCATCCAGATCAGTTTCTGCCACATCCTTGTTTCCCCCTCACCCCTTAGCTTTGGGCTCCCTCACTCGGTGACCACCGACCTCTGACCCACAGAAAAGCTGTGGACGGCCCCTGAGCTCCTGCGAATGGCTTCGCCCCCTGTGCGGGGCTCCCAGGCTGGTGACATATACAGCTTTGGGATCATCCTTCAGGAGATTGCCCTGAGGAGTGGGGTCTTCCATGTGGAAGGTTTGGACCTCAGCCCCAAAGGTGAGAGGAGCACGCCTTCCTTAAACCCAGCAACAGTCTCAAAGAACCCCAGCCCCAGGGAGAGGGTCCCCTGGCAGCACCACCACATCTTCCTTCTGGAATGGGGCTCAGTCACCACCCTTTGACCCATTGCTGCCAGTGACCAGTCCCCCGCCCCCATGCCTTGGTCTTGGACTTCCCCTGCCATCCCAGCTGGTTGTCCCTGTCTCTCACTAGGCCCTTGGCCTAGTGGCCCCACCCCTCAGCTCCCCTACCCCCCAATACAGAGATCATCGAGCGGGTGACTCGGGGTGAGCAGCCCCCCTTCCGGCCCTCCCTGGCCCTGCAGAGTCACCTGGAGGAGTTGGGACTGCTGATGCAGCGGTGCTGGGCTGAGGACCCACAGGAGAGGCCACCATTCCAGCAGATCCGCCTGACGTTGCGCAAGTTTAATAGGTCCCTGGTGTTAGTCATGGATCCCCCAGGCCCCTCCTCCACAGCCACCATTTACCCAACGCTTCTGGCTCTGGCTTATCCCAGCAGTGGCAGAGGAAGACCACTCACCTCCTCCCTATACATAGTCTGCTCCAGACCACCACAGCCTCATGACCCTCTTCACAAATACAGCATGACTCAGCTGTCCCACAGTCCCCTGCCATTCATACCCCTTCTCTCCACCATTGACACCCCACACCCTTCCTGCCCACTTCCCTCACTGGCCTCTAGACTTCTCGGCAGTGTGTAGAGTAGATGGGCCTCCTGCCTCCTGCCCTGTAGGCTCTTGGCCCTCCATGGGAGCTCCTGCCCCAGCCCTTGATTTCCGTTCCCCATTGTGCCCACCAGGCCCAGTTCCTCCAGACGCACCCTTCTGCGGCCATCACTTTGTCTACAATTGACCCTTGTCATTCTCCACCTTCTCTACCTCCTTCTAACTCACTGGGTTCAACAAAGATGAACAAAATGTCCATATATCTGAAACTTCATACTTGACTTTGGGGTCTCAGAGAGGAATTGAACTTTCTTCCTTCTGTTTTCCCCTGCTCCCCAGTATCCTGCTATGCCCTCAACCCTGAGCCTCTCTAGAGACCCCACTGCAGCCTGAGCCAGGGGAGTGCCTAGGGGTGGGCAGTCCCGGGTAGGCTGTGCTGCTCCTCTCTCACCACCCCCACTGCCACCCCCTGCCCCCAGGGAGCACAGCAGCAACATCCTGGACAACTTGCTGTCCCGCATGGAGCAGTATGCAAACAATCTGGAGGAACTGGTGGAGGAGCGGACCCAGGCGTACCTGGAGGAGAAGCGCAAGGCTGAGGCCCTGCTCTACCAGATTCTGCCTCAGTGAGTGCCTGAGTCTGGGGACCCCCACACAAACAAAGCCACTGTCCCGACACCCCATTCTGATTCTGCACCTGCCCTGACCCCTTAGCTCAGTGGCTGAGCAGCTGAAGCGTGGGGAGACAGTGCAGGCCGAAGCCTTTGACAGCGTTACCATCTACTTCAGTGACATTGTGGGTTTCACAGCGCTGTCAGCGGAGAGCACGCCCATGCAGGTAGGCCAGGGTTCAGCTGCAGGTGCCAGGCAAGCACGCTGGCCTGGTTCAGTGTCTGGATCCCACCAGACCTGCCTTCTGGTTCTGCTTTACCCACCTGACCCCAGGTGGGGTCCCCTACTTCCTGTCTCTCTTAGCTTCTCTTCCCTTCCAGGTGGTGACCCTGCTCAATGACCTGTACACTTGCTTTGATGCTGTCATAGATAACTTTGATGTATACAAGGTGAGGGTGGGAGTGGGGATGGGAAGGGACAGACAGACATGGACAAGGCCAGAAAAAGATGAGGGGTAGGCAGAATGATGTGGAGTCTTAAGAGAGGAGACCAGGGGACACGGGCAGAGACAGTGACACAGGGAGACCCGGGAACAGGTAGAGAACCCATGTGGGATGGGGGATAAGCAAAGACAGATGAGGGTACAGAATGACAGACGCTGCACCCAGTGTGACGGTGTGGCTAGCCGCACAGTTGCAGCCCTCAAGTCCTTCATCCCCTCACCACTCCCACAGGTGGAGACAATTGGTGATGCCTACATGGTGGTGTCGGGGCTCCCTGTGCGGAACGGGCGGCTGCACGCCTGCGAGGTAGCCCGCATGGCCCTGGCTCTGTTGGATGCTGTGCGCTCCTTCCGAATACGCCACCGGCCCCAGGAGCAGCTGCGCTTGCGCATTGGCATCCACACAGGTAAAGCCACTGAAGGTGCAGGCGGGCATCCAGAGACCAAGGCTTCACAAGGGAACTTGTCCCCTGGCCCAGCCCCTCACCCTTTCGTCTCTCTCTCTCTGTCTCTCTCTCTCTCTCTCTCTCTCTCTCTCTCTCTCTCTCTCACACACACACACACACACACACACACACACACACACACACAGCTGGGACCTCAGATCCTGCCTCCTGCCTCTCCTGGATTGTCTACCTACCTCCCTTAACACCCCTCCCTCCCTCACTTGCTGGTGGGCTCTGCTCCTTCCCTTGCTCCTCCCAGGACCCGTGTGTGCTGGAGTGGTGGGACTGAAGATGCCCCGTTACTGTCTCTTTGGAGATACAGTCAACACAGCCTCAAGAATGGAGTCTAATGGGGAAGGTATAGCGCCCCCTTCTAGAGGGAATGGGGAGGGCAGGGTGGCCAAGGGAAATGCCACCCTGGGGCAGCCTGTGCCTGCACAGCCCGTTTCAGCTCCTAGCCCTTTAGCCTCCCAAGTTCCCCTTCTCATAATATAAATAGTTCAACCTGGGCTCATCACCTTGACTGTAATCAGAGACTCAGGTTCCTGCTGCCCCTCTTGTCAAACGATGTAAAAGTATTTCCAGACCAGTGTTGGAGAGTTCCCAGCAGGAATCCTATTTTAAGACCCTCTGTGGGCTGGATACGGTGACTCACACCTGTCATCCCAGCACTTTGGGAGGCCGAGGTGGGTGGATCACCTGAGGTCAGGGGTTCGAGACCAGCCTGACCAATATGATGAAATTCTGTCTCTACTAAAAATACAAAAAACTAGCCAGGCGTGCTGACAGGCGCCTGTAATCCCAGCTACTCGGGAAGCTGAGGCAGGAGAATTGCTTGAACCTGGGAGGCAGAGGTTGTGGTAAGCCAAAATGGCACCATTCACCCCAGCTTGGGCAACAAGAGTGAAACTCTGTCTCGGAAAAAACCCTCTGCTCCACCTTTGATGTGGTAAAGATGGCTTCAGAGCCAGCATACTTGGCTGTGAATCTCAGCTCCACAGCTGGCTGTGTGTCAGTTTGCTATACCTCTCTGAGCCATGGTTTTCCTCATCTGTAAAATGAGGGAAAAAAATCTACCTCACAGGGGTTATGTGAGAAATCCATAAAAAATGTCTACCACATAATTGTCATTTAACTTTTCCAAGCCTTAGCTGATTATTTGTAAAATGATGTCTATCTCAGGATTGCAAGAAGCCTAGCACAAACCCTGGTACCCAGTAGGCACCTAATAAATTCTTGCTCCCACCCGCCCCTTGCTCTTGCCTCCTGTTTATCTTCTGTCCTCCTGCTGTATTCGACACAATTCAATGCAGTAAACATTTATTGAGTGACTACTGAATGCCAGGCCCTTGGATAGTAATATGATCCAGACCCAGAGTTAGCTGAGAAATTCATGTGGACCCCATCTAAACCTTATGGTGAAAGAAAGGCTGCTTGGGAGCCAGTCCTGGGAGCCCAGAGGGATCTAGTTCGGCAGATATTCCCTGGGCACTGTTTTGGGAGCTGTCAGAGTAGAGCCCCTTGCTGAGGTCCAGTCCTCAAGGAGCACATTGCCAGAAATTGTTCAGTATTCTGGGTGCCGGCGAAGCTTGTAATCCTGGCACTTTGGGAGGCCAAGGCAGGCAGATCACTTGAGGCCAGGAGTTGGAGACCAGCCTGGCCAACATGGTGAACTTCCTGTCTCTACTAAAAATACAAAAAATTAGCCAGGCGTGGTGGCGTGTGCCTGTAATCCCAGCTACTCAGGAGGCTGAGACATGGGAATCACTTGAACCCGGGAGGTGGATGTTGCAGTGATTCGAGATTGCACTCCTGGGCAACAGAGCGAGACTGTCTCAAAAAAAAGAAAAGAAAAGAAAGAAACTGTTAAACACAACAAGGCCACTGTGATTGATGCAAACCCCAGAAGTAAGGACGTGAGTTCAGATAGTGGTCAAAGAGAGGGTGTGGCAATATTGGGCCCCACTCCATCACTGACCTCCTCAGCCACTTGGGCAGATCACCCTGGGCCTCAGGTCCTCGGCCACAAAATGAGGGTATAATTTATTAAATCGTGAAAGCAACAATTTACATATTGCTTCTTAGGTAGCATATTCCGTTTGAATACTTTATGGATGTTAAATTTAATCCTCACAACAAGGTTTTGAGATGGGTACTGACACTATCAGCATTTTACAGATTAGGAAAAGGAGCAGAGAGAATTTATATTACATACCCAAGCAAGTATCCAAGCTGAGGTTCATACTGAGGCAGTGCAGGATCCAAAGTGCCAGCTCCTAACCACTATGCTGTGTTGAGCCCAGTGACACTCCAGAGTGCTGTCCAACAGGATGTTCTGCAGTCATGAAAATGCTCTGTATTCTGTGCTGTCCAATGCAGTAGCCTCTAGACACATGTGGCTACTGATCACTGGAAATGTGACGGGTGCAAATGAGGCCCTGATTTTTTTTTTCCTTTGGAGACAGAGTCTCGCTCTGTCGCCCAGGCTGGATGGAGTGCAGGAGCAATCTCGGCTCACTGCAACCTCCACCTCCCAGGTTCCAGTGATTCTCCTGCCTCAGCCTCCCGAGTAGCTGGAATTACAGGTGTGTGCCACCACACCCAGCTAATTTTTGTTTTTAGTAGAGATGGGGTTTCGCCATATTGGCCAGGCTGGTCTTGAACTCCTGGCCTCAAGTGATCCTCCTGCCTCAGCCTCCCAAAGTGCTAGGATTACAGGTGTAAGCCACAGCACCCAGCCTGAATTTTTAACTGTATTTAGTTTAAATTAATTTAAGTTGAAACAGGCACACGTGATTAGTGGCTACTGTATTGGATTACACAGCTCCAGAGTTCTAAATGAGAGGCTAATGTCATGCACTACATGCAGGGAGTGGGGCCGCTCTGAGCTAGAGAGCGAAAAGAGGAAGACGGGGTACCTGTCCACCCCCACAGTCCCTGGTCTCTTTTGCCTCTACTTTCCTGCTCTCCTGTCTCACATTGCTCACCTTCCGTTCTCCCCTGTCCTACCCAGCCCTGAAGATCCACTTGTCTTCTGAGACCAAGGCTGTCCTGGAGGAGTTTGGTGGTTTCGAGCTGGAGCTTCGAGGGGATGTAGAAATGAAGGTAGAGGGGGAAGCCTCTGCCCTTCCCACCTTTTGGGGTCCTAGAAGGAGTTACCCTTCTCAAGCAGCCAACACCACTCCCATCCCTAAGCCTCTCATCTGACTGGGGAAAGGGCATGTGCCACTCCCCAGGCCATCGTCTTCTTTTTCCCTCCAGGGCAAAGGCAAGGTTCGGACCTACTGGCTCCTGGGGGAGCGGGGGAGTAGCACCCGAGGCTGACCTGCCTCCTCTCCTATCCCTCCACACCTCCCTACCCTGTGCCAGAAGCGACAGAGGTGCCAGGTCTCAGCCTCGCCCACAGCAGCCCCATCACCAAAGGATGGAAGTAGTTTGAATAGCTCAGGTGTGCTGACCCCAGTGAAGACACCAGACAGGACCTCTGAGAGGGGACTGGCATGGGGGGATCTCAGAGCTTACAGGCTGAGCCAAGCCCACGGCCATGCACAGGAACACACACACAGGCATATGCACCTGCTCTCCACCTGGACTCAGGCCGGGCTGGGCTGTGGATTCCTGATCCCCTTCCTTCCCCATGCTCTCCTCCCTCAGCCTTGCTACCCTGTGACTTACTGGGAGGAGAAATAGTCACCTGAAGGGGAACATGAAAAGAGACTAGGTGAAGTGAGGGCAGGGGAGCCCACATCTGGGCCTGGCCCACAATACCTGATTCCCCGACCCCCTCCACGCAGCAGTAGACACAGTGCACAGGGGAGAAGAGGGGTGGCGCAGAAGGGTTGGGGGCCTGTATGCCTTGCTTCTACTGTGAGCAGAGACAATTAAAATCTTTATTCCGGTGACAGTGTCTCTTCTTGAGGGAGAGAGGGTTGCCAGAAAACAGTCAGTTCTCCACTCTCTACTTCAAATAAAACTCTCGCTTCTTGTTCTACAAGGGCCTAGAAGAAGAGGTAAAAAAAGACTCGATTCTTAAGCTGGGAATGCAGGCTCTGAGAGTAGTAACAGCCTATGAATTGCCCAGCAGTGCTGCAACTGGTTTAAGGACCCATTTACACCCTTAAGAATTATTATTATTGGCCGAGCACAGTGGCTCATGCCTGTAATCCCAGCACTTTGGGAGGCTGAGGCGGATGGATCACCTGAGATCAGGAGTTCAAAACCAGCCTGGCCAACATGGTGAAACCCCATCTCTACTAAAAATACAAAAATTAGCTGGGTGTGGTGGCATGTGCCTGTAATCCCAGCTACTTGGGAGGCTGAGGCAGGAGAATCACTTGAACCCAGGAGGCAGAGGTTGAAGTGAGCTGAGATGGCACCACCGCACTCCAGCCTGGGCAAAAGAGGGAGACTCTGTCTCAAAAAAAAAAAAAAAAAAAAAA
>NW_016818806.1:392312-400377 GCF_001698545.2 Rhinopithecus bieti
AAAAAAAAAAAAAAAAAACCACCAGGCACGGTGACTCACACCTGTAATCTCAGTACTTTGGGAGGCTGAGGCGGGCAAATCACATGAGATCAGGGGTTTGAGACCAGTCCGCCCAATGTGGAGAAACCCAGTCTCTACTAAAAATACAGAATGAGTTGCCAGACGCAGTGGCTCACACCTGTAATCCCAGTACTTTGGGAGGCCGAGGCAGGTGGATCACAAGGTCAGGAGTTCTAGACCATCCTGGCCAATATAAGGAAACCCCGTCTCTACTAAAAGTAGATGGATATGGTGGCCCGTGCCTGTAGTCCGAGCTACTCAGGAGGCTGAGGCAGGAGAATCGCCTGAACCTGGGAGGCAGAGGTTGTGGTGAGCCGAGATCACGCCATTGCATTCCAGCCTGGTCAACAAGAGCGAAACTCCGTCTCAAAAAAATAATAATAATAATACAATAATTAGCTGGGCATGGTGGTGGTCATCTGTAATCCCAGCTACTCGGGAGGCTGAGGCAGGAGAATTTCTTGAACCTGAGAGGCAGAGGTTGCAGTGAGCCGAGATCGTGCCATTGCACTCCAGTCTGGGCAAAATGAGTGAAACTCAATCGCAAAAAAAAAAAAAAAAAAAGTATTAGGGACCTAAAGAGCTTTTGTTTATGTGAATATCTATTGATATTTGCCATAGCAGATATTAAAACAAATCCTTATTTATTTTTTATTTATTTATTTTTGGTTTTTGAGATGGAGTCTTGCTCTGTCACCCAGGCTGGAGTGCAGTGGCGTGATCTTGGCTCACTGCAAGCTCTACCTCCCGGGTTCATGTCATTCTCCTGCCTCAGCCTCCCCAGCAGCTAGGACTACAGGTGCACGCCACCATGCCAGGCTAATTTTTTGTATTTTTAGTAGAGATGGGGTTTCACCGTGTTAGCCAGGATGGACTCGATCTCCTGACCTCGTGATCCGCCTGCCTCGGCCTCCCAAAGTGCTGGGATTACAAGTGTGAGCCACTGCGCCCGGCCACAAATCCTTATTTATTAACTCATATAAGATAACAACAATAAACCCATTACATGTTAATAATTTTTGACGGCTTTATCAAGAACATTCTTATGTGAAACCAGCCTTTTCAATGTGCAGTGGTGAAGAATGCATTCAATACTAATTGGGTGCCACTGCCTTGATTTATGTAAAGCCACAGCAGTTTTGCCCCCATTGCTTTTGCACTTCCATGCAATGTGTCAACTCTGTCAAAAGGGCAAATAACGTATTAGAATTATTATGAAAATCGTTTGACCTCATCTATGCCCTGAAAAAATATTGGGGACTCCCAGGATTTGTGGACCACACCTTGAGAACTGTTATGTTACTCAATGGCTGGCATACAGTAGGAATCAGATAATTAGTATGGACTGAATGGAGAGTCCTGGGAGCTGGGGAGGAAGTGGGAGTTGGGTGGGAACATATGGAGCCTTTCAACCCAGGTGAAATTTAGGGATTGTCCACCTACTCCTCCATTCCCCGTGTCAGTGTAGACAAATGTGAGTCATAGTTTGCAAAATGCCTCTCAGCTCAGCCAGGAGCCCTGGTTTCCTTGCTGGACCCACACCTCACCCCCTCCTTCCGAGGCAGGCAGGCAGGAATGCGGGGGAGAGGTGGCTGCAGCTCCACCGCCCCCATGGGGGAGGAAAGTGCCAGACATTTCTTCAGGACCATCCATCAAGTGCAGGCAGGCCTCTACCCTGACCTCCCAGGCCTCTTCCTGGAGTCCACCCTGTAGGACCTGGACGTAGGGTGGCCACTGGGAGCTTGGAGGTCTGGCGTGGCACTACTCCCTGGTACACAGCTGGCAGTTTGGGATGAAGAAAGGACAAATTGCTCACCTCCTGTCCAGTGACTCTTCGTTTTGTGCTTCCCACCCACTCTTTTTGGCCCCAGTCAGGCTCAATTTATTGGGAGAGGGAGCAGACATGGTTTAGTCCTCTCACCAGCCAAGCCACGGATGAACAGCAGTGGGAAGGCCTAACCAAGAGTTGCTGTCCTGTCAACCACAGCTACTGAACTTCCTGATGGGCCCTGGTGGCCCTGTAGCCTCCCGTGCCCCAGTTCCCCTGCACAAGGGTAGTAGACAGCCCCTGAAGAGACTGGCTATGATAAAGAGAGCTGTGAGGCCTAGAAAGTTAGATCAGGGTGGAGCTGGGACAGCTACGGGAGTTGGGCTCTGGGGAGAGGAGTCTTAAATGAGGTGGGGAAGAGGGACAGGGAGTGGACGACTGAGGAGCTCCAGAAGCACAATTCTAGGAAATTGCCGGTCAGATCCTTCCGGGGCAGCCTGGCTCCACTGTGGGCACCGGGAGGGGAAGGGGCTGTGCGGCGGAGGTGAGGAGGGGCCTAAGGAGTCGATAATTTCAGCTGCCCGAGAACTTTCACTGGAACTAAGGAGATTTCCTTCCGGAGGAAGGCCCCTGAAGCCAGGAAGAACTGGGAAAGCCATTCGTGAGGGGGCAGGAGGGTAGCAATAAAGCCCTCCCCGCAGGCCGGGGAGACCGTCTTGTGCCAGGAACCTCCGCCCACATGGGAGGGGCAGTCTAGCCTCTCAGTTTCCCGGGCTGTCCCGCCTAGTACGTTTGGGAGGGATGGGGGCCACAGGGTTCCCCAGAGTATGGTAAGAATAACAATAATAATTGGCATTCAATTATGCCTTGCAGTTGACACCGGGTTTCACATACATTATCTCATCAGCCCACGTGACGCCCCTGGAAGAGTGGGGCGGGCTGAGAAGGCAGCTCAGCAGGCGGGTGGGAGGGCCAGCTGGAGGCTGTGCAGAGGGAACCCCCGCCCAGCCAGCCCCGAACAAGGCCAGGGCCTGGAACAAAAATGGAGCTGACAGAAACAGACAAATGACCTCCTCCCCCACCCGCTCTTTTCTCTACGTCAAAGGGTTTGAGTAATTTATTTATCATAGCAGTATATTTAGTAACAATTATTTTTTTAAAAGATTTATACCTTTCAGGACAGATCCGTGGAATCTAATTAAGCAGAGGCCAGTTTTGCAGACTGAAAGTCAATTTTTTAATTAAATTGCAGGAGCTATAAAAATAAATTAATTAACCATTTATGTATAAAGAAGAATACTGTCCAGGGAGATTTAATCTCTTTGGGTTGGAACGCAAGTAAGATTCCAGGTGAGGTGTTTACCACCAACATGAAGGGTCGGGATGAGGATGAATTTGGTGTTGCACAAAGCCAGGAGAGAACACTCTGGAGGAAGATGAGCCCACATCCCGTGCCTGCTCCCAGACTGCATTCTACCAGGAACAGGGGAGGTGGTGGCAAAAAACCTGCTTGACTGTACTTCAGACCAAGGTTAGAGAAGTAGTGAGAGAGTCCAGATAGGAAAAGACCCCAGCCACCTACTTCCGTACCACATCCGCTGGCACCAGTGAGTCAGAGGATAGGCTGGTTGCCCTTTAAGAACCTTTCCAAAGGGAAGATTCCATAATCAGGCACATCTGTTGATGACAGTGGCACCCTGTCTGAAACTGATGCAATCATCCCAGCATGACTATCTGCCTTTGGCTTCCAAATGTGGACTACATATGGTATGCCTTGGCTATTGCATGTCCAATGATCAGGTCAGCCCACTAAACTTCAGGCAGGCTAAAACTAGGCCAAAATACCATGCAGATCTCAGTGTTCAAAACTGGCACAATAACACTCCTCTATCAAATGAGAGGCAGTGCAAAGTTGGGTAAGAGACTGGACTCTGGAGATAGCCTGCCTGGATTTAGATCCCAGCTCTGTTACTCATAATCAATGTAACCTTGTGCAAACTACTCAACTTCCCTCTGCCCTCAGTTTTCTATTCTGTAACTCAGTAATGATCATAAAACCTACTTCATAGGTATGTTTTGAGAATTACATGACTTAATAATTCCTGTTACATCCTCAGAACACTGGCAGGTAATAACAATTAGGTAAGTGTTTGTTGGTATGATTAAGAGTCAACATTATACAAACCATAAGGCTAGATTTTTTATTTTTATTTTTTATTTTTTTTTGAGACAGAGTTTCACTTTGTCTCCTAGGCTGGGCTAGAGTGCAGTGGAGCAATTATAGCTCACTGCAACCCGGAACTCCTGGGGTGAAGTGATTCATCTACCTCAGCCTCCTGAGTAGCTAGGCCTACAGAAGCACACCACCCCCACCAGCTAATTCTTTTGTTCTTTTTTGGAGATGAAGTCTCACTCCGTTACCCAGGCTGGAGTGCAATGGCATTATCTCAGCTCACTGCAGCCTCCGCCTCCCAGGTTGAAGCGATTCTCCTGCCTCAGCCTCCCAAGTAGCTAGGATTTCAGGTGCCTGCCACCAAGCCTGGCTAATTTTTGTATTTTTAATTAGATGATGATGATGATGATGATGATGATGATGATGATGATGATGGTGATGATGATGATTATTATTATTGAGACGGAGTCTCACTGTTGCCCAGGCTGGAGTGCAATGGCGTGATCTTGGCTCACTGCAACCTCTGCCTCCCGGGTTCAAGTAATTCTCCTGCCTCAGCCTCCTGAGTAGCTGGGATTACAGGTGCGTGTAATGACCGGCTACTTTTTGTTTTTTTGTTTTTTGTTTTTTTTTTTTTGAAAATAGAGGTCTCGCTCTGCACCTGTGGCTGGAGTGTAGTGGCGCAATCTCGGCTCACTTCAAGCTCTGCCTTCCCAGGTTCACGCCATTCTCCTGCCTCAGTCTCCTGAGTAGTTGGGAATTACAGGTGCCCGCCACCACACCCAGCTGTTTTTTGTATTTTTAGTAGAGACGGGGTTTCACCATGTTAGCCGGGATTGGTCTCCATCTCCTTGGACCTCATGATCTGCCTGCCTTGGCCTCCCAAAGTGCTGGGATTACAGGCATGAGCCACTGTGCTCGGCCTCTAATTTTTGTATTTTTAGTAGAGGCAGGGTTTCACCATGTTGGTCAGGCTGGTCTCAAGCTCCTGACCTCGTGATCCGCCTGCCTTGGCCTCCCAGAGTGCTGGGATTACAGGCATGAGCCGCCACGCCTGGCCTAATTTTTGTATTTTATTTTTGTATTTTTAGTAGAGATGGGGTTTCGCCATGTTGGCCAGGCTGGTCTGACTTCAGTTGATCCACCTGCTTTGGCCCCCGAAAGTGCTAGAATTACAGGCGTGAGCCACCATGCCTGGCTCCCAGCTAATTTTTGAAAATGTTTAGTAGGGACAAAGTTTCACTGTGATGCCAAGGGTTGACTCAAACTCCTGGCCTCAAGTGATCTTGCCTTGGCCTCCCAAAGTACTGGGATTACAGGTGTGAGCCAATGCACCTGGCCCATAATGCTAGATTTAAGGCGTTGCTTATTTCTGGAGAATAGTTGAAAGTGAAATGCAGCACCTGATTGAACCCCTTAATGAGAGATATTAGTAAGATCTAAAAATCTTTGTATTAGAAAAAGTACAGATTAGGCCGGGCATGATGGCTCATGCTTGTAATCCCAGCATTTTAGGAGGCCAAGGTAGGTGGATCACCTGAGGTCAGGAATTTGAGACCAGCCTGACCAACATGGAGAAACTCTGTCTCTACTAAAAATACAAAAAAAAAAAAAATTAGCCAGGCATGGTGGCACATGCCTGTAATCCCAGCTACTGGGGAGGCTAAGGCAGGAGAATCATTTGAACCCGGGAGGCAGAGGTTGCAGTGAGCCGAGATAGCGCCATTGCACTCCAGCCTGGGCAACAAGAGGGCAACTCTGTCTCAAAAAAAAAAAAAAAGAAAAAAAAAGAAAAGAAAGAAAAGAAAAGTACAGATTATGCAATCTAACTGCTTATCCAGGTCTGAAATCCTTTTAAAAATATCCATGATCTTCAGCCAGGCGCGATGGCTCATGCCTGTAATCCCAGCACTTTGGGAGGCCAAGGCGGGTGGATCTCTTGAGGTTGGGAGTTCGAGACCAGCCTGAACAACATGGTGAAACCCATCTCTACTAAAAATACAAAAATTACCTGGCCATGGTGGCGCGTGCCTGTAATCCCAGCGACTCAGGAGGCTGAGGCAGGAGAATCACTTGAACTCGGGCGGCAGAGGTTGTGGTGAGCTAAGATCGCGTCATTGCACTCCAGACCAGGCAACAAGAGGAAAACTCCTTCTCAAAAAAAAAAAAAAAAAAAAAATTGACTGGGCGCTGTGGCTCACAACTGTAATCCTAACACTTTGGGAGGCCAAGGTGGGCAGATCCCAAGGTCAGGAGTTCGAGACCAGCCTGACCAACATGGTGAAACCCTGTCTCTACTAAAAATACAAAAAGATTAGCTAGGCGTGATGGCAGGCACCTGTAATTGTAGCTACTCGGGAGGCTGAGGCACAAGGATTGCTTGAAACCGGGAGGCAGAGGTTGCAGTGAGCCAAGATCGTGCCACTGCACTCTGGCCTGGACGACAGAGAAAGACTCCATCTAAAAAAAGAAAAAAAAAAGAAGAAGAAGAAGAAGATGGAAACGTTTCAATCATCACAATTCCTTTTGAGGGAACAGAAGCTCATTTTATTTGTGGAAAAGGGGGCTTGACCCTGAAACTGCCATCTAAGGAAGGTGCACCTTTTTTTGTTTTTTGTTTGTTTCTTTGGGTTTCATTTGTTTGTTTGTTTGAGACAGGGTTTTGCTCTGTCGCCCAGGCTGGAGTGCAGTGGTGAGATCTTGGCTCACTGTAACCTCCGCCTCCCAAGTTCAAGCAATTCTTCTGCGTCAGCCCCCCCCGAGGAGCTGGGACTACAGGCATCTGCCAACACGCCCAGTTAATTTTGTATTTTTAGTAGAGATGGGGTTTTACTATGTTCGTCAGGTTGACCTTGAACTTCTGACCTCAGGTGATCCACCCACCTTAGCCTCCCAAAGTGCTGGGATTACAGGCATGAGCCACCGAGCCCGGCCTGTCTTTGTGTTTTTGAGATAAGAGTCTCACTCTGTCACCCAGGCTGGAGTGCAGTGGTGCAATCTTGGCTCACTGCAACCTCCACCTTCTGGGTTCAAGTGACTCTCCTGCCTCAGCCTCCCCAATAGCTGTGATTACAACACCCGCCACCATGCCTGGCTAACTTTTGTATTTTTAGCAGCGGTAAGGTTTCAGGCTGGTCTCGAACTCCTGACCGCAGGTGATCTGCCCACCTCTGCCTCGCAAAGTACAGGTATTACAGGTATGAGACACCAGGCCCAGCCAGGAAGGCACATCTTGTTCGATGGGAGATCCTTTGTTTTGTTGAGCTTGGAATGAGTTTTTATACACATCATGAAACTCAGGATGAACTTAATCCACTTGTGTGATAATCGAGAGAAGAAGCAACGATTGAGGTATTTCAGTAGCTGAATTAGAACTTTGGAGACCACATGTATCTAAAAGAGGTTTTTTTTCTGAGACGGAGTCCCACTCTTGCCACCCAAGCTGGAGTGCAGTGGCATGATCTCAGCTCACTGCAACCTCCGACTCCGAGGTTCAAGCGATTATCTTGCCTCAGGCTCCAGAGCAGCTGGGATTACAAGGCACACCACCACGCCTGGCTAATTTTTTTGTATTTTTAGTAGAGATGGAGTTTTGCCATGTTGGCCAGGCTGGTCTTGAACTCCTGACCTCAGGTGATCTGCCCACCTCAGCCTCCCAAAGTGCTGGGATTACAGGTGTGAGCCACCACACCTGGTCGAGTTTTTCTTTTGTTGTTGTTTGTTTGTTTGTTTGTTTGTTTTTGAGACTGAGTCTCACTCTGTTGCCCAGGCTGGAGTGCAGTGGCGCAATCTTGGCTTACTGCAACCTCCGCCTCCCGGGTTCAAGCAATTCTCCTGCCTCAGCCTCCCGAGTAGCTGGGACTATAGTCTCGTGCCCCCACACCCGGCTAATTTTTGTATTCTTAGTAGAGACGCGATTTTGCCATGATGGCTGGGCTGGTCTCGAACTCTTGACCTTGTGATCCGCCCGCTTTGGTCTCCCAAAGTGCTGGGATTACAGGTGTGAGTCACCAGGCCCAGCCTCTTTTTTTTTTTTTTTTTTTTTTTTTTTTTTTTTTTTTTTT
>NW_016818806.1:400721-410517 GCF_001698545.2 Rhinopithecus bieti
TTTTTTTTTTTTTTTTTTTTTTTTTTTTTTTTTTTTTTTTAAGATTAATGACCTTGGGCAGGGTGAGGCGGCTCTCACCTGTAATCCCAGCACTTTGGGAGGCCGAGGTGGGTGGATCACGAAATCAAGAGTTCGAGACCAGCCTGGCCAACATGGCAAAACCCCATCTCTACTAAGAATACAAAAATTAGCCAGGCGTGGTGGCACCAGCCTGTAGTCCCAGCTACTTGGGAGGCTGAGGCAGAAGAATCGCTTGAACCCTGGAGGCAGAGATTCCAGTGAGCATAGATTGTGCCACTGCACTCCAGCCTGTGCAACAGAGCAAGACTCCATCTCAAAATAAATAAATAAATAGATTAGTGACCTTATTATTTCTAGAAATAACATACACTTAGAAAAGGAATTACAGAGAAGAAATGAAAAATCACCTAAGAGACCAGGCATGGTGGCTCACACCCATAATCTCAACACTTTGAAGGCCCAGGCAAGAGGATTATTTGAGGACAGGAGTTCAAGACCAACCTGGGCAATATAACAAGACCTCATCTCTATAAAGGAAAAAAAAAAATTAGCCAGGTGTGGTGGCACATGCCTGTAGTCCTAGCTATTCAATAGGCTGAGGCAGGAGGATCCCTTGAACCCAGGAGTTCAAGGTTACAGTGAGCCATGATCATGCCACTGCACTCCAGCCTGGGTACAGAGTGAGACGCAGACTTACAAAAAAAAAAAAAAAATCACCTAAGATTCTGACATCAAAATAGTCATTATTGGCAGTGCATGGTGGTTTACATCTATAATCCCAGCATGTTGGGAGGCCAAGGCAGGAGGATCACTTGAAGCCCAGGAGTTTGAGACAAGCCTAAGCAACATAGCAAGACCCTGTCTCTACAATTATGAGTATAGTATTTGTTAATATTTGGCCAGGCCTGGTAGTACATGCCTGTAGGCCCAGTTACTTGGGGTGGGGAGGCGGGAGGATCACTTGAGTGCTGAAGTTCTGGGCTGTAGTGCACTATGCAATCAGGTGTCCCCACCACATTGGGCATCAATCTGGTGATTTCCTGGGAGCAGGAGACCACCAGGTTACCTTACGAGGGGTAAACTGGCCCACATCAAAAACAGAGTAGGTCAACATTTCCATGCTAATCAGTAGTGGGATCCAGCCTATGAATAGCCACTGCACTCCAGCCTCGGCAATAGAGCAAGACCCTGAATTTTTTTTTTTTTTTTTTTTTGAGACTTGCCCTGTGGCCCAGGGTGGAGTGCAGTGGTGTGATCTCAGATCACTACAACCTCCGCTTCCAGGGTTCAAGTGATTCTCCTGCTTCAGCCTCCCAAGTAGCTGGGATTACAGGTGGGCGCCACCACACCTGGCTAATTTTGTATTTTTAGTTTCACCATGTTGGCCAGGCAGGTCTCAAACTCCTGACCTCAGGTGACCCACCTGCTTTGGCATCCCAAAGTGCTGGGATTACAGGCATGAGCCACCACACCTGGCCAAACCCGCATTTTTAAAAAATTAAAAAACTAAAAATAAGGCCAAGCACGGTGGCTCACCCTTGTAATCCCAGCACTTTGGGAGGCAGAGGTAGATGGATCACTTGACCTCAGGAGTTCGAGACCAGCTTGGGCAACATGGCAAAATCCTGTCTCTACTAAAAATACAAAAAATTAAGGCTGGGCACAGTGGCTCACGGCTGTAATCCCAGCACTTTGAGAGGCCGAGGTGGGCAGATCATCTGAGGTCAAAAGTTCGAGACCAGCTTGGACAACGTGGCAAAACCCGTCTCTATTAAAAATACAAAAATTAGCCAGGCATGGTGGCGGGCACCTGCAATCCCAGCTACTCGGGAGGCTGAGACAGGAGAATTGCTTGAACCCAGGAGCTAGAGGTTGCAGTGAGCCAAGATCGCGCCATTGCACTCCAGCCTGGGCAACAAGAGTGAAACTCCGTCTCAAAAAAAAAAAAAATTTAGCCTGGCACGGTGGCGTGTGCCTATAGTCCCAGCTACCAGGGAGGCTGGCATTGAAGGATTGCTTGAGCCCAGGAAGCAGAGGTTGCAGTGAGCTGAGATCCTGCCACCACACTCCAGCCTGGGCTACAGAGTGAGACCCTGTCTCAAAAAAAAAAAAAAATTAAAATTAAATGTAAAAAAACTGATGAACATCATTCCAATGTTAATTATAAATTGTTTGATGTTAGATATTTAATATAAATGCCTTTCACATTTGTAGAAAAGCCAATCTGGCTCCCCACTTCTTCCAATGGTCCTAGAGAGGTAGCGGGCAGGACTCAACTCCGGAGGCGGGGCTCAGAAACAGAACCAAGCTGACGACTTGCTAAAACAGACTGAAGAGAAGCAGCTTTCCATGACATGCCCAACAGTGTGCCCTGTCCGTTCACCATTGCCATGGCAACACTGGGATGTTTCTGCCCCTTTCCATTGCAACAACCTGATGGCCTGAAAATTACCAACCTTTTCCTAGAAATTTCTGCATAGCCCACTTCTTAATTTGTATGTAATTAAAAGTAAGTTATAGACTGGGTGAGGTGGTTCACGCCCGTAATCCCAGCACTTTGGGAGTCCGAGGCGGGTGGATTACTTTAGGTCAGGAGTTCCAGACAAGCCTGGCCAACATGGTAAAACCCCATCTCTACTAAAAATATAAAAATTAGCTGGGAGTGGTGGTCCACGCCTGTAATCTCAGCTACTCCAGAGGCTGAGTTAGGAGAATCGCTTGAACCCAGGAGGCAGTGAGCTGAGATCTCATCACTGTAGTCCAGCCTAGGTGACAGAGCAAGACTCCATCTCAAAAAACAACAACAACAACAACAACAACAACAACAAAAAAGTGAGTTATAAATATGACTGCAAACTGCCTTTGAGCTGCTACTCTGGGTACACTGCCTATGGGGTAGCTGTGCTCCCCAAGGAGCAGCACTGTGCTACTGCCGTACCCTGCTGCTTCAATTAAAAGTTGCAGTTTAATACCACTGGCTCAGGCCGGGCGCGGTGGCTCAAGCCTGTAATCCCAGCACTTTGGGAGGCCGAGGCGGGCGGATCACGAGGTCAGGAGATTGAGACCATACTGGCTAACATGGTGAAACTCCGTCTCTACTAAAAAATACAAAAAACTAGCCGGGCAAGGTGGCAGGCGCCTGTAGTCCCAGCTACTTGGGAGGCTGAGGCAGGAGAATGGCGTGAACCCGGGAGGCGGAGCTTGCAGTGAGCAGAGATCCGGCCACTGCACTCCAGCCCGGGCCACAGAGCGAGACTCCGTCTCAAAAAAAAAAAAAAAAAGAACCCTCCCAGGCTAATACCCAGTTTTGGAGCCCACCTGCCCTGCATAGCACTGGCTTTTTTTTTTTTTTTTTTGAGACAGGATTTCCTTCTGTCACCCAGGCTGGAGTGCAGTGGCTGGAGTGCAGGGATGCCTTCTCGGCTCACTGCAACCTCCACTTCCTGGGCTCAAGTGATCCTCCCATCTCAGCCTCCCAAGTAGTTGAAACTACAGGCCCACATCACCACACCTGGCTAATTTTTGTGTTTTTTGTAGAGATGGGGTTTTGCCATGTTGACCAGGCTGGTCTCGAACTCCTGGGCTCAAGCGATTTGCTCACCTTGACCACCCAAACTGCTGCGATTACAGCCATGAGCCACTGCACCAGGCCCAGCACTGTCTTTTCTAAGGAGGCAGAGGTCCGTTGTCTATTCTAACAACAGTGCCCGCCCCCCTCCTACCCCTCCATTTGGAGTCTCAGCAGTACAACATCACTACAGATGCTCTTTGACTTATGGGGGATGGAGTTACATCCCAATATGTCCATCCTAAATTGAAAGTATTATAAATTGAAAATACATTTAGTACAAGTAGCAAGTATCCATAATAATTAAAAATTAAATATTAGCCAGGCACGGTTGCTCATGCCTGTAATCACAGCACTTTGGGAGGCTGAGGCGGGCAAATCACGTGAGGTCGGGAGTTCAAGACCAGCCTGACCAACATGGAGAAACCCCGTCTCTACTAAAAATACAAAATCAGCTGGGCATGGTGGTGCATGCCTGTAATCCCAGCTATTTGGGAGACTGAGGCAGGAGAATTGCTTGAACCCGGGAGGCAGAGGTTGAGGTGAGCCGAGATCGTGCCATTGCACTGAAGCCTGGGCAACAAGAGTGAAACTCCATTTCAAAAAAAAAAAAAGAAAAGAAAAATAGTAAGTCAAAGACCATCTGTAGTTTCTTGAGACATTTCTCCAAGATCTTGGCTAGGCATGTGGTTCAAACCTGTAATCCCAGCGCTTTGGGAAGCCAAGGCAGGAGGATTCCTTGAAGCCAATAGTTCAAGATCAGCCTGGGAAATATGGAGACTCTAAAAAAAAAAAAAAAAAGAGAGAAAGAGGAAGGAAGAGAGGGAGGGAGGAAGGAAGGGGGAGGGAAAAGAAAAGAGAAAAAGAAAGGAAAGGAAGGAAGGAAGGAAGAGAGAGAGAGAGAGAGAGAGAAAGAAAGAAGAAAGAAAGAAAGAAACAAAGAAAGAAAGAAAGAAAGAAAGAAAGAAAGAAAGAAAGAAAGGAAGGAAGGAAGGAAGGAAGGAAGGAAGGAAGGAAGGAAAGAAAGAAAGAAAGAAAGAAAGAAAAGAAAAAAAAGAAAAAAAAGAGAAAGAAAGGGAGAGGAAGAAAAAAGAAAAGAGAAGAGAAGGAAAAAGGAAGGAAGGAAGAGAAAGAAAGAGAGAAAGAGGCCGGGCGCGGTGGCTCAAGCCTGTAATCCCAGCACTTTGGGAGGCCGAGATGGGCGGATCATGAGGTCAGGAGATCGAGACCATCCTGGCTAACACGGTGAAACCCCGTCTCTACTAAAAAAACAAACAAACAAAAAAAAACTACCCGGGCGATGTGGCGGGTGCCTGTAGTCCCAGCTACTCAGGAGGCTGAGGCAGGAGAATGGCGTGAACCCGGGAGGCGGAGCTTGCAGTGAGCTGAGATCAGGCCACTGCACTCCAGCCTGGGCCACAGAGCGAGACTCCGTCTCAACAAAAAAAAAAAGAAAGAAAGAAAGAGAGAAAGAGAGAAAGAGAGGAAGGGAGGAAGGGAGGAAAGGAGGAAAGAAAAGAAAGGAAAGAGAAAGAAAGAAATCTCCGGGCTCCGGGTTCTGACTCCAAACTCTTTATCACTCTGGGTGAGTGCCTGTGGGTTTGCCCTAGTTTGTCCATGTCCCTTTGACAACCTGCCTCCTTATCTGGGGCAGAATCTTCCATGTGCAGCCTGAGGAGTGCAGAGAGCAGGCAATTTGTCACCTCCCTACCTATTACGGAACTTGTGGCCACGCATACACTCCTCCCTCTACCCCCGCAGAATTTCTCACATTTGCTCCTGTTAATCTAAGTCTCTTCCACCTGGTTCTCTGTTAAATTTTAAAGTTAAAAAATAGTTATTTTGCTAAATATTTCATACAGAATTTGGGGGAAAGGAGGGATATGTCACATAGAGATCAGTTTTGTTTTGTTTTGTTTTATTTAAAACTCCAGTGGACAGTTTTACTGTCTCCTCAAAGTCCCTCTGTAGCTGGCCCAAGCCAGGGTGGATCCAGGTTTTGTGGGACTTGGAGTTTACACAGTTTGGTGGGTCCCTTTTAAAAAAAAAAATACAGGCTGGGCCTGGTGGCTCAAGCCTACAATCCCAGCACTTTGGGAGGCCGAGGCAGGCGGATCACAAGGTCAGGAGATTGAGACCATCCTAGCCAACATGGTGAAACCCCATCTCTACTAAAAATACAAAAATTATCTGGGTATGGCGATGTGTGCCTGTAACCTCAGCTACTCAGGAGGCTGAGATGTGAGAATCGCTTGAACACAGGAGATCGCATCACTGCATTCCAGCCTGGTGACAGAGCAGAGTCCATCTCAAAAAAAAAAAAATTGTTATGAAATAAATATTTAATTAGAAAGTGAAAAGAAATTACAAATTTCAAAACCTGACAAAATCCAAACATCTCACAATCTAGAAGGATATTTTTATTAGTAACTACCCATCTCACTTCTATAATATTAACTACTACTTTCTCTTCTTTCCTTTTTAAAAGTTTTTAAAAGTTTTTTTATTTTCTGCCAGACACTGTACAGCTCAAACTCCTACTTTTCTCATTGCATACTCTGATTGTTATTTCATATAACAATGATTTTGTAATACCATTTTCTTTCTTTTTCAGACAGAATCTTGCTGTGTCCCCCAGGCTGGAGTCCAGTGGCATAATCATAGCTCGCTGCAGCCTCAATCACCCAGGCTCAAGCAATCCTTTCACCTCAGCCTCCTGAGTAGCTGGGACTGCAGGCACACACCCCTGTCTAATTTTTAGACTTTTTTCTTTTTTTGGGACAGAGTCTCACTCTTACCCAGTTTGTAGTGCAGTGGCGCGATCTCGGCTCACTGCAACCTCTGTCTCCCCGTTTCAAGCGATTCTTCTGCCTCAGCCTCCGGAGTAACTGGGATTATAGGCGCCCACCACCACGCCCAGCTAATTTTTTTGTATTTTTAGTAAAGATGGGGTTTTTTCATGTTGCCCAGGCTGGTCTCGAACTCCTGGGCTCAAGCGATCTGCCCGCCTAAGCCTCCCAAAGTTCTGGGATTACAGGCATAAGCCACTGTGCCCAGCCTGCAGTATCGTTTTTTATGGAGGAAAAAGAAAGATAAAAAGTTCAATCTTTTCTCTAGCAAAATCAAATGAAGTTTGTTTATTTATTTATTTATTTATTTTGAGACGGAGTCTTGCTGTATCGCCCAGGCTGGAGTGCAGTGGCACGATATCAGCTCACTGCAAGCTCAGCCTCCCGGGTTCATGCCATTTTCCTGTCTCAGCCTCCCCAGTAGCTGGGACTACAGGGGCCCTCCACCATGCCCTGCTAATTTTTTTTGTATTTTTGGTAGAGATGGGGTTTCACTGTGTTAGCCAGGATGGTCTGGATCTCCAGACCTCGTGATCCGCCCGCCTTGGCCTCCCGAAATGCCGGGATTACAGGCGTGAGCCACTGTGCCTGGCCCATCTGAAGTTTATTTTTATTTATTTTATTTCTTTTTATTTTGAGACAGGTCTCACTCTGTCACCCAGGCTGAAGTACAGTGGCATGATTACAACACACTACAGCCTTGAACTTCTGGGCTCAAGCGATCCTCCCGCCTCAGACTCCGAAGTAGCTGGGACTACAGGCATGCACCACCATGCCTGGGGGATTTTTTAGTTTTTTTGTAGAGGCACTGTCTCCTTATTTTGCCCAGGCTGGTCTTGAACTCCTGGCCTCAAGCAATCCTGACTTGGCTTCCCAAAGTGCTGGGATTACAGACGTGAGCCACTGTGCCTAGCCCATTTACATATTTTTAATCTTTCACTATTATATAAATGCTATGTCTAATCCCATACCTATACCTAATGTGTTATATCTATGTTTCATTCAATATCTCTGTAAGATAAACTCCTAGAAATGGGATTAGTGAGTCAAAAAGATATAATATGCATTTGTTACTTTTATATCTATTCCAAATTGACCCTATATAGGGTTTAACAACTTGCACACCCGCCAGCAATGCATGATAGTGACTAATTCCCCAAAACTTTGACAACAGTATCAAACTAAAGTGGCTTCGTTGCCTGGGGTAAATATCTGAGGTTCGTCGTCTGGTACCAAGAAAATTTAGGACACATACACACAGGAGGAGTTTAGTGATACCTCAGTTTAGCTTTATTTGCTCCTGCAACCGGGGAGACGGAGGCTGCAGAAAGAAAGAGAAAGGAGAACAGCTCTCTCTCTGGCAAGAAATAGGGGTTTCCCAAAGGAAAAGACTGGCCGGCAGCAGAGTTCGCCGGGTTTTATAGGCAGGCTTGAGAAGGTGATGTCTGATTTTCGTAGGTAAATCAAATTGGTTCAATCAGGTGTGACGTTTATATAGCATGAGGGGAAGGTTGGCCACCCCACCCTAATCTTATTATGCAAATGAACTCTCCCCTTCGCAGGCGCCATATTATCTGCTGCTTACTGTACACTGTGGCTGACAAAGAGAAGGAAAGATGGAACCGCCATTTTGAACATGATTGGCATAACTGCCGGCATCTCTGGCTGCAGCTCGATTTTACAGGCTGCTCTTTGTTAGAACGGAAAATGATTCCCGGCTGCTTTTCATTAAAAGGAAATCCTCCTGGTGGCTCATGCCAGTAATCCCAGCACTTTGGGAGGCCGAGGCAGGTGAATCACAAGGTCAAGAGTTCGAGACCAGCATGGCCAAAATGGTGAAACCCAGTTTCTGCTAAGAATACAAAAATTAGCCAGGTGTGATGGCGCGTGCCTGTAACCCCAGCTACTAGGGAGGCTGAGGCAGAGGATCACTTGAACCTGGGAGGCAGAGGTTGCAGTGAGCTGAGATCCTGCCACTGCACTTCAGCCTGGGTGACAGAGCAAGACTCCATCTCGAAAATAAATAAGTAAATAGGCCGGGCGTGGTGGCTCACGCCTGTAATCCCAGCACTTTGGGAAGCCGAGGCAGGTGGATCATTTGAGGTCAGGAGTTCAAGACCAGCCTGACCAAAATGGTGAAACCCCGTCTCTACTAAAAATACAAAAATTAGTCAGGCATGGTGGTGCGCGCCTGTACTCCCAGCTACTCAGGAGGCTAAGGCAGGAGAATCACTTGAACCCGGAGGCAAAGGTTGCAGGGAGCCGAGATCAGCCGCTGCACTCCAGCCTGGGTGATAGAGTAGGATTCCTTCTCAAAAATAATAATAATAATAATAGTAATAATAATGGCCAGGCGCAGTGACTCACGCCTGTAATCCTAGCACTTTGGGAGGCTGAGGAGGGTGGATCACCTGAGGTCAGGAGTGTGAGACCAGCCTGACCAATGTGATGAAACCCTGTCTGCACTAAAAAAATACAAAAATTAGCTGGATGTGGTGGCATGCACCTGTAATCCCAGCTACTCGGGAGGCTGAGACAGGAAAATTGCTTGAACCCAGGAAGCAGAGGTTGCAGTGAGCTGAGATCGTGCTGTTGCACTCCAGCCTGGGCAACAAGAGTGAAACTCCATCTGAAAAAAATAAATAAATAAACAAACAAATAAATAAATAAATAAAAATAAAAGGAGAACCTTACCGAGGACTCCCATACCCTCACTATTTACCTAAGTAGATTCTTTTTTTTTTTTTTGAGATGGAGTCTCGCTCTGTTGCCCAGGCTGGAGTGCAGTGGCGCGATCTTGGCTCACTGCAAGCTCCACCTCCTGGGTTCACGCCATTCTCCTGCCTCAGCCTACCGAGTAGCTGGGACTACAGGCACCCACCACCATGCCCCACTAATTTTTTTTATTTTTAGTAGAGATGGAGTTTCACCATGTTAGCCAAGATGGTCTCAATCTCCTGACCTCATGATCCGCCCACCTCGGCCTCCCAAAGTGCTGGGATTACAGGCGTGAACCACTGCACCTGGCCTTTGTTTTTAATTTTAAGACAGAATCTTGCTCTGTTGCGCAGCCTGGAGTGCAGTAGCACAATCTCAGCTCACTGCAGCCTCTGCCTCCCAGGTTCCTGCAATTCTCCTGCCTCAGCCTCCCAGGTAGCTGGGATTACAGGCCCGTGTCACCAGGTCTGGCTAATTTTTGTATTTTTAGTAGAGATGGGCTTTCACCATGTTGACCAGGCTAGTCTCGAACTCCTAACCTCAGATGATCTACTCGCCTTGGTCTCCCAAAGTGCTGGGATTACAGGCGTGAGTCACTGCGCCCCGCCATCTTCTTCTTTTTTTTTTTTTTTTTTTTTTT
>NW_016818806.1:412325-426158 GCF_001698545.2 Rhinopithecus bieti
AAAAAAAAAAAAAAAAAAAAAGAGTTTAATCAATGCAAGGCCAGCCGTGTAGTACAACCAGAGTTATCACTCAAATCAGCCTCCCTGAAGGCTAGAAGGTTAGGGCCTTGCTGTTTTTATTTTTATTATTATTATTTTTGACGGAGTTTCACTTTTGTCGCCCAGGTTGGAATGCAATAGTGTGATCTTGACTCAGTGCAACCTCCGCCTCCCAGGTTCAAGCGATTCTCCTGCCTCAGCCTCCTGAGTAGCTGGGATTACAGGCGCACGCCACCACGCCCGGCTAATTTTTGTACTTTTAGTAGAGACGGGGTTTCACTATGTTTGTCAGGCTGGTCTTGAATTCCTGACTTCAGGTGATCCGCTGCCTCGGCCTCCCAAAGTGCTGGGATTAAAGGCGTGAGCCACCATGACCGCCTCCCTCCCTCCCTCCCTCCCTTCCTTCCTCTTTCTCTCTTTCTCCCTTTCCTGCCCTTCCCTTCCTTTTTTCCTTCTTTCCTTTCTTTCTTTTTTTCTTTTTGAGACAGTCTCTTTCTGTCACCCAGGCTGGAGTGCAGCGATGCAATCTCGGCTCACTGCAACCTTCACCTCCCCGGTTTAAGCAATTCTCATTCCTCAGCATCCTGAGTGACTGGGACTAGAAGCTCATGCCACCACGCCCGGTTAATTTTTTGTATTTTTAGTAAAGATGGGGTTTTGCCATGTTGGTTAGGCTGGTCTTGAACTCTGGCCTTAAGTGATCATCAAACTTAGGGTTTTTCTTTTTTTTTTTTTGAGACGTTGTCTTGCTCTGTCGCCCAGGCTGGAGTGCAGTGGCCGGATCTCAGCTCACTGCAAGCTCCGCCTCCCAGGTTTACGCCATTCTCCTGCCTCAGCCTCCGAGTAGCTGGGACTACAGGCGCCCGCCACCTCGCCTGGCTAGTTTTGTGCATTTTTTAGTAGAGACGGGGTTTCACCGTGTTAGCCAGGATGGTCTCGATCTTCTGACCTTGTGATCCGCCCGTCTCGGCCTCCCAAAGTGCTAGGATTACAGGCTTGAGCCACCGCGCCCGGCCCAAAGTTAGGGTTTTTCAAAGACGGTTTGGTAGGCAGGGAACTAGGGAATGCGTGCTGCTATTTTGTTGGGGATATAATCATAGGGGTGTGGAAAAATGTCCTTGTGTGCTGAGTCGTCGGCCTCTGGGTGGTGGGGAATGGGCACAAGAACATTTGGTTATATCATGAGTCACAAGTCTGGGTAAGGTCAGTAAGTTGCCAGAATATATTAGGTTGGTGCAAGAGTAACTGCAGTTTTGACCCTTTCTTTTGCACCACCCTAATAGAAGTCTGAAAAACTTTTCTTTTTTTTTTTTTTTTTTTTTGAGACAGAGTCTTGCTCTGTGGCCCAGGCTGAAGTGCAGTGGCGCGATCTCAGCTCACTGCAAACTCTGCCTCCTGGGTTCAAACGATTCTTCTGTTTCAGCCTCCTGAGGAGCTGGGAATACAGGCATGCACCACCACACCCAGCTAATTTTTGTATTTTTAGTAGAGATAGGGTTTCACCATGTGGGCCAGGCTGGTCTTGAACTACTGCCCTCAGGTGATCTGCCCACCTAAGCCTCCTAAAGTGTTGGAATTACAGGCGTAAGCCACCTCACCTGCCCTGAAAACATTTTAAAAGACCAATCTTAGGTTCTACAATACTGATGTTATCTATAGGAGCAATTGGGGAAGTCACACATCTTGAGACCACTGGCCACGACTCCTGAACGGTAAGGGATTATAGAAACTATGCCTACATTTTAGCAGAATTCACGTCGCTCCCATAATCCTAATCCTGTGGACTTTCTTTAGTCTTATAAAGGCAGCTTTCAGTCCCTGAGCAAGAAGGGGGTTAGTTTTAGGAAGGCACTATTATCATCCTTGCTTTTAAATTAAGCTATGGGCCGGGCGCGGTGGCTCAAGCCTGTAATCTCAGCACTTTGGGAGGCCGAGACGGGCGGATCACGAGGTCAGGAGATCGAGACCATCCTGGCTAACACGGTGAAACCCCGTCTCTACTAAAAAATACAAAAAACTAGCCGGGCGACGTGGCGGGCACCTGTAGTCCCAGCTACTCGGGAGGCTGAGGCAGGAGAATGGCTTAAACCCAGGAGGCGGAGCTTGCAGTGAGCTGAGATCCAGCCACTGCACTCCAGCCTGGGCGGCAGTGAGACTCCGTCTCAAAAAAAAAAAAAAAAAAAATTAAGCTATGCACTAAATTCCTCTGATGGGTAGCTTGGCCTATACCTAGGAATAAGAAAAGATAGCTAGCCTGTGAGGCTAGAAGCAAGAGAGAGTCAGCCATGCTAGATTCCTCTAAACAGGCATAATCTTTGCAAAGGCAGTTAAACTATGTTATCCAGACTGGTCTCAAACTCCTGGCCTCAAGTAATCCTCCCGCCTTAGCCTCCCAAAGTGCTGGGATTATAGGTAGGAGCCATCACACCCAGCCATTCTTATACATGCTTTTTAGTAGCCACATATACTCATTTCTCTCAGCTATATACTTATAAATGCAATATCATGGGATAGGCAATTGTTTGGCTTTGGTAGATACTGCTCAACAATTTACCAATGTACTGTTGGGGTTCAAGAAGTAATACCCCAAAGACTGGTGCTTTAACATGCTGTGGCCTTAAACATGCTTTGATCCTCTGCAGGTGGATCACGAGGTCAGGCGTTAGAGGCCAGACTTGCCAACGTGGTCAAACCCCGTCTCTACTAAAAATACAAAATTAGCTTGGGAGGCTGTGGTAGAATTGCTTTTACCTGGGAGGCGGGGGTTGCCATGAGCTGAGATCATGCCACTGCACTCCAGGCTGGACGACAGAGGGAGAGTCCATCTCAAAAAAACAAACAAAAAAAAAGCCTTCCAATGAAGATCTCTCTAACCTTGTCTTGTTCCTTCACCAAGCTCAAGGAAGGACTCTTTCTGGAATTTCCTGATCTGACCAAGAAAGCTTCTTTCCAAAAGAAACACAACTGCCGGCCAGGCACAGTGGCTCACACCTGTAATCCCAGCACTCTGGGAGGCTGAGGCGGGCGGATCACGAGGTCAGGAGATCAAGACCATCCTGGCTAACACAATGAAACCCTGTCTCTACTAAAAAAAAAAAAAAAAATACAAAAAATTAACCGGACGTAGTGGCAGGCGCCTGTAGTCCCAGCTCCTCGGAAGGCTGAGACAGGAGAATGGTGTGAACCTGGGATGCAGAGCTTGCAGTGAGCCGAGATCGTGCTACTGCACCCCAGCCTGGATGACAGAGTGAGACTTCGTCTAAAAAAAAAAAAGAAAGAAACACAATTGCCTTCTGTTACTTCCTTGAAATTTCATCATATGCCAAAGAAAAGAAAACTAAGGAATGCAAACACACCTGGAGGGACTTTTTCACAAGATAATTCCTGTCTCTGGGACCATTCAAATTCCAAAGAGAATAATTTATGAGATAATTTCTGTCTCCCATGTCCATTCCTTCTCCCTAATCATTTTGCCCCTCAAAAGAACTGTCTACATTCTCATCTCTCCCCTCCCCTATAAAGAAGAGTATATAAACTTCTGTACCCCAGTGGTTTGTTTGTATTTATTTATTTAGAGACACAGTCTCTCTGTCACCCAGGGTGGAGCACAGTGGCACAATCTTGGCTCACTGCAACCTCTGCCCCTCAGTTCAAGCAATTTTCCTGCCTCAGCCTCCCAGATAGCTGGGATTACAGGTGCAGGCCACCACGTCTGGCTAATTTTTGTATTTTTAGTAGAGACAGGGTTTCCACATGTTGGCTAGATTGGTCTCAAACTCCTGACCTCAGTTGATCCTCCTGCCTCAGCCTCCCAAAGTGCTGAGATTGCAGGCACAAGTCACTGAGCCTGGCCTTTTTTTTTTTTTTTTTTTTGAGACAGTCTCACTCTGTCACCCAGGTGGGAGTGCAGTGGCACAATCTTGACTCACTGCAACCTCCATTTCCTGGGTTCAAGTGATTCTCCTGCCTCAGCCTCCTGAGTAGCTGGGATTACAGGCGCATGCTATCGCATCTGGCTAATTTCTGCATTTTTAGTAGAGATGGGGGTCTCGCAACGTTGGCCAGGCTGGTCTCAAACTCCTGGCTTCAGATGATCTGCCTGCCTCAACCTCCAAAAGTGCTGGGATTACAGGCCTGAACCATCACACCTGGCCCCCACTGGTTTACTGGGTAATAATTATCCTGCTATTCCCCCTTGTTATGTACCTTAAAATAAAATCTGTATATCTTTTTTTCCTATTAATCTGCCCTTTTAGCTGGGCGTGGTGGCCCACGCCTGTAATCCCAACACTTTGGGAGGCCAAGGTGGACAGACAACCTGAGGTCAGGAGTTTGAGACCAGCCTGCCCAACATGGTGAAACCCCGTCTCTACTAAAAATACAAAAAATTAGCCGGGCATGATGGTGGGCACCTGTAGTCCTAGCTACTCAGGAGGCTGAGATGGAAGAATCGCTTGAACCCGGGAGGTGGAGGTTGCAGTGAGCTGAGATCATGCCATTGCACTTCAGCTCTGAGCAAAGAGTGAGACTTTGTCTCAAAATAACAATAATAATAAATAATAATAATAATATATAATCTGTCCCTAATTGTTGGTGATTTTTCCAAGTGTGCTTCAGAAGGCAGAAGGAAAGTAATTCACCTTGACCTCTACAGTACTTAGCCAAATTTCACTAGGTCCAGCAAAACCTGAGTTCCAGTCACTACACATACTTCGCCAACACTTAGTACTCGTCAGTCCTTTTCCAACTGTTATATCCTAGAAAGTGTTTTAGTGATATCTCATGAGGTTTGCTTTTGTTGAATTTTAAAAGTCTGGGCCAGGCATGGTGCTCATGCCTGTAATCCTCAGCAATTTTGAGAGACCAACGGAGGGCACATCACCGAGCCAGGAGTTCCAGACAAGCCTGGCCAAATTTTTTTTTGTTGAGAGTTGGGTGGCCAGGTGCAGTGGCCTCATGCCTATAATCCCAACACTTCGGGGCCGAAGTGTGGCAGGTCACAAGGTCCAGGAGTTTGAGACTCAGCCTGGCAACATGGTGAAACCCTGTCTCTACTAAAAGAAACAAAAATTAGCCGGACGTGGTGGCCAGATGCTTGTAATATGTGTGTCGGTCGAGCTAGCCAGGTGAGGTTGAGAGGCCAGTGAAGAAATCTGTTTTGATACCTGGGAGTTGGAGCTGCAGTGAGCTGGAAGATCATCCAACTCTACTGCACTCCAGCCCTGAGCAAGAGAGCGATGACTCTGTCTCAAAAAAAAAAAGGAGTTGGGATGGCCGGGCACGGTGGCTCACGCCTGTAATTCCAGCACTTTGGGAGGCCAAGGCGGGCAGATCACCTGAGGTCAGGAGTTTGAGACCAGCCTGGTCAACATGGTGAAACCCTATCTCTACTACAAATTCAAAAATTAACCAGGGGTGGTGGTGCTTGCCTGTAATCCCAGCTACTCGAGACGATGAGGCAGGAGAATTGCTTGAACCCGAGAGGCAGAGGTTGCAGTGAGCAGAGATTGTGCCACTGTACTGCAACCTGGGCAGCAAGAATGAAACGTGGTCTCAAAAAAAAAAAAAAAGTTGGGGTTTGACCAGGCGCAGTGGCTCACGTGGTAATCCTAGCACTTTGAGAGGCCGAGGCGGGTGGATCACCTGAGTTCAGGAGTTCAAGACCAGCCTGGCAACATGACAAAATCCCGTCTCTACTAAAAATACAAAAATTAGCCTGGTTTGGTAGTGGGCACCTATAATCCCAGCTACTCCCAGCTACTCTGGAGTCTGAGACAGGAGAATCGCTTGAACCCAGGGGATGGAGGTTGCAGTGAGACAAGATCGTGCCAATTCCCTCCAGCCTGGATCAAAGAGCGAAGTTCCATCTCAAAAAAAAAAGAGGGAGGTGCGGTTGGCCAGGTGTGGTGGGTCACACTTGTAATCCCACTTCAGGAAGCCGAGTTGCGCAGATCACTTGAGCCCAGGAGTTGGAGACCAGCCTTGGCACCACTGTGAAACTCCATCTCTACAAAAAATACAAAAATTGGCCGGGCGCGGTGGCTCACGCCTGTAATCCCAGCACTTTGGGAGGCCGAGGCGGGTGGATCACAAGGTCAGGAGATCGAGACCATGGTGAAACCCCGTCTCTACTAAAATACAAAAAATTAGCCGGGCGCGGTGGCAGGCGCCTGTAGTCCCAGCTACTCAGGAGGCTGAGGCAGGAGAATGGCATGAACCCAGGAGGCGGAGCTTGCAGTGAGCCGAGATCGCGCCACTGCATTCCAGCCAGGGGGACAGAGCGAGACTCCGTCTCAAAAAAAAAAAAAAAAAAAAACAAAAACAAAACAAAATTAGCCTGGCATGGTGGTACATGCCTTTAGTCCCAGCAACTTGGGAAGCTGAGGTGGGAGAATTGATCACTTGAGCCTGTGATGTCGAGGCTGCAGTGAGCCGTGATCGTATCACTGCACTCCAGCCTGTGTGACAGAACAAGACCGTGTCTCAGAAAAAAAAAAAAAAGTTGCTGTTGTGCAGGATCTGGATATTGTGGAAAAATAAAGAATTGGAGTCTCACTCTGTTGCCCAGGCTGGTGGGTAGTGCTGCAATTACAGCTCACTGTAGCCTTGAACTCTTGGGCTGAAGTGATCCTGCCTCAGCCTCCCAAGTAGCTGAAACTATAGGCAAAAAAAAAAAAAGAAAAGAAAAAAAATTTACATAACAAGCTATAACGTTGTTTAAGGTGCTTTTCCTTGGCCTCGTGTTTTGTTTTGTTTTGGTTTTTTCTTTTTCTTTTTTTTTTTCTTGAGACGGAGTCTCGCTCTGTTGCCCAGGCTGGAGTGCAGTGGCCGGATCTCAGCTCACTGCAAGCTCCGCCTCCCGGGTTTAGGCCATTCTCTTGCCTCAGCCTCCCAAGTAGCTGGGACTACAGGTGCCTGCCACCTCGCTTGGCTAGTTTTTTGTATTTTTTTAGTAGAGACGGGGTTTCACCGTGTTAGCCAGGATGGTCTCGATCTCCGGACCTCGTGATCCGCCCGTCTTGGCCTCCCAAAGTGCTGGGATTACAGACTTGAGCCACTGCGCCCGGCCTGTTTTGGTTTTTTCTTTTGAGACAGAGTTTCATTCTGTTGCCCAGCTCGGCATCTTGTCTTAACTGGGCTTTTACCCATTCTTCCTTGGTTTGGGCAAATGATGGTACAATATGTGGGCCTGGTTTAAGCTCTGTGCCTTTGAGATCTAAATTTTCTACCTTGTTTTACCTAAGATTCATCCCTTCAGACATGCAAATTTAGGACTGCCTAGCTAACAATTGCTTAGGGTAATAAAACAGGTAATTAGAAGATTGATAGTCTGAATGGCAAAAGAAAACTATTTATTTATTTATTTTATTTTTGCAATTTTTTGAGACAGAGTCTCACTCTGTAGCCCAGGCTGGAGTGCAATGGCGTGATCTCAGCTCATTGCAATCTCCGCCTCCCGGGTTCAAGCGATTCTCCTGCCTCTACCTCCTGAGTAGCTGGGACTACAGGCTCGCACCATCACGCCTGGGTAATTTTTGTATTTTTAGTAGAGACAGGGTTTCATTGTGGTGGCCAGGCTGGTCTTGAACTCCTGACCTCAAATGATCCGCCCTCCTCAGCCTCCCAAAGTGATGGGATTACAGGCATGAGCCACTGCACCCAGTCTATTTTTGTTTTTTGTTTTATGTTTTTTGTTGTTGAGATAGTACCTCACTATGTTGTCCAGAATGGTCTCAAAGTCCTGGGCTTAAATGCTGTCACCTCAGTCTCCTGTGTAGCTGGGATTACAGGCATGCACCATCACACATGGCAAGAAAAACTGTTTGAAAGCCAGCAAATGATAATTTTTTATGAAAGCTATAAGATGTACTTCTGTTTGTCTGCCTATATGTCTATATGCGCTATGTTTATGTGACAATTTTTTATAAATAAAACTAGCTTTAAATTTGTTAGTAAAATAAAGGCTGTGTGTGGTGTCTCATGCCTATAATCCCAGTACTTTTGGAAGCTGAGGATCACTTGAGCCCGGGTGTTTAAGACCAGCCTGAGCAACATAGTGAAATTTTTTTTTTTTGAGATGGAATTTCGCTCTTGTTGCCCAGGCTGGAGTGCAATGGTGTGATCTCTGCTCACTGCAACCTTCACCTCATGGGTTCAAGCAATTCTCCTGCCTCAGCCTCCCGAGTAGCTGGCATTACAGGCACGCGCCACCATGCTCGGCTAATTTTGTATTTTTAGTAGAGACGTGGTTTCTCCATGTTGGTCAGGGGGGTCTCGAACTCCCGACCTCAAGTGATCTGCCCGCCTCAGATTCCCAAGTGTTGGGATTACAGGCGTGAGCTACTGCGCCCGGCCAAAATAAAATAAAATAAAATAAATTATTAAGTCATATTCTGTTAAATTAAGTAACAGATAATCACAAAATGTCTGAGTCATTTCTAAGTAAGTTAAAATACTGAAACATTAATTATTAAACATAAGTTTTATACTTTGGCATCTTATTTATATACAATATAGAAAACTTAAATATATTTAGATAGATCTCTTAATAAACAAAAATTGGGCTGATTGTGATGACTCACGCCTGTAATTTTGCGAGGCTAACACAAGTGAATAACTGCAGCCCAGGAGTTCAACCACGGAGGCCGAGGTTGCAGTGAGCTGAGATGGTGCCACTGCAATCCAGCCTGGGTGACAGAGACTCCATCTCAAAACAAACAAACAAACAAACAAAAAACCTACTAGATATAAAAGAAACAATTCTGTATACAAAGTGTATAAATAAAAGCAAGATATATTTTTGGCAAGGAAAGTTGTAACAGCGTTGAGAAAAAAATAATTTTTTCTATTTTACAACTTACTTAAAGTTTGTTTCAATTGGAAGGAATAAAGATATAGATAAAACTAAATGGATACATAAGTTGGGAAGAAAAAGGGAATAGAAAAAGATTCTGTGGGGAACTGGCTGGGTTGAAAATCATGGCATGGGTACGAGCAGAGTCTGCAGTGGAAGAGTTGATACCCCGGCTACTGCCAGTAGAGCTCTGCCACCTGACAGAAGGTTTCCATCCCTCATTATCCCCGAGGATGCCTCAGGAATACCTGAGGCAAGTCCAGACCAAAGCAGCTCAATGTCCAGATGCTGTGGTAGCTCAAACTGACCCAAAGAAGTTGAAAAGGAAGGACAGACCGGGCGCGGTGGCTCAAGCCTGTAATCCCAGCACTTTGGGAGGCCGAGACGGGTGGATCACGAGGTCAGGAGATCGAGACCATCCTGGCTAACACGGTGAAACGCTGTCTCTGCTAAAAACTACAAAAAACTAGCCGCGCGAGGCGGCGGCGCCTGTAGTCCCAGCTACCCGGTAGGCTGAGGCAGGAGAATGGTGTGAACCCGGGAGGCGGAGCTTGCAGTGAGCTGAGATCCGGCCACTGCATTCCAGCCCGGGCGACAGAGCGAGTCTCAAAAAAAAAACAAAACAAAACAAAAAAAAAAAAAACTTGCCGGCGAGGGTGATGGCGCGCTTGAGTCCCCGCTACTCGGGAGGACTGAGGCAGGAGAAGGCCGTAAAGCCCGGGAGACGGAGCTTGCAGTGAGCTGAGATCCGGCCACTGCACTCCAGCCTGGGCAACGAGAGCGAGGCTCTGTCTCAAAAAAAAAAAAAGAAAAGAAAAGAAAAGGAAGGAAGCACGTGGATTCAAGCCTGTATCCCAACACTTTGGAGACCAAGGCCGGGGGCCGGATCACTGAGGGAGTTCAAAACCAGCCTGGGGCAAGCATCGTGAAACCTCCATCTCATCTATAATACAATAACTAGGCCAGGCATCGTTGTGGGCCCCCGCTTAGTGCCCAGCTACTCGAAGCGAGGGGCAGAGAATCACTTGACCCAGGAGGGCGGAGATGGCGGTGAGCTGAGACGCGCCACTGGGCATTTCAGCCTGGGCGACAAGAGGCAAAACTGCCATCTCAAAAAAAAAAAAAAAAAAAATTGAAAGCAGGGGGTGAATGTCTCCCTTTAGGATGGCCAACCTGTCCCCTGAAGGTATTCCCAAACTTCAGTGGGCAACATCAAGTGGACACGTTTACACGTAAGACAGAATGTGGCACAAACATAGAAGCTCACTGGAGAGTCACCGACAGTGGATAATAATGTGAACTATGCCGAAAACTAAAGAAGAAGAAGGGCGGCAGAAATTTGTCCTGATGACGTTTATGGCTGGTGTGTCACTGACAGCTAGCACGTGAAAGTCCTGAATTGATTATGACAAAGTTGTTTCCTCCGCCTTGTAGGGTATTAGCTAGGCCAGAATGAATCAGACAACAGTAGCTAACTATCAAATATCGAGTAATGGTTTGGAGACTAAGAGACGTACTTGATTGAGAAGATGCTTTATGCCTTATTGGCTGCTTGAAAAACCCTTTATTAAATGAGTCATTCACTGATTCGCAGGCTGCAGAGGGCTCTGAAGTATAGCTCTTTATGGATAGGCAAAGATGAGAGAGGGATTCCTGCTTTGAATTATGTACTTCGTATGTAATGTATGTATTCAAATATAAAAATTTTAAGAATATCGCCTTGTTGCCCAGGATGGAGTGCAATGTGCAATCTCGCCACACGCAACCGCAGCCTCCCAGGTTGCAACGTTCTCCTGCGCTCAGCCTCCCAAGCGTAGCTGGGATTACAGGCAAGGCACCACTACCCTGGTAATTTTTGGAATTTTAATAGCAGATGGGGTTTCACCAATGTTGACCAGCTGGTCTCAAAACCCCTGACCTCAGGTGACTGCCCGCCTGGCCTCACCAAAGTGCTGGAATTACAGGCGTGACCCACCATGCCAGCCACCCAACCTTTTTTTCTTTGAGACGGAGTCTCTCTCTGTGCCGCAGGCTGGAGTGCAGTGTGTGATCTCAGCTCACGCAACCTCCACTCCTGTTTCAAGCAGTTCCCTTGGAGTTCAGGCCTCCTGGTAGGCTGGATTACAAGCAGCCCGCCACCCAGCCAGCTAATTTTTGTACTTTAGTAAGAAGACGGGTTGCACCATGTTGGCCAGGCGGTCCAAACTCCTGACCTTGTGATCTGCCCACTTCGGCCTCCCGAATGGGCGGGATTATAGGCGTGAGGCACGCGCGCCTGGCCACCCCAAACTCTCAAAGCAAAAAAAATTTGCCAGGCTTGTCTGGAAGCCTGGCTCAGTGATGTGCCCTCCCTTGGTCTCGCAAATTGCTGAATAGCAGGCATGAGCCCAAGCCTGGCGCAGACTTTAAATGTTCAAAAGGCACCTATGAGAGATCACTAAACACTTTCTAGAATAGACAATGTGAAAAGACTGACAGTACTAATGTTGGGCGAGTAGTGAGGTGACGGACTCTCAGGTTTTGCGGACGCGTAGTGAAAATTGGCTAAGACGTAGAGGTTCAAGGAATACTTTCCTTCGCCTTGAAGCACCTGAAAATCACCTGACAATAGGAGTATTATTAATTATTGTTATTATTTTGAGACAAAGTCTCACTCTCTTGCTCAGGGTGAAGTGCATTGGCATGATTTCAGCTCACTGCAACCTCCACTTCCTGGGTTCAAGAGATTCTCCCACCTCAGCCTCCCGAGTAGCTAGGAGTACAGGCGCCCACTACCACACCCAGCTAATTTTTGTATTTTTTTTTTTTGAGACGGAATCTCGCTCTGTTGCCCAGGCTGGAGTGCAGTGGCCGGATCTCGGCTCACTGCAAGCTCCGCCTCCCGGGTTTACGCCATTCTCCTGCCTCATCGTCCCGAGTAACTGGGATTACAGGTGCCTGCAACCTCGCTCGGCTAGTTTTTTTGTATTTTTCAGTAGAGACAGGGTTTCACCATGTTAGCCAGGATGGTCTTGATCTCCTGACCTCGTGATCCGCCCGTCTCGGCCTCCCGAAGTGTTGGGATTACAGGCTTGAGCCACTGTGCCCGGCCTAATTTTTGTATTTTTAGTAGAGACAGGTTTTCTCCATGTTGGTCAGGCTGGTCTTGAACTCCCAACCTCAGGTAATCCACCCGCCTCAGCCTCCCAAAGTGTTGGGATTACAGGTGTGAGCCACCGTACCCAGCCTGAATTTATTAATCTGCTTGGTTAGCAGGTATTTTCACCAACGTGATTTAGCTGATGAGCTATCTTGATGTAGCTGATCTCTCAGGGATGGAAGATATTTCCCAAAAAGGCAGCCTAAGTCTGCGTAAACACAATGTCAATTCAGGTACAGATTGCATCACATCCTCAATACTATGTGAGGGGTTCTCATCTTAACCTGTGCAACTCAAATTGATACTCAGAATATGGATTGTATTGATTTCATGTTTGAAATATCAATAGAAAATCCCACCCACTTTTTGATGAACAGTATGAACAGTTTTTTGTAATCACATGCATTTAAAACAAGTTGAGTGTCATTTATTGGTGAAGCAGCCTGCATAGAAACTGCATGATGAACAGCTGGGCACAGTGGGTCACGCCTGAAATCCCTGCACTTTGAGAGGCTAAGGTCAACAGATCACTTTAGGCCAGGAGTTTGAGACCAGCTTGGTCAACATGGCAAAACCCCGTCTTTACAAAAGATACAAAAATTAGCTGGGTGTGGTGGCCCACACCTGTGGTCCCAGGTACCCGGGAGGCTGAAGTATGAGAATTGCTTGAACCCAAGAGGCGGAGGTTGCAGTGAGTGGAGATCATGTCACTGCATTCCAGACTGGGCAACACAGCAAGACTCTGTTTCTACTGCAAAATAGAAAAATTAGTCAGGTGTGGTGGTATATATGTGTAGTCCCAGCTATTCTGTAGGCTGAGGTGGCAGGATCAACTGAGCCCAGGAGGTGGAGGCTGCAATGAGCTGAGATCATATCACTACACTGCAGCCTGGGTGAAAGAGTGAGACCCTGTCTCAAAAACCAAACAAACAAAACAACTTACTTTGGGATGTTATAGAGGGCCCCTGTGGCATCCAAAAAGAGAGATAATAAACAAGTTTTCTGATATGTTAAATTACATATCAGGTAATGACAAATAAGAAATTATTGAGTAAGAAATGATGTTTAGGCTGGGCATGGTGACTCACGCCTGTAATCCCAGCACTTTGGGAGGCTGAGGTGGGTGGATCATGAGGTCAGGAGATCGAGACCACCCTGGCTAACACGGTGAAACCCCGTCTCTACTAAAAATACAAAAAAATTAGCCAAGCGTGGTAGTGGGTGCCTGTAGTCCCAGCTACTCGAGAGGCTGAGGCAGGTGAACCCAGGAGGCAGAGCTTGCAGTGAGCTGAGATCACGCCACTGTGCACTCCAGCCTGGGCAACAGAGCAAGACTCCATCTCAAAAAAAAAAAAGTTGTTTAACCAAGTTATATGTTTATGAATATGTTATTAATGTGTTCCAAAACTATATGAGATTCCTAAAATTCTGATATATCTTGATATGTTATTAGTTATATTTCTGGTTATGTTAAATTATTATAGAACACAGAAATAACCAAATTTTCTGGCCGGGCGCGGTGGCTCAAGCCTGTAATCCCAGCACTTTGGGAGGCCAAGATGGGCGGATCACGAGGTCCAGAGATCGAGACCATCCTGGCTAACACGGTGAAACCCCGTCTCTACTAAAAAATACAAAAAACTAGCCGGGCGACGTGGCAGGCGCCTGTAGTCCCAGCTACTCGGGAGGCTGAGGCAGGAGAACGGCGTAAACCTGGGAGTCGGAGCTTATAGTGAGCTGAGATCCGGCCACTGCACTCCAGCCTGGGAGAGAGAGCTTGACTCCGTCTCAAAAAAAAAAA
>NW_016818806.1:426911-429184 GCF_001698545.2 Rhinopithecus bieti
GCCTGTAGTCCCAGCTACTCGGGAGGCTGAGGCAGGAGAACGGCGTAAACCTGGGAGTCGGAGCTTATAGTGAGCTGAGATCCGGCCACTGCACTCCAGCCTGGGAGAGAGAGCTTGACTCATCCTAAAAAAAAAAAAAAAAAAAAAGAAATAACCAAATTTTCTTGTCAATTTTGACTTTATGATTTTAAGTTATTTTTTTTTTTTTTGAGATAGGGTCTTGCTCTGTTGCCCAGGCTGGAGAGCAGTGGTGCAGTCTTGGCTCATTGCAGCCTCTACCTCCTGAGTTCAAGCAATTCTGGTGCTCATCTTCCTGAGTAGCTGGGATGACAAGAATGCGCCACCACCCCCGGCTAATTTTGTATTTTTAGTAGACGGAGTTTCTCCATGTTGGTCAGGCTGGTCTCGAACTCCTGACCTCAAGTGATCCACCTGCCTCAGCCTCCCAAAATGGTAGGATTATAGGCATGAGCCACTGCACCTGGCTCAACTGTCATTTTATTAATATGTATATAAGAAGAACTATAGCTTATGCCCTGACAAATGTATAACCTACTAAAGATGGGGAATTAAGCTGCTCTCTCTCTCACTCTCTCTCTCTATATATATACACACATACATATACATATATACATATGTGTGTGTGTGTGTTTGTGTATTAGAGACAGAGCCTCACTCTGTCACCTAGGCTGATATGCAGTGGTGCAATCATAGCTCACTACAGCTTTGAACTCCTAAGCTAAAGTGATCCTGCTGACTCAGCCTCCTGAGTAGCTGGGACTACAGGTGCATGACACCTCACCCTGCCAATGTTTTTATTTTTTGTAGAGACAAGGTCTCACTTTGTTGCCCAGTCTAGTCTCAAACCTCTGGCTTCAAGTGATCTTCCTGCCTCTGCCTCTCAAAGTGTCGGGATTACAGGCTTGAGCCACCACACCAGGCTCCCAGCTCCTACTTTAAAAAACACACAAACAAATGGAAGCATGAAGTACAGTGTTCTACCCTTTACTCTTCTTTTTTCACCTATGTATTTCCTATTACATATATATGTATTTCCAATGACACACAGTAATGTTATAGTAATAACTTGAGTTTCTATTCTTTTAAAAAAAATTTTTTTTGTAGAGATGGGGGTCTTCCTATGTTGCCCAGGCTGGTCTCCAAATCCTGGGCTCAAGTGATCCCCCTGCCTTGGCCTCCCAAAGTGCTGGGATTACAGGCGTGAGCCATCGCACCCAAAGAGTTTGCATTCTTCAGCGGCTACGCAGTGTTTTGCACCTAGAAGAAATCCAAGGTATTCTCAATAGAACTGCAGACTTTCAGTGCCAGAAAGGTATTTAGAGATCAGCAAGTCCACCTCTTATTTTACAGATAATTAATGTACAGAAAGTCAAAATGACTTCCCTAAGGTCTTACACCTACTATTAAAGAAAGGAATGAATGAGCCAACTTAAAGGAACATTCACATATAGAGTTAAAATGTTAAGCCACTACAAGTGTAAAAAGAAATAGGATTGCCTGCAGTGGTAACTAGTATCTGTGCAGTGTATTCCAATTTAAAATGTGATCTCACATCCGTTAGGTCACATAATGTTCTCAAAGCTCACAGGCAACCTTTGTCTCTATTTTACTGGAAGTAAAACAAGCAGGAATGCGGATTTTTTTTTTTTAAAGGCTACCCAAGTGAAGCAGTGGGACTGGAGAAGAAACAAAGAAATCTGTAACTGGTTGTGATCAATGAGTTGTAAACACCACTGCACTAGGACAAGCCTGTGGATTTTTTTTTAAGCAGTCTTTAAAAACAGCGAAATTTGGCCGGGTGCGGTGGCTTACGCCTGTAATCCCAGCACTTTGGGAATCCCTGGGCGGGCGGATCACGAGGTCAACAGATCCAGACCATCCTGGCTAACACGGTGAAACTTCGTCTCTACTAAAAATACAAAAAATTAGCCGGGCGCGGTGGCGGGCGCCTGTAGTCCCAGCTACTCGGCAGGCTGAGGCAGGAGAATGGCGTGAACCCGGGAGGCGGAGCTTGCAGTGAGCGGAGATCGTGCCCCTGCACTCCAGCCTGGGCGACAGAGTGAGACTCCGCCTCAAAAAAACAAAACACAAAAAAATTAGCCGGGCATGGTGGTGGGCGCCTGTAGTCCCAGCTATTCGGGAGGCTGAGGCAGGAGAACCGCGTGAACCTGGGAGGCGGAGCTTGCAGTGAGCCGAGATCGCGCCACTGCACTTCAGCTTGGGCGACACAGTGAGACTCCGTCTCAAAAAAA
>NW_016818806.1:430483-440742 GCF_001698545.2 Rhinopithecus bieti
CCCCCCCCCCCCCACCTGTGCCCCTGTCCCGCAGTCCCTGGCAATCCAGAGTTCCCGATATCTAGGACTTTCCATCCATCCACTCCCTGACCTTTTCCCATCTCCTGGCTGCAGCCATGGAGTTGCAGAAGGGAAAAGGGGCAGCAGCAGCAGCAGCAGCTGCTTCGGGAGCAGCGGGAGGTGGAGGAGGAGGAGCGGGAGCAGGAGCCCCAGGAGGGGGGAGGCTGCTACTTTCAACCAGTTTGGATGCCAAGGATGAGTTAGAGGAGGTAGGTGTGGGGGGAGGGAAGGGAGTTAAGAAATTGGATTTTGGAGGGATACTGGAGCGGATACCGGGTGGGGGGACGAGGGAGGGTGGGGGAGGAGGCTTTCAAGTTTTTTTCTGAAGCAACACAAACACTGCTCCAGCTTCCTGCTCCTGAAGGAAGAAGTGTGGGCCAACTTCCTGGACAGGTTGTCATAGTAACAGCAGCCACTAGTATGAAAATGGGTGGGGGGTGTTGGTGAAGGAAGGGATACAGTATCCAGATTTACCGAATTTATTTTTGATATTCCTTTCCACGTACACACCACAGCTATTTTTACTATCAACCCTGTTTCAGACTTAGGTCAATATATTGAGTTGAGATGTAATGTACGTTTGCGTAGATGTTTGGGGGGCTGATAAGAGCGGGCAGTAGACCTTGGACCCTCCTGTTAGATGCTGTCATTGACTTCATGTAGACACAACCAATTGCTAGTGATTTAACTGGGCATTTAGAATGAGTGAAGACTTAAGAAAAGTGAGTAGTGTTTAGTTTGGTGGCATCAGCCACAGTAGTGGGGTGAATGGTACCTAAGGGACTCTCCTTCAGAACCAGATAGCAGACACAGAGGAGAGAACACATCGCTTCTGAATAAGAAGGTGGAGCGAAGCAATGGAATGGACCTGAATGAGGACTTCAGGGGTCCTGATTGTTGCCCCTCCTGTCCTCTTACCCAGCTTCTTCATTCTGCCATCCCAGAGTTGATCATGTATACCTTTCCACTGCTACAAACGAGAATACGTACTTAAGAATATGAGATCTAGGCCAGGCGCGGTGGCTCATGGCTGTAATCCCAGCACTTTGGGAGGACAAGGGAGGCGGATCACAAGGTCAAGAGATCAAGACCATCCTGGCCAACGTGGTGAAACCCCATCTCTACTAGAAATACAAAAATTAGATGAGCGTGGTGGCTCGTGCCTGCAATCCCAGCTATTGGGAGACTGAAGCAGGAGAATCGCTTGAACCCGTGGGCAGAAGTTGCAGTAAGCCAATATCACGCCACTGCACTCCAGCCTGACGACAGAGCGAGAGACCCTGTCTCAAAAAAAAAAAAAAAAAAGAATATGAGATCCAGAACTGGGACATTGATTGCTTAACGGTTTGTAAGGCCTAATATTCAACTCGGTGGTTATCCAGGGATAGGATGAGTACATTAACAGGCCTTGGCTCTTCACTGGCCGTTTCCCTGCTTCTAACTTTGTCAGCTGTTAGAGGGTGGGCAGGCAGACAGGTGAAATTCAGAATTTAGATTTGAAAAGATGGGTCAGATACAAGATCGTAGAACATATATGCAAAAATGAACTTTGTGAATGAAGAAGTGGCTTGATCCACCAGCAAATGTCTACTTGCGGTCTGCCTTCCCATCATGTTTTTCCCTCGTAATTCTGTGGGCATTCAGGTAAATCAGAGTTTGTTTTCTGTTGTCTGTAGTTATCAGCTAAGGTAGATATAATTATGAATGTAAACAATGTATTCCCAAAACAAGTGAGAATGACTTTAGGACTGCCTGGCAATTGGTATTATCTACTTTTTAAGAAATGGCCACTATCATTGTCAAGGCATTTCTTGATCCCTGTGTACTAGCACTGGAGCTGTAGAAGTATAGAAAGTCAATAATGGACTGCCTTTGATCCCTCCATCAGTTTGAGTGGAGGGCAAAAGACCCAGGGGTTGGAATCCCCACCCTGATTCTTAGAGGCGTCATTGTGTCTCTGCTTTAATTCAATTCACTGAATAGTACAGCATCCTGTTCTTCTGAGCAGTGACGTGTTTGCTACTGAGTGAAATGATGCTGCAGGAGGGGACCATCGAAGAGGGGAAGCATGCATTTTTTGCCTTTCTTTATACTGAGAGTGAACTTTTCAACTGTTTCCAGGGAAAGTGGAGAGAGAGGGTCTTTCTTTTTTTCTGATCTCCATAATGTGGATGTTTTCCAGTATGTTTCATGTTCCCTCTTCTTTGCCGTTTGTCCTTTGCATTTGAATTTTCTCGCAATACTTGCCACACTATTTTTTTTCCCTATGTGTGTGGTTCGGTTATCCCCACTAGACCAGAGGGTCTCTAAGGGCAGGACTTACTGGCTTCTTCCTTTGGGTCTCCCCACAGATCTCTGCACACCGAAGTTATGAAAACTTGGTGTTGATCAACTGACCTCTGCTTGTTCTGGCTTGGTTATTTTCCACCACAGACCTACCTATTGCCCAGGAACACAGAGGTAGTTTCCTGACCATGTATGCTTACTATGTGCTGAGTCTGATAGGAAAACAAGATGGAGGACATCCAAGGTCTGCCTTTCAAAGCTTATCATCTAACAGCTTGAGTTAACACACCCACAAGGAAGGTAAAAAAACAAAAACAACAAACAAAAAAACTGGTTAGAGTAGTGAAGAGACTGGGGTCATTATAATTGGATGTGATTAGGAAACACCTTTAGAGATTTGGAGTAGGAGGCACTGGTCAAGAGCATTCCAGGCAAGAACTCTTAACTCTTCCACCCTAGGGAACACTTGGTGTATCCTTTCTTCTCTTTGGCCCTGTTTTTCCCCTTTGAAGGCGGAAGTCTTCTTGCCCATTCCCATCCCAATTTGGGGAGGGAATGAGATAAAAATAGTGCCAGAGATTGAAGGAGTTTAGAACATGTAGTTCCTAATCTCATGAGCCTTGGTAGCTCCTGGTTTTTCTTCTGCCGAAGAGGGACCAATCACTTTTAAATCAGGCTAAAAGCAGGAGGCCCAAGAAGTCAGAGCATCCTGGGTTTTTTTTTGTTTTTTTTTTTTGTTTTGAGACGAGTCTCGTTCTGTCCCCCAGGCTGGAGTACAGTGGCATGATCTCGGCTCACTGCAAGCTCCGCCTCCCGGGTTCATGCCATTCTCCTGCCTCAGCCTCCTGAGTTGCTGGGACTACAGGGGCCCGCCACCACACCCAGCTAATTTTTTGCATTTTTAGTAGAGACGGGGTTTTACCGTGTTAGCCAGGGTGGTCTTGATCTCCTGACCTCATGATCTGCCCACCTGGGCCTCCCAAAGTGTTGGGATTACAGGCATGAGTCAGCGCACCTGGCCCCACGTCCTCTTTTTTTTACTTTTTTTTTTTTTTTTAAGACGGAGTCTCCCTCTGTCACCCAGGCTGGAGTGCAGTGGCACGATCTTGGCTCACTGCAACCTCCGCCTCCTGGGTTCAAGCAATTCTCCTGCCTCAGCCTCCAGAGTAGCTGGGATTACAGGCACCACCATGCCTGGCTAATTTTTGTATTTTTAGTAGAGATGGGGTTTCACCATGTTGGCCAGGCTGGTCTCAAACTCCTGACCTCAGGTGATCCGTCTCGGCCTCCCAAAGTGCTCGGCCTCCCAAAGTGCTGGGATTACAGGCATGAGCCACCACACCTGGCCAGAGCTTCCTCTTAAGCCCTGGATAGGTCTCGGGGTTGCATTTGGTAGAGGTATGTCCCTACCTGGTTTTCCCCAAGGAATAATTCATATCCATATGGGAGGAATCTCCAGGGAATGGACTTTGAGTCACTTCTAGTTTTTGTCCCCTTAAATCATAATTTCATATACAAGTGACTCATGGTTATGGAATACTTTGAACCCAGCTTGTTCAGTAACTCCTTACCTGCATGAGTCCTTGGGGATTTTTTTTTTTTTTTTTTTTTAAGACAGAGTTTCCCTCTTGTTGCCCAGGCTGGAGTGCAATGGCGTGATCTCAGCTCACTGAAACCTCCACCTCCTGAGTTCAAGCGATTCTCCTGCCTCAGCCTCCCGAGTAGCTGGGATTACGGGTGCCAACCAGCACACCCAGCTAATTTTTTCGTATTTTTAGTAGAGATAGGGTTTCACCATGTTGGCCAGGCTGGTTTCGAACTCCTGACCTCAGGTGATCCGCCCACCTCAGCCTCCCGAAGTGCTGGGATTACAGGCAGGAGCCACTGTGCCCAGTCATCTTTGGGGATTTTATGAATTAGATTGTATATTCCTTTTCTGAAGATGAGGAATTTATTTTTTTAAATTTTTTTTTATTTTTTTGAGATGGAGTCTCACTCCGTTGCCCGGACTGGAGTGCAGTGGCATGATCTCGGCTCATTGCAACCTCCACTTCCCAGATTCAAGCGATTTTCCTGCCTCAGCCTCCAGAGTAGCTGAGAGTATAGGCATGCACCACCATGCCCGGCTAATTTTTTTGTGTTTTTAGTAGAGACGGGTTTTCACCATGTTGGTCAGGCTGGTCTTGAATTCCTGACCTTGTGATCCTCCCACCTCGGCCTCCTAAAGTGCTGGGATTACAGGCATGAGCCACCGTGCCTGGCCAGAATTTAGTCTTTCAAGGCCACTGACTTCCCATAGGGAGCAGTATTTACTGTATGCTTTTTCTTTCTTTTATCTTTTTTTTTTTTTTTTTTTTTGCAAACGGAGTCTTGCTCTGTCTCCCAGGCTGGAGTGTATTGGTGTGATCTCGGCTCACTGCACTCTTTGCCTCCTGGGTTCAAGTGATTCTCCTGCCTCAGCCTCCCAAGTAGCTGGGACTGCAGGCGTGTACCACCACACCCAGTTAATTTTTGTATTTTTAGTGGAGATGGGGTTTCACCTATTGATCAGGCTGCTCTCGAACTCCTGACCTTGTGATCCACCGGCCTTGGCTTCCCAAAGTGCTGGGATTATAGGCGTGAGCCACCACGCCCAGCTGTCCTTGGGGATTTTATGAGTTAGATTGTATCTTCCTTTTCTGAAGATGGGGAATTTAGTTTTGTTGTGTGTGTTTTTTTTTTTTCCTTTAGGCAGAGTCTTGCCCCATCGCCCAGGCTGGAGTGCAATGGCGCAATCTCAGCTCACTGCAAGCTCCGCCTCCTGGGTTCATGCCATTGTCCTGCCTCAGCCTCCCAAGTAGCTGTGACTACCGGTGCCTGCCACCACTCGTGGCTATAATTTTTGTATTTTTAGTAGAGACGGGGTTTCATTATGTTAGCCTGGATGGTCTCGATCTCCTGACCTCATGATCTGCCCGCCTTGGCCTCCCAAAGTGCTGAGATTACAGGCGTGAGTCACTGTGCCTGGCCGGGAATTAAGTTTGTAAGGCCACTTGCCATAGGGAGCAGTATTTATGCTTTTTTTTTTTTTGGGGGGAGATGAAATCTTGCTCCATCACCCAGGCTGAAATGCAGTGGCGCAACAGCTCCCTGCAACCTCCGCCTCCCGGGTTCAAGTGATTCTCCTGCCTCAGCCTCCCGAGTAGCTGGGAATGCAGATGTGCACCACCACGCCCAGCTGATTTTTGTATTTTTAGTAGAGATGGGGTTTCACCATGTTGGCCAGACTACTCTCAGTCTGTCCTCGTGATTTGCACTCCTCAGCCTCACCAAATGCTGGGACTACAGGCGTGAGCCACCGTACCCGGCCACTGTGTGCTTTTTACCAGACTCTATATCCACCTGGCTGAGGGAGGGGAAATGGAAAGGTTAGAGGAAATGGAAAGCTTGAGTCTCCAGCTTTGGGTATATACTGGCAAAGAGAAAGGCCCTCTCCCCTTTCTCCCCCATTTCATCTGCTGCTGCTATCATGGAAACCATGGTCAGGTAGTCTTAGTATTAGAAAAATTAGTTCAGGAGCTCCTAGAGATTGTAAATATTTACTCAGCTCTCTAAGGTACTGTCATGGAGGGCTTATTCTGAACAGAGCCATTCTGCCAGCAATTGTTGGCATCTGAACCTATGATTTGATCTTTACTAAGAGCTTCTGAAGACTAGGGGAAAAGGGTTGCTATTACTTGATTGTAGGGATCTGGCTTCCTGTGGCTCTCTTTGAAGGGACATGGTCCTTCGTCACCCTGAATGTTTTGTAATTAATTTTCCCATCCCTGTTTGGAAAAGTAATTTATATAGTTCAGGAAGAGTAAAGTATCATTTATACTTCTTGTCTGTGAACAGAAAGGACTGGGCCTCACATTTTTTCCTCATTGCGGTTATCCACCCATCCAAATTCTGGACTCTCACTTTCTGCAACCTTAGCTGGGCCTGTCTGTTCCAAGAGGCCACTTCTCTCCTTCACTGGGCAGTGACCCATAGAATTGACTCAGGCCTCTGAGCAGAACTTGCGGGAGCTAGGGAAGGAGCCTAGAGAAACTGTTCAACCCAAGGTCTCTCAGCCATAGATCATTGCCTGAGACTCAACTAGCCCTTAGGTCTGTGTAGGCAGCTTTGTAGGATCTGGTACAGGGTACATCATTCAGGCCCCTCCCTCTCTCCTACCTTTTCATCTTGTCTCCTAGAAGGCAAAAATTTACAGAGAGTAGATAGGAGAGAAAGCTTTTTAGCCTGGTCAGGCATTTATTCATGTCCTGTGGTAGGAGTTTTCAGGAATCTTTAAGGCCATCCCATTAGAATAGAAGTAGTGGCTGGGAGTGGAGAGATTTTAGTCCTCTAAATTTAGTTTTGCAATTGCTGAGCTTCCCGCAAATTGAATAGTTTTTGTTTTGTTTGAGACAGGGTCTTGCTCTGTCACTCAGGCTGGAGTGCAGTGGCGTGATCATGGCTCACTGCATCTACAACCTCCTGGGCTCAAATGATCCACCCACTTCAGCCTCCCAAGTAGCTGGGACTAGAGGTATGCCACCACACCCACCTAATTGTTAAACGTTTGTTTTGTGGAGACAGCATCTTCACTATGTTGCCTAGGCTGGTTTTGAAATCCTGTCTTCAAGTGATTCCTCCCCACCTTGGCCTCCCAAAGCGCTGCGATTAGAGGCATGAGCCACCATGCCTGGCCGCAGATTGAATAGATTCTAATTTAACTGACGCTCTATGCTAGGTGTTTTCACATGTCATTTTGTTTAACCCTTACAGCAACCTTGTGATAGAGGCATTATCTCTGTTTTGAGGGGTTTTGAGTAGCTAAATTACCCAAGATTAGCCTAAGGCTGGCAAGTGGTGGAGGGTTCTTTCTATGTTATGCTTCCTGTCAGTTTGCTTGTTAGCTAGCTGCTGTTTGATTTTGCTTGCCTTTCCTCTCCATTGATTCAGCAGAGACTTTTCCCTTTGATAGAAAAGAATATCTAGAATTTTATTTTTTTCTCTCTCTCTTTTTTTTTTTTTAGAAAAGAATATCTAGAATTTTAGAATGCTATGCCACTCCTTGTTCACCATCTCCTTCTCTGAAACCGTTAACCTAGGCTGTGTACAGGGCTTCCCCCAGATCTCCTAGCAGCTGGATGTAATTGATTCCCCAGTTCTTGATAACTATCTTGGGTAGAGAGGGATGATTTTTGAGACAGGGCCTCGCTTCGTCACCCAGACTGGAGTTCAGTGGTGCAATCACGGTTTATTGCAGCCTACAGCTCTTGGGCTCAAGTGATCCTCCTGCCTCAGCCTCCCAAGTAGCTGGGACTACAGGTGCACACGACCATGCCTGGCTGATTTATTTAGTTTTTGTAGAGATGGTGCGGGGCATCTCATTCTGTTCCCCAGGCTAGTCTTGAACTCCTGGGCTCAAGTGATCTACCTGCCTCGGCCTCCCAAAGTACTGGAATTACAGGCATGAGCCACTGTGCCTGGCAAGTGGGATAAGATTTAAAAACAGAGGAAGCCCAGCCAGAGGGTTTTCCTTCCCTCCCCTTATCATATAGGAGATGGACTAGGTAATACTGGATCTCAGAGCTTGTGGGAGAGGTGGGCTGTGAGAGTCATAGCTCAGCTTTCATGTGACCTCACAGCTCCTTTTCACAAGTACACAGGTGCTTTTTATTCAGGCTGAGCTGCCAATCTGACCTAATTTGGGGCATAGTCAGACATGATATTAAGTTGTAATAAGTGGCTTGGGGCTTATTTTAGCTTGAAGTTTTGTAGCTGTGGGAGCTACAAACACTTGCCTTGCCTTACCACTCAGTTCTACCCTGTGCCACCTTATGCTTTTACACAGGATAGACATAGGCAACCTGAGGATAATGGTAAAGCAGAAGCATGATTGTCTTTCATTCTTTTTTTTTTTTTTTTTTGAGACAGTCTCGCTCTGTCACCCAGGCTGTAGTGCAGTGGCGAAATCTTGGCTCACTGCAACCTCTGCCTGCCAGATTTAAGCAATTCTCCTGCCTCAGCCTCCTGAGTAGCTGGGATTACAGGCGCATGCCACCACACCCAGCTAATTTTTGTATTTTTAGTAGAGACAGGGTTTCACCATGTTGGTCAGGCTGGTCTCGAACTCCTAACCTCATGATCCACCCACCCTCTGCCTCCCAAAGTGCTGGGATTACAGGCATGAGCCACCGCGCCCAGCCCAATTGTCTTTCATTCTTTTTTTTTTTTTTTTTTTTTTTTNGTCTCGCTCTGTCACCCAGGCTGTAGTGCAGTGGCGAAATCTTGGCTCACTGCAACCTCTGCCTGCCAGATTTAAGCAATTCTCCTGCCTCAGCCTCCTGAGTAGCTGGGATTACAGGCGCATGCCACCACACCCAGCTAATTTTTGTATTTTTAGTAGAGACAGGGTTTCACCATGTTGGTCAGGCTGGTCTCGAACTCCTAACCTCATGATCCACCCACCCTCTGCCTCCCAAAGTGCTGGGATTACAGGCATGAGCCACCGCGCCCAGCCCAATTGTCTTTCATTCTTTTTTTTTTTTTTTTTTTTTTTGAGACGGAGTCTCCCTCTGTCGCCCAGGCTGGAGTGCAGTGTCACAGTCTCCGCTCACTGCAAGCTTTGCCTCCCAGGTTCACGCCATTCTCCTGACTCAGCCTCCTGAGTAGCTGGGACTACAGGCGCCTGCCACCACACCCGGCTAATTTTTTTGTATTTTCAGTAGAGACTGGGTTTTACTGTGTTCACTAGGATGATCTCGATCTCCTGACCTCGTGATCCGCCCACCTCGGCTCCCAAAGTGCTGGGATTACAGGCGTGAGCTGCTGCGCCCGGCTGTCTTTCATTCTTAAACCTCTATCCTATTATCCATATTTGTCAGTTCCTCAAAATGATGCAATAGAACCACTTCTCAATAAGATACGTGGTGATGACCTCTAAGATCAGGTAGAAGTAAACCAGCCTTGCTTTGTCCTCCTTATCATTGGAAATTGGTTTTCCTTAAACAGTTTTTGTGTTAATCCTCAAGATAAAGTTTTAAAAGGACTCAGGAAATAGTTTAGGTGGTGATAATGGAGAGGTTCATTGACTTATGAGATACATTTTGTCAGTATCTTACCAATACTGCTTCTTCTGAATAGGGACCCATGACTAAGGTTCCCTTAGAATGTTGAGCCCATGCCGTGGTGGAGTTGAAACCAGAGTGACTATTGGGTAGGCTTTAATGCAGCTATTTCCATCCTTGTTTAGAGACCCTGGTAGGTTTTTGGTTTTTTTTTTTTTTTTTTTTTTGACAGAGTCTCACTCTGTAGCCCAGGCTGGAGTGCAAAGGTGCAATCTCGGCTTACTGCAACCTCTGACTCCCAGGTTCAAGCGATTCTTCTGCCTCAGCCTCCCAAGAAGCTGGGACTACAGGCTTGCGCCACCACACCTGGCTAGTTTTTGTATTTTTAACAGAGATGGGGTTTTGCCATGTTGGCCAGGCTGGTCTCAAATTCCTGACCTCAAGTGATCCACCTCAGCCTCCCAAAGTGCTGGGATTACAGACATGAGCCACTGTGCCCAGCCCCGGTAGGTTTTGGTTTGGCCTTTGGTGCTCTGTTTTTCTTTCCTCACACTCTCATTGTTTTTTAAGTTTGTTTTTAACATTTTGGGGGGACGTTTCAAATATAAAAAAGTAGAATAGTAAAATCTTCATGTAGCCATCACTCTGCTTCAGTACTTAACAGTAGATAGCGGCCGGGCGCGGTGGCTCAAGCCTGTAATCCCAGCACTTTGGGAGGCCGAGACGGGCGGATCACAAGGTCAGGAGATCGAGACCATCCTGGCTAATACGGTGAAACCCCGTCTCTACCAAAGAATACAAAAAACTAGCCGGGCGACGAGGCGGGCGCCTGTA
>NW_016818806.1:443061-447852 GCF_001698545.2 Rhinopithecus bieti
TATATATATATATATGTATATATATATGGGTTTCCCTCACTTTTTTTCTTGTGATTTATGTGTTTAAAAAATGAGGTCACCTGTTACGGTTTCCACATTTTAGATTTTGCTGGTTATATCCTCATGGTGACTTTATTAGTAAACTGGCAGTTACATCAATGGGCGTGATCAGGTTTGAATTGTTAAACTTTTAGGGGCCCAGAAGTACTTCCTAAGTGATGTTAACGGCACACTGTTCATTTTTTCTCACCCCTTCCCAGAGATTGGAAAGGTGTATGAGCATTGTGACATCGATGACTGCTGGTGTCTCCGAGAGAGAAGCCAATGATGCCCTCAATGCCTATGTAAGTAGAATGCTGTCCCTGCAGCCACTGCTGCTGCTGTGAAAGTCTTGAAACATGGTCAAAAAGATGGGAAGACTAAGTGGTTGGGGGTAGGGGACTGAAGTTCATCAAGTCTTGGCTCCCTGAATCAAATTTCTCAATTCTTCTCTATTACTGTGGGAGCCTATCTCTTGGAGACTTGGGCATCTTTCAGTATAGCTTTTTATTTTTATAGCAATGTGGTCTCGCTATGTTGCCCAGGCTGGAATGCAGTGATTATTCACAGGCATGATTATAATGCACTATAGCCTTAAACTCCGGGGCTCAAGCAATCCTTCTGCCTCAGCCTCTGGAGTAGCTGGGACCACAGGTGTGCACCACCACACCTGTTGTCCTTATCTCTCTTCTTTTTTAAAAAATCTCTTTTAAGAGAAGGAAATCATCAGATTTAAAAGTTGATTATTCTCCTTTGCATCTTCCTTAGGAGTCCCATGTTTTCTGGGAGAAACTGAGTTTGAGAACTTACTGCCCGTGAGTGACAACTAGTTTGTTTTCCTTTCTCACATTCCAGGTGTGCAAAGGCCTCCCCCAGCATGAAGAAATCTGCCTGGGTCTGTTTACTCTCATCCTTACTGAACCTGCCCAAGCCCAGAAGGTAAGGCACCCTGCTCTGGACCCATAAACCCTCCTCATACATGATCCAGGATATGGTGGAACTTACAGTTTAACTGGGGTAGTATGAGACTCTTTGACCAGAGCTGGATCACCTTGTTCTCCAAATATAGTTATAAGTCCCTTTTTACTCAGTGAATTTGTCATCCTCTGATTAAAGTCCCCTCTCTCTCTCCAGATTCTGAAGCTAAATGGCAGTCATGAAAGTGGAAAAACACATAGAGTTTTAAATTTTAAATTTATGAGGCAAGGCTAAAAGGGTTGGGATTTAATCCAGGGAATAGAAGAGAACAATTGTAACCAAGTCCATAAGAGTTCTTATTCAGAAGAGCATGGCCTATAGTTTGCAGATTCTGCCATTGGCAGGTGAATAGAAAGCAGGCTTAAAATTTTAGTAGGGGCCGGGCGCGGTGGCTCAAGCCTGTAATCCCAGCACTTTGGGAGGCCGAGACGGGCGGATCACGGGGTCAGGAGATCGAGACCATCCTGACTAACCCGGTGAAACCCCGTCTCTACTAAAAAATTAAAAAAAATTAGCCGGGCGAGGTGGCGGGCGCCTGTAGTCCCAGCTACTCGGGAGGCTGAGGCAGGAGAATGGCGTAAACCCGGGAGGCGGAGCTTACACTGAGCCGAGATCTGGCCACTGCACTCCAGCCTGGGCGACAGAGCGAGACTCTGTCTCAAAAAAAAAAAAAAAAAAAAAAAAAAAAAAAAATTTTTAGTAGGTAAGATTTAGATGAGACAGCTTAATGTTACATGATTGATACAGTAAATAATATAGTGGTTAGGAGAACACTGGAATATACTGGAGTCAGACTTTCTGAGGGATATTATATGAAAACTAGTTTGGGGTTCTTCACAAACTGAAGAGTCCCCTTTATGTGGAATGGTTCAGGTAGGTTCCCTCCTTGAGGTGAGGGACTAGGCAGGGTGATCTCTTTGAATTCTGTTCTTTTTATTTATTTTGAGATGGAGTATTGCTCTGTTGCTCAGGGTGGAGTGCAGTGGCGTGATCTCAGCCCACTGCCACCTCTGCCTCTCAGGTTCAAGAGATTCTCCTGCCTCAGCCTCCCGAGTAGCTAGGATTACAGGCGCATGCCACCATGCCCAGCTAATTTTTGTATTTTTAGTAGATACGGGGTTTCGCCATGTTGGCCAGGCTAATCTCGAACTCCTGACTTTAGATGATCCACCCACCTCGCCCTCTTAAAGTGCTGGGATTACAGACATGAGCCACCACACCCGGCCTGTTGTTTTTAAAATAAAGGAGCAAAATTCTGTCTTTTGCCTCTCCAAATTTCCCCTGTCTAGCAACGCTATGTCCTTTGCGTCTTCATATAATGAGTTAAGGTATGTGTCTGTTATCTGGCATTAACTACATGACACTAAGAAGAGCTTGGAATGGGGGATTAACATTTCATTGGTTCTTCTCTGAATAAAGATGATGTAGAGGGAAACAAACATGCTCTGTGCCCAGCATTCTGTTAGACTCTATCCAGACAAGATCTCATTTAATCCTCTCACAAAACCATATGAAGTTGGTGGTTCTATCTCCTCCTAACCACTCCCAGTTTACCTGTGAGGTAACTTGGAGGTCAGAGATGATGTCGTTTGTTCAAGGGGAACCAAAGGAAAATCATTTCCGGGGATAAGAGCAGGATGCTCATGGTTCCTTGGCATAGCTGCTTGAATTAACGCCAAGGGAAGGATTTATGGGCATGGGAACCTGATCTGTTTGTACTTCTAATGCCAGCTGGAATAGGGTCAGGGTGAGGGTGGGCAGTGAGGCAGCAAGTATTCAGAAATCCTTGGTTTCCCAGGAGAGCCAAGGCCATTCTGGGCTGGGACCTTGTCGAGTTAAATTGCTGTTTCATTTTTTTCTGAATTTATCATCAAGATCCTTGAAGACAAATGAATGTTTCCAGTTGGGTGGTGTTAAAGAGTGATATGATCCAGTCGGCCCATCCATTTTAAAGAAATTGTTGGCAAAGATGAGAGTGGATGGATTGGAGTTAAAGTTTAACTTCCTCTTGTGTGGGTTTTTTAATCTTTGCGTGTGTGTGTGTGTGTCTGTGTGCGCCCATCATTGGCTATGTGTGGGTTTTTGAAAATACCATTCAAATTCCATTTAGTCATCTCAGTGCAGGCAAGGCTGGAAAGTTTTGTTTGTTTGTTTCAGGTGATCTGAACCAACCTGGGTAAATCAGTAAACCTAAGTGAAGGGGGCAGAGTATGTGTGGTATTTCTAGCTCTTTGCCTGGCCTATCAGTAAGAGGCCACTGGGTTCTGCAGTGTAAATGCAAGAGATTAGAGTATCTCCTCTTCTTTTTGCCCTATAACAGCCCCATGTGGGAGGCCCAGGCCCTCTGGGGAAGTGAAGCATTTGCCTTGGGTCTCATAGCTGGTTGACACCTTCACTAGCATTCATGTTCACATACTAAAAGTTTCCAGGTAAATCCCCTACCTGTGAGCCTTTCTGGGCCGAGCCTGCAGGTCAGACCTCTTCAGACAAAGGCAGTAAAGACAGAATTAGGAGGACACAGTTTTAGGCGGGTGAGGAACTATCAAGTAGTGACTCATTCAGAGACCTTGAGCCAGGTCAGAGCATGATGGAAGAATTAGTGACGTATCTCCCTAGAGCTTTGATCCCTCTTCCTAAAAGAGTGATTATTTTGTAAAAATACTTCTGTCCTACAGAAGTTTTAGGTGGGAGTTACTGATGAGAACTGATTGTAATGCATCATTTTAGGCTTCAGCTTAAAGCAACGGGACTGCTTTCTAAGGATTTATATTTGGGGTTAATTCTGCCTTTGGAACAGAAACCTCAGGATGGATTTGAGATTTAGTTGTTCTTGAATCTCCATGGGCCGAGATGGGACGTGGATATGGTGGAGAAGTAGTGGAAACTGAGTCTTGAACAAATAGAATCCTGCTATAGGGAAGCATGAGCTGAGGAGCCTCTGTTAGTACTGGCAGGCAGGTTCAAGGAGTTAGGGCCAACTCTCTGGGACTTAGTGGGTGGGATTAGGATGGATTGAAGAGGTGAACAAGAGAATTCAGTTAAGGAGAAAGTAGGTCAGTACTGAGAAAGAACAGAGGATGCTGCATGGGGTGGATTTTGTCTCACTTGTACCTTCTTGATTTGCATCAACCCTCTTGGCAGCTCTCAGGAATGTTTATATCCTTTGAGTTTATTTATTTTCTATTTGGTGTCTGAACTAAGCAGCTGGGAGCAGGCCTGACTGGGGAACTATGGCAAGGAGGGAGGCTAAGGTAGAGTCCTAAGCTGTGCAGGTGCTGGCAGTCCGTAAATAAAGGTAATGGGAAAGGTCTGTCTAATGTCAAGGTCTATCTTCATCAAAGGATCAAGGACTCAGGCCCAGGCAGCCCTTGGTCCAGGTATTTCTCCCAGCAGGCAGCTCTAGAAAGAAGCTTGGGGATTACAGGCATGAGCCACCACGCCCGGCTACCTGGGGCAAATAACTTTTAAGCTCTCCATTTCTTAAGCCTATTTCCTCATCTGTAAAAGTAATAATTATAATAAGTAGTACCTATTTTAAAAGGTTGTTGTCCAGGCGCGGTGGCTCACGCCTGTAATCCCAGCACTTTGGGAGGCCAAGGCGGGCGGATCACGAGGTCAGGAGATCGAGACCATCCTGGCTAACACAGTGAAACCCCATCTCTGCTAAAAATACAAAAAATTAGCCGGGCGTGGTGGTGGGCGCCTGTAATCTCAGCTACTCGGGAGGCTGAGACAGGAGAATGGCATGAACCTGGGAGGCCAAGATTACGCCAC
>NW_016818806.1:450619-469522 GCF_001698545.2 Rhinopithecus bieti
CAGGTTGGAGTGCAGTGGCCGGATCTCAGCTCACTGCAAGCTCCGCCTCCCGGATTCACGCCATTCTCCTGCCTCAGTCTCCCAAGTAGCTGGGACTACAGGCGCCCGCCAACTCGCCCGGCTAGTTTTTTGTATTTTTTTAGTAGAGACGGGGTTTCACCGTGTTAGCTAGGTTGGTCTCGATCTCCTGACCTCGTGATCCACCCGTCTCGGCCTCCCAAAGTGCTGGGATTACAGGCTTGAGCCACCGCGCCCGGCCGACATTTAGGTTTTATTCTCATCTTGGCATCGGTGACATCTGTCTGAGCCACCACATATTCAAATGGCTACTCCCAAGATTGCATGTGTTTGTTTAAAAGTGACCTGCTACTACCTCACCATTAGCCCATTGGGGCTTGCTTCCTCTTTAAAATTTTATGTAACACCGATGCTCCTGTTTTGATGTGTATGAACCTTAATCTATGTCATGTGTGACTTTGTGAACATTGAATTTTTTAATTGGGACCTGGGGCAAGGCATAGTTGTGGCTATTTTTATCCTGTTTCCTGGCCTCTTCCCTGTTTGGCACTCCCAGCTCCCACTTCTTATCCCAAGACTGGTCTGGCATTGCTGTATGTTAATTCTGCGCCAGGAAGTTTCATAGCAAGCACTAAAGACTGTTACCTGGAAATAAGAAACTCTTGGCCTGTTGGGGGCCTGAGTGCAGGACTCAGGACATCCAGTTGCTAGACTGCAGCTGTTGTCAGCCACCTGTACCTCTCAGGCCCTATCTGAGATATCATCCTTTCTTTCCAACTGGGGGCTTCTTATATCTGCTTCTCAGACATTCATTTTCAAGGGGCAAAATGTTCCCACTCCAGCTCACAATCTGTGGAAAAGGAGCAGCTCTGGTTTCTAGAAAAATTCAGAACCTTCCCTTTCCTTCTTTCCGGAGGCAAAGGGTAAAACTTTAAAGCCTGACAGAACAGAAGGCAGTTTATCTCAGCACTAAGAACAGCAGTGATGGGATGGCAGTCAGGGTGAACCAGCAGAATGGGTGAAGAGATGTATTGGATTGGCTGAGTTACTAATCAGAGCTATTCTTTTTTTCTCCTTTTGAAATCAGGTGGAGATGTTACAGCCAAAAATATCTGGTTGGCAGAAAGTGTTCTGGATATCCTGACAGAGCAAAGGTAGAGTCCACCATGAAGGGTGGGGTACAGGCCAGATAATGGCCATTAGGAGTGTGAGTGTGGGAAATGGGGATGAAAGGATTGTGTGGCCCAAGAACACCTTAAGTCAGAGAGGGGGAGGCAAGGAGAGGGAGAGACAAGTGTATTGTTGGCAGGTGAAGAAATTAATGCCCAAGGAATGAAGGAATGGGAAAGAGGTCTTTGCCAAAATATCGCATAGCCCAGAAAAACTGGCTTCATCTGATAAGGGTTTATTTTTGGTCCAGACCTCCTTGGAATGTTTATCTTAGGGGAAAGCTGGGGAGGAATGAGCTCAGCAGAGTTGGGCCAGGCAAACACCCACGCCTGGCAGGTATCATTTTCTCCCCTGCAAGCTTCTCCATCGAACCCATGCTCTTTTTGAAGTGGCACAGGGGGCAATTGGGGTGAGCAGGTAATAGAGATTAGTGAATCCTGCTGGAGTTTGCATATGGGGTTTGGAGGCTCCAGTGGTAGAGAGTGCATCAGGGGGTACATATTAGACTTCCTGGCTGATTCTTTCCCTTATCCATCAAAATAAAAGGCCAGAAATTTTATGAGGGCTATTCCACCTCTGAACTTGTTTGGAGGTGAGGCTTTCCCCTTGGTTTCAGTCTTTCTCTTGCCTTGACTTCTGAGTCTCTTTTCTGATGGAGGACACCATAGCAGTCAAATGATTGAGAGGGCTAATAGTGTCCATACTATCTGTAGTTCAGAAGAATGGACCTCCTCCCAACATTCACACTTGTGAAAGAGATGGCTGTGTGCTGTGCTTTGCTCAGGTCTGAGAGCCCTGCCCTGTCTGCTGTGCAGTGCCACCTAGTGCTCTGGGCACGGGTGTGCGGCCACATCTGGGCCTGGAGCCACTTCTGTTATTGGTGCCATTGCCGTAGCACGTTAGATCCTAACAGTCTCTTCTTACCAGATCTCTGCTTTTCCTAGGTCTTTGTTTCTTTTTACTGTCCTGGGTCAGAGGGCCTTTCAACTCTTTCTTTCTCTTTATTATGCCATTCCAGGATTCAGGTAATTTCATTACCTTTGTTAGCAATCTTTCTAAAAAGTGATTTTTCTTATTTTGTTCCTGGTGCCAAATACATCCTGTCCCCATACCTTAAAGCTGAATTTTCTGTACAGGCATCAGATGACAGCCAGATAACTGCCCTGTTTTCTACCCTCCAAAAAACTTAACATCTTTTGGTGAAAGTCAATACCTAGAAATTTAAGTGTGTCCTCTCCTACACCCTCCTTCTCACTCCCTTGGAAATGTTTCTAGGGCTGTGGAGTTAAAAGGTAACAGGTAGGGGAGGAAACCTTCCCCAGTAACCTTGGCTAGTGCGTCCATTCTGTGAAAAGAAAAGGCCACAGAGTCTTTTAATTAGGTGGCTTGAGTAGTTTTCCGGAATCAGGATGTGGCCTGCTTGGACTAATTAAACGCCATGTCATCTTCCTCCAGTTCCCTGCCTTCCAGCAGGGGTGCCAAAGCCATTACAAATTGTTTGCTGGGAGGAGACAGCATCTCAATTTTGTCACTTAGAGACAGGATTAGAGTTTTAGGAATATCCCCACTTTGTCTTTCTCTCTACTCCTTTTAAAGCAACTGGGAACAAACCTTTCATTACCCCCTTTTTCCTCAGGGATATTCTGAAACTCATGAGCAGATGAGTTTGCCACCCAAAATCGGGTTCTTTTTTTCAGGTTGTGATTTAGGACAGGTGACTCATTGTGTGGGAGTGGGGACTCGTGTGTCGGTGACTAGATAGAGCCAGGGAAAGGTTTGTGGCATGGTGAGCTACTAATGATAAGCAGACTGAGCTAGCACAGTATGTTCTCAAAACTCCAGGTCCTGAAAGGGTCTTGGCAATCCCCACATGTTCTTGCATCACACTTAAGAACCGCTGACTTAGGGACACTTACCCAGCTTTTCCCCATAGTCTGACCTGGGTAGATACTGTGGCTTAATTCTGTCCCTAGTACCTCACATGTTGCTTGGCGCCTGATAGGCACTCAGTAAATGTTTGAATGAATGAGTCAACAAAGAGAGTTATTTTCTTGGAAGCTAAGTAGTTAGGTGGTAAAAGAGATTGCTTTCATTTGGCAGTTACCTTTTAGGCACTTGTAAGAGAAAATTAGGAAGTTGACCATAGCTTAGCCAGTTGTTAGTCCAAGATAGACACTAGCTTGAGTGAGCAAGCAAAAAATCAAAGCATCTACTCCCAGTGTCAAATCATCAGTTATTTCTGAGGCACTGTAGCCAAGCCCAGGAAGGGTGAATTGGGAGGGTGAATAGTTCTAGACAGAGCATAGGAGCCAGTGTGTTTCTTCCCTGCAGAGAGTGGGTCCTGAAGAGCAGCATCCTCATTGCCATGGCTGTATACACGTACCTCCGCCTCATCGTGGACCACCATGGGACTGCCCAGCTCCAGGCCCTGCGACAGAAGGAAGTGGACTTCTGCATCTCACTGCTTCGGGAACGGGTGAGGGAACAGGACAAAAATAATGTGGGGAAGTGAGACTCAGGCTGAGATGCCTCTGGAGGTTTATGCAGTGAAGTCAGAAATACCTTGTTAGAGACGAAGGTGCGTCAAGATCTGGTGTTTTCCATCATTCGTCAGCAGATGAGGGTAGAAAGGAGCGGGAGTTAGTGTAGAATAGCCCTAATTCCTAGAAATGCTACCTGTTCAGCTGGCATCCTTGGGATTTCCCTGGTCAGCTTCAAGGATACTGTTGTACACCACAGAGATAAGCTGTCCTTGTGTGCCTACCATGACACGGTCCCCCACCTACTCTCCTGGGTAATTCCCATGGTCTAGTGGGATTATGAATTGTCCTCTATCAGACCTCCCATGTGGCAATTAAAATTTTTTTTTACTTTTTATTTTTGTAGATACTGGGCCTTGCTTGGTTACCCAGGCTGGTCTTGAACTCCTGGCCTCAAGTGATCCTCCCGCCTCAGCCTCCCAAAGTGTTGGGATTATAGGCGTGAGCCACTGTGCCCAGCCTAAAATTAATGTTAGATAAAACGTTAAAATTCATTTCTCTAGTTGCATTAGCTACATGTTGCTAATGGGTTTCATTTAGACTACACAGATATAGACATTTCTACCACAGAATTGGACCCACAGAATTAGATACTGCAGAATTTTGTTAGACAAAATGAGTTTGAGGTTAGGGTTTCTGGGGCTCAACTTGCCAGTCCCATCCTTTTGAAACTTTAGTCGTCCTTGAACTGGATTGAAACAGTTCTGGGTGGAGAGGGAGGTAGATTAATCCTTTGGTTCCAGAAGAAATCCTATAGTCTCTTCAACCCTCTTTCCTTCCCTCCCTAGAACATGTTGTTCCTTTGTCCTCCCTCCAGCAGGTAAACAATCCATGTTTTTATTCTCTTTCCTGTCCCCCACTTCCTCTTCCTTATCAAGTTCATGGAATGTCTGATGATTGGTCGGGATCTCGTAAGACTGCTTCAGAATGTTGCTAGGATACCAGAATTTGAACTGCTTTGGAAAGATATTATCCATAATCCTCAGGCCTTGAGTCCTCAGTTCACAGGTAAGTAGGGTCTTAGGCATCCTGTCCTTGACAGCTGGGAGTTCAATGTATATATCTTGCTTGAATCAAGAAGGTAGAGGTTGGTGGGTAGGAGAGTTTTTGGCGATCAGATTTTAGGAAGCTTGGGACAGGGCAAGCTTTGCAAAGTACAACTGGGAATGGTAGAGGTACAGAACAATTCATGTAGTTCCTAGGCAGCCCCTACTTGGCAGACTCCAGCTGCCACATTACTACGAAGAAAAAAGAGAGACAGAGAACCGTAGTCCTCCTCCCTTCTTCCTGGCAGCCCCTTGGCTCAGGAGGTGAACCAGTGGCCAGTGTTCAGCTTCACGGAGTCTAGCAGGGGAGTCAGAGGTCAACTCGTGAGACTGAGTCAGTAGAGGCCTGGAATTAATCCTATAAGAGAAGGCCCCTCCCTGGGAACAGTCTTGCCTTGAATTCCAAGGATCCAGCTTGGGCAAAATCCACTTTGGAGGAGGGAGTCTCCGTGTGCCTCCTCCTGACAAGGTCCTGTTTATATCCCTTTCCCTTTCCCAGGGTCCTGCTATGGTCTGAACAGCAACTGTACAGCTTTGCTCCCCACCTCACCTCAACACACATGTGCTTGTGATCATGCACACACCCCCTCCCCTCCTAAACACACACACACACACACACACACACACACACACACACACGCGGAAGGCAGTTGTCCGGGACCTGGGAAGTCAGGAAAGAGAGGAAAGTGCTGGAAATTGTAGTATTCTTATGTTGAACATCTATTTCATTGCTTTAAGTACCTCCTCTGTGTTAGACAAACATGTGTTACCTCATTTAATCTTCTGGACAGCCCTACAAGTATTTTAGTTTCTACATTTATACATAAACTGAGGTTTGAGGCCAGGCACGGTGGCTCACGCCTATAATCCCAGCACCTTCAGAGGCCAAGGTGGGCGGATCACAAGGTCAAGAGATAAGACCATTCTGGGCAACATGGTGAAACCCTGTCTCTACTAAAAATACAAAAATTAGCTGGACATGGTGGCACGCGCCTGTATTCCCAGCTACTTGGGAGACTGAGGCAAGAGAATCGCTTGAACCCAGGAGGCGCAGGTTGCAGATTGTGCCACTGCACTCTAGCATGGTGACAGAGTGAGACTCCGTCGCCACCCCCCCCCAAAAAAAGAAAAGAAACTGAGGTTTAAGGAGATTAAGTAATTTGCCCAAGGCTATACAGCGGGTAGGTTAGGTGACAGAGGCAGGATTTTGATCCAAGTCTTTTTTTTTTTTTTTTTTTTTTTTTTTTTTTTTTGAGATGGAGTCTCGCTCTGTCACTCAGGCTGGAGTGCAATGGCATGATCTCAGCTCACTGCAACCTCCGCCTCCTGGGTTCAAGTGATTCTCCCACCTCAGCCTCCCAAGTAGCTGGGATTACAGGCACCTGCCATCATGCCCAGGTAAATGTTGTATTTTTGTAGAGATGGAGTTTCACCATGTTGGCCAAGCTGGTCTTGAACTCCTGACCTCAAGCGATCCGCTTGCCTTGGCCTCCCAAAGTTCTGGGATTACAGGCGTGAGCCACCGCACCCGGCCTCTTTTTTTTTTTTTAAGATGGGGTGTCACCATGTTGCCAAGGCTGGTCTTGAACTCGTAGGCTCAAGGGATCCACCTGCCTCGGCCTCCCAAGGTGCTAAGATTACAGGTGTGAACCACCGGTATGCCTGGCCTTTTAAATTATTTTTGTTCTCTCATGTCAGGCAGGTAATGTGAGGACATGGTGACAAGGTTTGAGGGAGGCACATGTCACGCATGAGTGTGAAAAAACAATAATCATGCTTATGAGCTACAGTAGGATCTGGATCCACATGTTTCTGACTCCAGGGCTCATGCTCATGCCACAGATAGCATTGATTCCAGGACCCAAGGATGGGATCATCAGGAGCAGGAAGAGCAGCTGGGGTTTCCCATATTTTCCCCTTAACTTTCCCATCTGTTGCCAGTGGGAATCATGTGGGTAGGAGGCTCTGGAAGACCAGCAGAAGACAGGAAGTAATATAGCTGGGTCCTGGGGATAGTGGTTGGTTGGAGCAGAACACGTAATTGCTGGTTGGAATCCCCACCTGTGCTTGACCTCCCTTGGTCTTGTCTTGGAATTTCTCCGTGAGCAAGACTACTGGTCATCAGTACCTGGGCCCAGGTTCCCCAACCTGCCTTTCATTCTTTCTGGTCTTCAGGCTTCCTCTTTTCTCTTCCCTTCCACATTTGATTCAGGTATCCTACAGCTTCTTCAGTCAAGAACATCCCGAAAATTCCTAGCATGTCGTCTAACCCCAGACATGGAGACTAAACTCCTCTTCATGACATCCCGGGTAAGCTAAGGTGTTGCAGCAAGAGAAGAGGTCACACGCTGGTTGGGCTTCTTTCTTTGGTCTGTGGAGCTGTTACCATTGTTTACTAACCGGTAGAGTGGTAGCTAAATAATCGTACCTGATCTACCTGGCTACTGGTTTCCTTGTCCTTTATTCATTCTATGCCTACACATTGAGCATGGTGCTAAGGATTGGGGGTACACTGTCGAATAAGAGAGATACAGGTCCAGCTCTTGTGAAGCTTTTAGTTTATCTAAAGTGGTCACTAAACCAATAATTATGTAGAAATACTAGTATCATTTACAAGTGTGAAATGTTCTATAAAGGGGAGAGTGAAAGTGTTCATATTAAGAAACCCACAATTGCTCCAGGAGAACCATGAGGTCTCAGGAGAAGAGCTATGTATCTTTCCAAACTTGACTGAATAATGGCAGAATTACTTGAGCATGTTAAAGATGCAGCTTCCTGGATCCCACTCTCCCAGATAATTTGATTGAGAAATCTGTGGGTTTTTTTTTTGTTTTTGTTTGTTTGTGTGTTTGTGTTTTGAGACGGGATTTTGCTCTTGTTGCCCAGGCTGGGGTGCAATGGCATGATCTCGGCTCACTGCAGCCTCCGCCTCTTGGGTTCAAGCAATTCTTCTGCCTCAATCTCCTGAGTAGCTAGGATTACAAGCATGTACCACACTTTGCGAATTTTGTATTTTTAGTACAGAAGGGATTTTTCTGTGTTGGTCAGGCTGGTCTCGAACTCCTGACCTCAGGTGATCCACCTGCCTCAGCCTCCCAAAGTGCTGGGATTACAGGCGTGAGCCACTGCACCCAGCCAGAGTCTGTGTTTTTAGCAGACTTCCCAGGCCATTCCTCTGCGGCCAATCTGGCTGTCGAGAACTACTTTCCTAATCAGCTTTCCCAAGTCACCCAGACTAATTGTCGAGGTCTGTGTTGTACTATGTGGTAGCCACCAGCCATGTGTTGCCATTTAAATTTAAGTTAGCCTTCAGGACTAGGTATGATAAACATTCTTGGCCAGGTGCCGTGGATCATACCTGTAATCCCAGCACTTTGGGAGGCCAAGGTGGGCAGATCACTTGAGATCAGGAGTTTGGGACCAGCCTGGCCAACGTGGTGAAACCCCATCTCTACTAAAAATACAAACATTTTACTGGGTGTGGTGGCACACGCCTGTAATCCCAGCTACTCGGGAGGCTGAGGCAGGAGAATCACTTAAACCCGGGAGGCAGAGGTTGCAGTGAGCCAAGATCGCACCACTGCACTTCAGCCTGGGCGACAGAGTGAAACGCTGTCTCAAAAAAAAAAAAAAAAATGAGTTAAAATTAAAAACCCACAGCTGGGCGCCGTGGCTCATGCCTACAATCCCAGCACTTTGGGAGGCTGAGGCTGGTGGGAACAGTTTAGGTCAGGAGTTCAAGACTAGCCTGGGCAACATGGTGAAACCCTGTCTCTACAAAAATTAGCTGGGTGTGGTGGTAGCTACTCAGGAGGCTGAGGTAGGAGAGTCACTTGAACCCAGACCCAGGAGGCAGAGGTTACAGTGAGCTGAGATCGTGCCACTCCACTCCAGCCTGGGCAACAGCGAGATTCCATCTCAAACAAACAACAACAAAAAAATTCAGAGCCTGGTGCAGTGGCATGTGCCTATAATCCCAGGTTCTCAGGAGGCTGAGGTGGGAGGATTGCTTGAACCCCGGAGTTAGAGACCAGCCTGGCTCAAGCAATCCTCCCATCAATGAGACCCTGTCTCTTAAAAAATAATAATTTGGGCTAGGCATGGTGTATCACGCCTGTAATCCCAGCACTTTGGGAGACCAAGGCAGGCGTATCACGAGGTCAGGTGATGGATCCTGCCTAACACGGTGAAACCCCATCTCTACTAAATACAAAAAATTAGCTGGGCATGGTGGCGGGCACCTGTAGTCCCAGCTACTCGGGAGGCTGAGGCAGGAGAATGGTGTGAACCCAGGAGGCAGAGCTTGCAGTGAGCCGAGATCACGCCACTGCACTCCAGCCTGGGCAACAGAGCGAGACTCCATCTCAAAATAATAATAATAATAATAATAATTCGGGCCAAGTGTGGTGGCTCACGCCTGTTATCTCAGCACTTTGGGAGGCCAAGGTGGGTGGATCACTTGAGGTTGGGCGTTCGAGACCAGCCTGACCAACATGGTGAAACCCTGTCTCTACTAAAAATACAAAAATTAGCTGGGCATGGTGGTGTGTGCCTGTAATCCCAACTACTTGGGAGGCTGAGGCAGGAAAATCACTTGAACCTGGGAGGTGGAGGTCATAGTGAACCGAGATCACTCCTTTGCACTCCAGCCTCGGCAACGAGAGTGAAACTCTGTCTCAAATAATTAAATTAATAATAATAATAATTCGATATCTCAGTTACAATAGCTGAATTTCACGTGCACAATAGCAACCATCATTGCTGAAAGTTCCGTCGGATGGTGTTGGTCTAGAAGTATCTTTTTGTTTGCTTTTTTTACCTTTTTGCTCTATCTTGGTTGATTTCTTCTGACAGATGGGGGAATATAAGAAGAGGGAAACCAGATCCTTTTCCTTATTTAGTGTTATTATTTGTGATCACTTAGGGTCTGTTTGAGGAAAAACTTTCCACAAGAAGGTTTGGAGAGTCTAGGCTTTGGATAAATGGTCCTGTTAGGTCAGCACCAGGAAATTCTCAGTTGATGTTGAGTGGTGAACAGGCCCAGCTCTTACTCTTGAAGAACATTTCTTGCTGTTCACCAGTGGCTCAAGAAAATGAGAAAAGATTATACTTCTTTTTTTGTTTGTTTGTTTTTTTTTTGAAACGGAGTCTCACTCTGTCACCCATGCTGGAGTGCAGTGGCGTGATCTCGGCTAACTGCAAGGTCCGCCTCCAAGGTTCACACCATTCTCCTGCCTCAGCCTCCTGAGTAGCTGGGACTACAGGCACCTGCCACCATGCTCGGCTGATTTTTTTTGTATTTTTAGTAGAGACGGGGTTTCACCATGTTAGCCAGGATGGTCTCGATCTCCTGACCTCATGATCCACCCACCTCAGCCTCCTAAAGTGCTGGGATTATAGGCTTGAGCCACTGCGCCCAGCAAGATTATACTTCTGACTGGAGAGTCAGTGACCAGTACAAGGAGTAAAGAGCCAAAAAATGGACTGAAGTTGCAGTTGGGGGTAGATGTAGCCTGAGGTAGGTGGCAAAAATGACTGTAACACTAGCATGCAGTGCAAGCTAGAAATTTTCAGCCCTTTTTTTTTTTTTTTTTTTGAGACGGAGTTTTGCTCTTTTGCCCAGGCTGGAGTGCAATGGCGCCATCTCAGCTCACTGCAACCTCCGCCTCCCGGGTTCAAGCGATTCTCCTGCCTCAGCCTCTCGAGTAGCTGGGGTTACAGGCATGTGCCACCATGCCTGGCTAGTTTTTTTTTGTATTTTTAGTAGAGACAGGGTTTCTCCATCTTGGTCAGGCTGGTCTTGAACTCCTGACCTCAGGCGATCCACCCGCCTCGGCCTCCCAAAGTGTTGGGATTACAGGCGTGAGCCACCGTGCCTGGCATAGCTTTTTTTTCCAAATCAAGAAGTTCTCCTAAAAGAGGGGAGACTTACGACACAATATGAGCTAATGAATAAGTTGTGGGAAGAAATGGAGGTCTAGGGCAAACCTAGAGTTAAGTGGTGCTCGTTTTCCTCTGTCCAGGGACCCACACTGTCTTCTAAGTTCTTTTTCTTGCTTCCGCTTTCCCCAGGTGCGATTTGGTCAACAAAAGCGATACCAAGATTGGTTCCAGCGCCAGTACCTGTCAACTCCAGATAGTCAGTCTCTGCGCTGTGACCTCATTCGCTACATCTGTGGGGTAGTCCACCCTTCTAATGAAGTACTGAGTTCAGATATCTTGCCCCGGTGGGCCATCATTGGTTGGCTCCTGACAACGTGCACGGTGAGGGCAAAAGATACTGGGTGGTGAAGGGTGCCTCTTCTATGATTTTCCCATATTTCCATTCTGCTTCCTGACTCTAGGGCCACTTGACCCCTAAGGGCCCTTCTTTCACTCTGGTCCTCCAGAGTATCTCAGCCTTCTGCCCCACTTCCCTTTGTGTCTCTAGAAATTTACTTACACTCATTATTTTCCATCTGGGTTTGAAATTGAACAGGTTCATCTCCCCCATTACTGCCAAACCCCAAAAGCCTGGGTTTCTGGAGCATCCCTGCCTTTTTCATTTTTGCTTCCAGAAACCATATACAGCTATTCCTCTTAACTGTTTCTTTCTCAGATTCAGAGCTTGCATTCTTTAGACCCTCACCGCCATGCCTTTTTGGCTTCAGCTTTGTCTACTTCCCTTCTGTAATGCAGCAAGTCTGCAGTGGAGGCATTTCCTTCTAAGTGTTTTCCTCTCTGTGCCTATGGTGGGAAACTATCCATTCTCTGGCATCTGGCTGCTCCCTGACCTCTTCCAACAGGGCTCCTCCTCCCCCGTTTGACTGGGTCCTTGGAATGTGCTGATTCAGATATGACAACAGGCTCTTTCTGGAGAGGTGGGGGTCTCTTCTTCAGGAATGTGCCTGGAGAGCCCAGCAAGGGCAGCCAAGGGGTTGCTAGTCTGACTGTTGCCTCAGCTCAGGGGTGATGAGTGGACTTCTGAGTCCAAGCATTCTCCCTTACAGAAATCAGAGATATGAACTGCTGGCTTTATTAAGAACCCAGGCCTGCTGAGCATGGTGGCTCACGCCTGTAATCCCAGCACTTTGGGAGGTTGAGGCGGGCAGATTGTTGAGCTCAGAAGTTTGAGACCAGCCTGGGCAACATGGCAAGACCCCCGTCTCTACAAAAAAATACAAAAATTAGCCAGGTGTGGTGGTGTGCGCCTGTAGTCCCAGGCTGGGGTGAAAGGACTGCTTGAACCTGGGAGGTGGAAGTTGCAGTGAGCTGAGATCCTGCCACTGCACTCCAGCCTGGGTGACAGAGTCAGACCCTGTCTCAACAACAAAAAGAAAAGAACCCAGGCCTGGCCAGGCATGGTGACTCATGCCTGTAATCCCAACACTTTGGGAGGCTGAGGCGGGAGGATCACTTGAGCATAGGAGTTCAAGACCAGCCTGGGCAACATGGCAAAACCCATCTCCACCAAAACAAAACAAAAAGCCAGGCATGGTGGTGTGCTCCTGTAGTTCCAGATACCCGGGAGGCTGAGGTTGGGAGGATCACCTGAGCCTAACAGGTCAAGGCTGCAGTGAGCCGTGATCATGCCACTGCGCTCCAGCCTGGGTGACATGGCAGGACCCTCATCTCTACAAAAAAATACAAAAATGAGCCAGGTGAGGTGGTGCGTGCCTGTAGTCCCAGGCTGAGGTGAGGATCTCTTGAGCCTGGGCAGTGGAGGTTGCAGTGAGCTGAGATTGTGCCACTGCACTACAGCCTGGGCAACAGAGCGAGACCCTGTCTGGGAAAAAAAAGGTTGGGGGGTACCTGGCCCAATCCCTGCCCTCTTGGTTAAGACCACAGAGTATTCACCCATACACAACACAAGGGGGGTGAGCATTCCACCTGTTTCACTGGGAACTGAATTTCATAGATGGAACAGCCAAGTGGGCCTTGGAATCTGTTTTGGGACTCTGAAATGGAGGGAGGTGATTGATGAAACTAGCCCTCTGTCTCTCTCCTCTCTTTTCCAGTCAAATGTCGCTGCCTCCAATGCCAAACTGGCTTTGTTTTACGACTGGCTGTTCTTTAGTCCAGACAAGGATAGCATTATGAACATAGGTATGTGACCAAGACCAGGCGGCTCCACTTCCCCACCACCCTAAGCCCCACTGGCTTGTCTTAGTGATAGCAGTCATAAATCTCAGGGCACCATGGAGTGGAGGCAGCTATCTGGGAGCAGCTCTGTTGTTCCTCATCAGTTTTCCCTTGACCTAGAAAGAGAATTGCTTTGATAAGGCTAAGCCATCACCATACCTCCTCCCCGCAGCCTGATGCATGGTCTTCAGGAGGGGAGGGCCTGGGCAAAGGAAAAGGCTGTACCATGTCCTGCTTTTTCTCTCCTATTACTTCCCTTCTCCAAGCTGAATGCTGGGAACAAGAAGAGAAATGAGGACTAGAAGCTGTTTCAGGGGCTGTCAGCTCTTGGATCTGCTCAGTGGGAATGGGGGGAATAGACATAGCACTTCCCAGACCCATTCATGTATATTGACATGCCATTTTATGGAGACAGAAACAGGCTGACTTTAGCCTGGCGTGGTGGCGCACACCTGTAATTCCAGCTGCTGGGGAGGTTGAGGCACGAGATTCGCTTGAACCTGGGAGGCGGAGGCTTCAGTGAGCCGAGATTGTACCACTGCACTCCAGCCTGGGTGACAGAGCAAGACTCTGTCTCAAAAAATAAAATAAAATAAAATAAAGAAAGAAAAAAAGAGACTGACTGATGTGAGGGGCTCTTTAATTTCACATCCTCCAGAACCAGCCATCCTGGTTATGCACCACTCCATGAAGCCCCACCCAGCCATCACTGCCACACTCCTGGACTTCATGTGCCGCGTAAGTGTTAGAGCTCTCTTTTCTCCCCATGCCTGGATGAGCAGAATTAAGTGTATCTCCCCTGATCTCCCAGTGCATGGGTCTTCTCAGTATGCCTTGACTGAGAGCAGAAGTGGTCATAGGTCCTATCTCCCAAGTTAATAAATGCTTCCCTTCCATATTCCACTGTCTGCAGTTGCATCTTCCATTTTCTGTGGGGTTGCTCAATCACAGGGATGGTGATTTAAGATAGAATCTGGTTTCCTTGGGGAGCAGCCAGGTCCTGTAAGAATTTCTCATTGAGTGGCCTGGAATGGTCAGGAAGTCCACTTCTCTCTGCAGCCATACTCCCCAGTGTCTCCTGATCAAAACCAAAGCAACTTTTCAGATCTAATTCAGCAGAACTCTGGATGGAGTCCTGTGCTCATTTTTCCCCTCCTTCTTCCCTTTCAGATCATTCCCAACTTCTATCCACCATTGGAAGGCCACGTGCGGCAGGGTGTCTTTTCCTCTCTCAACCACATTGTGGAGAAACGAGTCTTGGCGTAAGGAATTTGGTGGGGGAAGGAGGTTGTTTTCCCATTTTTTCATTAGGTCCAGGCATATCCAAATGTTGCCATAGCACTGCTGGCCCTTTTCTCTGACAGGTGTAAAAAGTATTGGCTCTACCTCAGACTGCTGGGCATATGTCTTCCTGGCTCTTAGAGGAATTTCTCTACTGCCATCGTATTACAAAGGTCTTCAAATGCCTTCATCTTCCCTGTTGACCCCCTTCAGGGATCTGAGTATGGTCCAGTTATAATGATTGGGCTTAGACCTATCTCAGCTCCATGTTGAGTTAGAAATGAGAAGCTCTGGCCGGACACAGTGACTCACGCCTGTAATCCCAGTAGTTTGGGAGGCCAAGGCGGGCAGATCACCTGAGGTTAGGAATTTGAGACCTACCTGGCCAACATGGTGAAACCCCGTGTCTACTAAAAATACAAAAATTAGCCAGGTGTGATGGCGCACACCTGTAATCCCAGCTACTTGGGAGGCTGAGGCACAAGAATTGCTTGAACCCGGGAGGTGGAGGTTGCAGTGAGCTGAGATTGTGCCACTGTGCTCCAGCCTAGGTGACAAGAGTGACACTCTTGTCTCAAAAAAAAAAAGAGAAGCTCTGATACTGACCTTCATCATGTTCCCCATTTAGACACCTGGCTCCCCTGTTTGACAACCCTAAGTTGGATAAGGAGCTGCGGGCAATGCTGAGGGAGAAGTTTCCTGAGTTCTGCAGCTCACCCTCCCCACCTGTGGAAGGTATGAGGTCCTCCCATTCCATCACCTGTGTCAAAAGAGGGGCAAGACAACAAGGCTTTCAGGCCAGAGCCCTTTTCAGAATATTCACAGTTCTCCACTTCCGTGACACTGTCCATCACAGTTTTTCCTTCAGTTTATCTTTTTTATTCGTTTTTGTGTTGTCTGTCTTGAGTCTCTTGCTTCATCTAATCTTATTTGACGTGCTCATCTTTCTTGCTCTCTTAACTCTTGTTTTTTCTCCTAGTAACTCCTGCTTAGTAGTTAGAAGGCTTTCATGTAATATTTACAATATTTATCTCACTTTAACTTGCCCATTTCTTCTCTCTTCCCAGCTCTAGGTCCTGGCCTCTGATGACAGTGTGTCATGTTGGGCCTCAAACCTTGCTCAGAATTCAACTGCCATCTCCTTACCACACATACACACTTTGTTTTGGGATAAGGGTCTAAGCCAAGTAGTATCTTCCAACTTGGTTTTAAATTAAAGAGCACTTGGAGGCTAAGCATGGTGGCTTATGCCTCTAATCCCAGCACTTTGGGAGGCCAAGGCGGGTGGATCACTTGAGGTCAGGAATTCAAGACCAACCTAGCCAACATCATGAAACTTCATCTCTACTAAAATACAAAAAAATTTGTATTTGGTGGGCACGTGTAGTCCCAGCTACTCAGAAGGCTGAGGCATGAGAATTGTGTGAACCTGGGAGGCGGAGGTTGCAGTGAGCCGAGATGGCGCCACTGCACTCCAGCCCAGGCGACAAGAGTGAGACTAGCACTTGGGACTGTCCCTGGTCTTACTCTAATTACCAATCCTAACGAGCTGAGCATAGAGGAGTCATGTCCTGTGTTGCTTTTATTCCTGGCAACATCCCTCTGCAGGTCATGGAGGGTTAAGAGGACAAGAGGTTTGTCAAGAGGTTTGTCCTTCCAGGGTCAGAATTCCATTTAGATCATAAACACCTTATTCTCTCACTTGCCCTCCATTCTCCCTTCCTAGAAGCATAAGGCATGTTAGAGGACCCAGGAGGCCATCATATGCCTTACCTTTTTTTTACTCCCAAGTCAAAATTGAGGAGCCAGTTTCCATGGAGATGGACAACCATATGTCGGATAAGGATGAGAGTTGCTATGACAATGCAGAGGCAGCCTTCAGTGACGATGAAGAGGATCTCAACAGCAAAGGTGAGGGTATCAGCAAGGGCTAGTTCAGGGGTGTGCCAGCCCTGAGAGGACCAGTTCCCAGAAGCAGCCTCTCTGCACTCTTCCTGTCACCCTTATTCCTGTGAGTTAAAGTTTTGTTCACAGAGGTCTGGATGAGACTCCAGAGTGCAGAGCCCTGCACTTAACACTCAAGGCAGGAAGGAAAAAAGAAGTGGTTCCTGCCCTTGTTTGCTTGTAAGAGCTAGCACATGTGCACATTCAGGGAGATGCTTCAGGCACTCACACAGCATTGAGGAAACAGGTGCACACTTAGGGCATGTGAGGAAGGGGATAAGTGGTTGAGGGACTGTCTCTGTTGCTGGCATCTGGGCAAACTGACTTCTTTCCCAAATCACTCCCTTTAGGAAAGAAGAGAGAGTTTCGCTTCCACCCTATCAAGGAGACAGTTGTGGAGGAGCCAGTTGATATCACCCCTTACCTTGACCAGTTGGATGAGTCCCTGAGGGACAAAGTACTCCAGCTACAGAAGGGGAGGTGGGTACAGACCCTGTTCTCAACCTCAAGAGGTCCAGCCCCAGGCTCTCCACCTGGTGCTTAATGGGTACAGCAGGAGATGGGGGTTGGAGGCGAACATGATAGGAGTGTGTGGAGAGGCAGCTGAAGCTTCATGAGGGAGTTCTTCTCCAGTTTACATTGGGAGTGCAAGCTGGGAGTGGGGCAGCCTCGTTCCCTGACACCTTGAGTTCCCACTCTGCAGATTCTTGGGAGAAGAGCCTCTGAGAACCAAAGCAGGGTTGGTGGGGATTTTCCTTTTCTTTAGGCCTCTGCCCAGAGAGCACCAATTCTGCCCTAAAGCCTTCCCATCCAAGCTGGGATTTTACACAGAGCTCCTTTGTTTTGTCTCTGTGCATGTGAGTGTGCTTGTGCACTGTTCTGGGTGTGTGTCCTGCCCTCTGCTATCATTTATGTCCCTGGGATTTCCTCTCATTTCTGTCCTGCAGTGATACGGAGGCCCAGTGTGAGGTCATGCAGGAAATTGTGGACCAGGTCCTGGAGGTGAGGAGGAACCCAACCCCTTAGGGAGGAAGCAGCCTAGCCTGCTTAGCTTACACGTCTCCCAGGGAAGCCAACTCACTTTTTCCCTCCCCTAGATGAGTCCCTCTTATAGTGGGGAGGGGAGCTTGCTGATCCTGGAGGTGGAAGCAGATGAGTTCCAAGACTGGGATAGTGTGGTCAGCGGGGCGTGAGTATAGGTAGTGATTCTCTCTCCCTTGTCTCATCACTCAGGAAGACTTTGACTCGGAGCAGCTGTCTGTCCTTGCTTCCTGCCTACAGGAGCTCTTCAAGGCCCACTTTCGAGGGGAGGTCTTGCCCGAGGAGATTACTGAGGAGTAAGGCTCATCTTCTCTCACTCCTGAGCCTCAGGAGCCAGAGGCTGCTCTTACAGCCTGAGTCCAAGAGACCCCTTACTGTAGACTTGAGAAAAATCTGTTCACTTGGTGTTTTTATTCTCACATGTACCAACTCATTTAAACAAGGGCTTATGTTTACCTGCTGAACACGGTGTGTACTGGGGAGGTAGACTAACATCCCCTCCTCATACTTCTAGCCCTTGCTGCTGGGCCAAGTAACTCTAATCTGCTGAATCAGGTGTGATTGGACACTGGCCTGGAGCCTGTCTCTGAAGGGCGAGAACATGGTCCCATGTTAGGAACCTGTTTTCTCTGTTACCAAGCCTACAGAGCAGCAGGAAGTTTGCCTTTTGGGTAGGGAAGGAGCAGGCTGGCATCTAGCCTCCAGCTGGTCCCCCATATCTGCCCATAGCCCACCTCACCCCCTCACATGGACTCTCAGATATAACCATTTTCTTGTAGGTCCCTGGAGGAGTCTGTAGGAAAGCCTCTGTACCTAATATTTAGGTAAGCATGCAACTATAGGAGATACTGTTCTGCCCTCTGTCCTCCCTGACAGCACACACATGTGCTCCTGTCCTGGGGTAATGGGACTCCCTTTCCAGGGAGGAGGACATATGCTGTGGGCACATACAGCCCATATCATCTGAGAAACTCCATGGGAGAGTCTGCCCTGGGTAAAGCTCTGTTCCTCTCCTCCCATTCCCTACTCCAGGAACCTATGTCAGATGCAGGAAGACAACAGCAGCTTCTCTCTGCTTCTAGACCTTCTCTCTGAGCTGTATCAGAAGCAGCCCAAGATTGGCTACCACCTGCTCTACTACCTGAGGGCCAGGTGGGTATGGTCCCCATGTTTCAAATGGTGTCAGGACACATCCTGGAGAGCCTCTCTTCCGCCCACTGGCTCCCCCACCCTGGACTGTCATCACCAGGGCCTTGTGGGTTTGTTTGGTTGGATTGGTTTTTTTTTTTTTTGAGATGGAGTCTTGCTCTGTCGCCCAGGCTGGAGTACAGTGGCCGGATCTCAGCTCACTGCAAGCTCCACCTCCCGGGTTTACGCCATTCTCCTGCCTCAGCCTCCCGAGTAACTGGGACTACAGGCGCCCGCCACCTCGCCCGGCTAGTTTTTTGTATTTTAAGTAGAGACGGGGTTTCACCGTGTTAGCCAGGATGGTCTCGATCTCCTGACCTCGTGATCCGCCCGTCTCGGCCTCCCAAAGTGCTGGGATTACAGGCTTGAGCCACCGCGCCCGGCCGGATTGGTTTGTTTTTAAGAGACAGCATCTCACTCTGTCACCTGATCATAGCTCACTGCAGCTTCAAACTCCTGGGCTCAAGCCATCCTCCCACTTCAGCATCCTTAGTAGCTGGGACTACACAGCCTTGCGCTACCATGCCTGGCTAATTGTTTTTTTTTTTTTTTTT
>NW_016818806.1:471538-572659 GCF_001698545.2 Rhinopithecus bieti
GTTTCACCATGTTAGCCAGGATGGTCTCAATCTCCTGACCTCATGATCCACCCACCTCAGCCTCCCAAAGTGCTGGGATTACAGGCGTGAGCCACCACGCCTGGCTGGTGACTTGCTTTTTTCACCTAGTATAATGTTTTCTAGGTTCATCTATGTTGTAACATGTATCGTTTCTTCATTCCTTTTTTGTTTGTTTGTTTTGAGATGGATTCTTGCTCTGTCACCCAGGCTGGAGTGCAGTGGTATGATCACAGCTCACTGCAACCTCTGCCTCCTGGGTTCAAGCAATTCTCCTGCCTCAGCCTCCCTAGTAGCTGGGACTACAGGTACACGCCACCACATCCAGTTAATTTTTGTATTTTTTGTAGAAATGGAGTTTCACTGTGTTGGCCAGGCTAGTTTCGAACTCCTGACCTCAGGTGATCCACCCACCTCGGCCTCTCAAAGTGCTGGGATTACAGGCATGAACCACCGGGCCCAGCCATTTGTATATTTTCTTTGGAGAAAAAAATTTTCCCATTTTAATTGAGTTATTTGTCTTTTATTATTGACATTTAAGATTTTTTTTTTTTTTTTTTTTTGAGGCAGAGTCTTGCTCTGTTGCCCAGACTGGAGTGCAGTGGCGTGAGCTCCACTTACTGCAACCTCCACATACTAGGTTCCAATGATTCTCCTGCCTCAGCCTCCCAAGTAGCTGAGATTACAGGAGCACACCACCACGCCCGGCTAATTTTTTTGTGTGTGTTTTTATTAGAGATGGGGTTTCACCATGTTGGCCAGGCTGGTTGACCAGGCTGGTCTTGAACTCCTGACCTCAGGTGATCCACCTTCCTCTGCCTCCCAAAACACTGGGATTACAGGCATGAGCCACCATACCCAGCCAACTTTTAAGAATCTTTTTAAGATTTTGTTGCATACCAAAAGAGTTCTTTATATATTCTGGATACAAGTCTCAGACATGATGATTTGCAAATATGTTTTCTTCCATTCTGTAAGTTTTAACTTTTTTGATAGCACTTTTGAACAAAAGTGCTAACTCTTTATGAAGCTAAATTTGTCTATTTTTTTCTTTTACCACTTGTGTTTTTGTTGTCATGAAGATTTACTCCTGTTTCTCTTCTACAAGTTGTGTGGCTTTAATTCTTACGTTTAGGCCTACAAGCCATTTTGAGCTAAGTTTGTATATGCTGTGAGGTGTCATTGCCCTCATGGTTAGAGCCCAGAAAGCAAGAGAAAAAGCCTTCTCCAGCCTGACCTGAGCCCTCCCTCTTCTGTTCCTGACTCTCATCAGTCAGCAGCCTTACTCACTGACCATGGTTGGAGCCCTCTGAGTTCTGGGGAAGGATGGAGAGAAAGAAGAGTATCCTCTGGTTCCCATGAGTTATTAAGCCCCTGCGGGAGGCAGTTGGGAGGGACATGAGGCAGATCAGCACAGGGCATCTGGAGCCAGCGAAGCAGTTTTAGAGCAGGAGCCTGCTTCAGTGATGCTTGAAGGTGGGCACTGGGGTCAGGCTACTGGCTCAGATCCAGCTGGTCTTGCAGCAAAGCCGCCGCAGGAAAGATGAACCTGTACGAGTCATTTGCCCAGGCTACCCAGCTGGGCGATCTACACACCTGCCTGATGATGGACATGAAGGCCTGCCAGGAGGACGATGTGCGGCTCCTGTGCCACCTCACGCCCTCCATCTACACAGAGGTCAGTGCCTGCATCCATATCTGTGCCGGGGGGCTCACAGGAACACACTTCAGTGAACACTCTGAGGACACACAACCCTGAACCCTCTTTTGTTCATCCTCACTAACCTAGGTGGGCCATTGCTTCCCACAATCACAGCTGTCCCCTCCTTCCACTTCTCTTTATTAGTGGTTGAAACATTTCTAGAACTCCCTGAATTCCTATACTTCAGTGTAACTGATGTGCACTGGGGTCTGGGCCTATATACTTGGCTTCTCCTATTGGGTCCCATCATCTGGACCTAGGACAGGGCCCACAAACCAGATCCATGTTCATATCAACATGGACAGATCCACATCAGCAGGCCCTCTTGTCCTCTGATGGCTCACCCTTGCTTGGATTCTCTCTGATAGTTCCTGATGACCGGGGCTTCTGTAGTGGAGACTCACTTTCATTTCCCCTGGTTCACTCACGCTCTAGGAACTGGGACATAACAGGTATCGGCCCTTTCTCCTCTTGGTAGAAGTTCCCAGGAAGAGGGAAATGAGGATCCAGGGCATGACAGGAGGAACTGTGATCTCGGCCGAGTACTGGAGGGAGGAGGGGGGCAGATGCTGGACACAGGGTACTTCCCTCCCCTTGCTCCCCCTTCTCTAGATGGGGCCCTGCCTACCCCACATACCTCCAGACATAAACTCTCTACACCACCTCTTTGGCCAAAGGTCAGCACAGGTTGGACTTCTTTGCTGCCAGGGATGCAAATATTTATTCTACCGCTGCTCCCACACAGAATCAGGCATCATGGCCAGTCCTCTCAGCTCTGGCTTTATCTCTAGTAGTTCCCCATTCCTTTCTGTACACACACTGTGGGAACTATCAGAGAAAACCCACACCCCTGATGGTGTGCACACGTAAATAACAACACTTGGGGTCTTCAAGTTCTCAAAGTCTTCCAGCATCATAGCTGTTGGATCTCTGTTTAGCGGTTTATTTTTGGGCCTGTGTCTGGCTGACCCAGTCAAACCTTGAGATGTAATAAGGAAGGAGAGTGGGTTATGGGATGAAAGCTGAGGAGCCTACCCAGGACTTTTCCCCTCTCTTTTCCATTTAGTTTCCAGATGAAACCTTGAGGAGCGGAGAGCTGCTGAACATGATCGTGGCTGTTATTGACTCTGCACAGGTGAACATTGAGCTCTGACCTCCCCAGAAAGGTCTGGGAGGCAGCATTAGGGGAATAGGGCCTCTGCTCTCCCTCCAGGCCTGCAGACAGGGAGCCCATGCTCCCTCCTGACTACAGTGATGTGCACTTTCAGCCATGGGGCCTGGGAAGGAAAAGTGGAGCCCAAGCAAGGCAGGCTGAGGTTAGGCCAATCCTGCCTGGAGTTCCCCTTATTCTCCATATTCTTTGGGCACTCCTGTTCCACAGCAAAAGCTGAGGGGGTTGTGGTTTTAGCTCTCAACTGGTCTTTCCTTTGACTTAGAATGAAAATGGTCAGACCATTTCTATTTGCCCTTTTTACCATGCGTAGGTCCCCCAGAGGCTGTAGCTTTGCTCGGGTCCTTCTCAGGCCTATACTGGGATCCCATTTCTCCTCCTCTCCACTTAGTTCCCATTCATAAAAGAGGAAGCTTAGCACCCAAGAATCCTCCTCCTTTTGTCTCTACCCTGCCCAACCTACATCTAGAGCCCAGCCTCTCAGGGTCCTTTCCTTCTCAGGCTCAGACCAAGGCTGTAACTACTTTTGCCCAAAATAGTCCTAAGGTTCCCGCTCAGGCCTGTGGCTACTTTATCAGCCCCTTCATCCTTCAGAGACGGCAGCATTCGTTGTGTGCCATCTCCTTACCATTCCTTTAAACTGGGCCTTCACTTCTTAAATTTTTTTTCCCCCTTATGAGCCCTCCTGCATCCCCGTCCATACTAGCTTCCTGGCCCCTTTCAGAGCTGATGGGTTCTGCCTCCTTCCTCCACCTCCTTAGCTCCAGGAGCTGGTCTGCCACGTGATGATGGGTAACCTGGTTATGTTTCGAAAAGACTCAGTTCTCAACATACTTAGTAAGTGATCAAACCTTTAGGTACCTGGGAGAGGAGAGGAGGGCAGGGTGTCAGTCCTGTGTATTTTACACTATCTGGAAAGCTGGTTCTGGGGCTGGGAAGTTAAGGGGACAGAACTGTACTCCACCCTGGTGTGGTCTGGGGCAGTGTCTTTCTGGATCTGTCCTACCTCTGTAACATCCCTGCTTGGGGTGCTGGTTGGTAGTCAGTGGATTAGGGGTGTATGTATGTGTGTGTTCTTGAGAGAGATGTTTCTTTTGTCTCTTCCAGTTCAGAGCCTAGACTGGGAGACCTTTGAGCAGTATTGTGCCTGGCAGCTCTTTCTGGCCCACAATATTCCCCTGGAGACCATAATCCCCATCCTGCAGCACCTCAAATACAAGGGTGAGTAGGTTTATAGGTAGGGAGCACATCAGACATGACACTTCCTATATAGCTAGGGCAAGGCTGAGGCCTAGGCTTCTAGGATGAGCCCAGATCCATTGTCCTCCTTCCCACCAAAGTGCACAAGGGCAGGCTCCCTGTCAGCCACTTTTGTTCCTTAGATGAGTCCTGTGGGTCCACCATGAGCCAGGCTCTGGGCTGGGGCTCAGGTGGCTCAGGGACTGATAGGAGTGGGGTAGGGGATTCTTCCTGGCTCCTCATCAAAGACTGTCCTTATTCCCTCCAGTAGCTGTTGGGGGATGACAGAGGTCCCCAGATTCCATCCTGGAATCATACCTTCCCCTGAACAGCCTCTGCCCTTCCCTCACAGAGCACCCAGAGGCCCTGTCCTGCCTACTGCTTCAACTCCGAAGAGAAAAGTGAGTTCCACTTCTGGGGCTCTTTAGCCCTCAGTTTTAACATCCCAAGAGCTGCTGTGATCTAAAGGGCTTCTTCTGTCCTGCTCCTTATTGCCATATTTTTTCCTGTCGTTAACATCTGCTTATTCTGCCCTTCCCCCAACGTGACTTACAAATGAGCAGCTCCCCTGGGATCTGGGCTTCCTCTCGACTTTACCCCCCTGCCCACCAGGAGCTGCCCTCGGAGGTAGGGAGGTGGGGACCGGACATCCCTGTTTCCTGCTGCCACAGCAGTTCTAATCCCTGGTGGCTCCTGCTCCCCGCCCCCGCCACCCCATGCTCCTGCGGCCACTGCACAGCTAATCCAAGAGGAGGGAGGGTCAGGGTAGAGGGGTCACGCACCATCCTCACCCTCACCCTGTGCAGAGCAGAGCCAGCTGGACCCATTGTGCCTTGACAGGGTGGGGCAGAGAGGGAGAGGGTGGCAGCCCCCTCTTCCCGCAAAGCCGCTTTAGCAACATCCCCCGATAAATGGGGCAGCAGCTGTGTATCTTATCCTTCCTACCTTTCTGCCTTCCTTCCACCCATTCTGCTCCCTGCCTGAGAGACTAGAAATGGTGCAGAGTATCCTAGAGGAAGAGGGAAGCTTGGAGGCTGTGTGGGGCTGTGGCTTCACAACCCTCTCCTGCCCCCTTCCTCCAGCTGGAAGCCAGGTTGGCCCACAGCTCTAGCAGGGTAGGGGTAGGGGAGCATCTGCATGTCATATGCTTGTGCTTCTGGCTCCCAGGCCCACTCCCTGACTGTTCCAGGGGAGAACTGAGGGTTCTCCTTCCCAACACACACACGCACACACCTTCTCCTACTACAGCAAGTGAAGAATCTCACTTCTCCTCTCCTGGCTTCCACAGAGGATGAAACCAGGCATTCCTTGGCCTAAGGAGAAGAGGGAGAGGGATGTGAGAGTAGTGGGTGGGTAGGGAGGCCGGGGTTTGGGAAATAAGTGGGAGAGACCCAGCATGCCCTGTGGCCACTGTGCAAGCAGCACCCAGTGCCCCCTTCCTCCCCCAGGCCCAGTGAGGAGATGGTGAAGATGGTGCTGAGCCGGCCCTGCCATCCTGACGACCAGTTCACCACCAGCATCCTGCGGCACTGGTGCATGAAACATGACGAGCTGCTGGCCGAGCACATCAAGTCCCTGCTCATCAAGAACAACAGCTTGCCTCGCAAGAGACAGAGGTGGGACACAGTCCCTGTCTACCCTCCAGGCCATGGCGGTCTGCAGGGACTGCTGCCCGGTGGTGGTGGGGGCTGGTGCTGTCCCAGCCTGGTTTGTGGGCGACATCTAGTGGTCCGAAGCCACATGGCATGCGAGACCACTGTGGCCCCTTCTCCCCATCTTCCAGTGCCCCTGTGGCCAGGATCCCCTGCTCTAGGCACACCTTTCTCACCTGACCCCAGCCCTCCCAGCCTGCCTATCCTGCTTCCCATGTAGGCTACCTCTGTCTTAAGGGGGCCCTGGCGGGTGGAGGGTGTCTTGCACTCCGGAACCCTCCCGCACTCAGACTCTGGCTCTGGTGATTCCTGCACAGCCTGAGGAGCTCTAGCAGCAAGCTGGCCCAGCTGACTCTGGAGCAGATCCTGGAGCACTTGGACAACCTGCGGCTCAACCTGACCAACACCAAGCAGAACTGTATGCCTTCCACCCTCGGCGTCCAGTGTAGACGGTGCTGCCCTGGCCCAGACTATGCCTGGAGCCAGGCTGGGGGCAGGGGCAGGACACTCGGGGCCACAACCCACACTGGGGATAAAACAACCTTTGGGTGCTATTTAATAAGCTCCCAGACATCTGATGGTTTTTCCTTCCCTACTCTCCCTTTTCTTCCTCTAGTTTTTAGCCAGACCCCAATTCTCCAGGCGCTGCAGCATGTCCAGGCGAGCTGTGACGAAGCCCACAAGATGAAGTGAGGCTCCTGCCACTTTGGGCCTTGGAAAGTAGTAGGGGAAGAGCCTAAGGGAGAGGAAGCCTGCTAGGGACATAAATGTAATGGCCAGCAAGACCTTAGGGTCCAGGGTTGAAGAAAAAGAGGCCTAGGCCTGGGGGCAGAGAAGAGGATGGGAGGTGCCATAGGAGCAGTAGGCTCCCACTCAGAGCTCCTGCTCCTTTTCCTTAGGTTCAGTGATCTCTTCTCCCTGGCGGAGGAATATGAGGACTCTTCCACCAAGCCACCCAAGAGCCGGCGAAAAGCAGCTCTGTCCAGCCCTCGAAGTCGTAAGAATGCCACACAGCCCCCCAATGCTGAAGAAGAGTCAGGCTCCAGCAGTGCTTCGGTGAGAGCCCAGCCAGTGCACAGGGGGAAAAGGAGCACTGGGTGCAGGTGGAGTCGGCACCAGCAGCTGCCCAGGCTGGTAACTTCCCATTTCCACTCCCATCTCTTCCAGGAGGAGGAAGACACGAAACCGAAGCCTACCAAGCGGAAACGAAAAGGGTCCTCTGCAGTGGGCTCTGACAGTGACTGAGGCCCTGCATTCCCCATCCCAACCCCAGCTGGATTGCTTTCTCCTCCTTGGTGATTCAAAGGTTAATAGAGGCTGGGGAGATTGCAGGGGAAACACCCTTGTCGCATCCCCAAGCTCCCCCAGTGGAAGGAGGAGCTTTCTCCTCTGGCTGAGTTTGAGAAGCTGCCATGCAGCTCCTAGCCCCTTCCCTCCTGGGGCCTCCAGCCCCTCACACTGCTGTTCCCAGTGATATTTGGGATCTGACTGAAGCCAGAGGCTCTGTAAAATCAGACCATAGTGGAAGTCCTCAGCCCCCAGGCAAGGCCCTTCCCCAGTCTCCTCCCCCAGTCTCCCAAGGAGCCATTGCAACAAAGAAGGGAAATGACAAAGGGGCAGCTGGCCAGAGAAGCTGGGATACGAGCAGAGACTCAGTGTGTGGGAGTCCCTTCCCGCTTCCCCCTTCGGGTCTTGGTTTGTTCTGAAGGGGTGTTTTATAGTCACTATCCACATGCCAGTGTGAAGTGGGCATCTGTGACGTGGTCAGGGTGTCCATTCCTAATCATGGGGCAGATGCCGCAAGCATTCAGAAAGGAGTCTGAAAGGATGGCCACAGCCCCATGTGGTGTGCCCTGGAGGCTTAGGTTGGCCTGATGTTGGCACCTCAAGCTACACCAGAGTCCAGGGAGTCCCAGAGGCAAGTTTCACAGAACTGTCAAATGATCCCATTTCCTTGAATCTGGGTTTTTTTTTTTGTTTTTTTCTTTTTTTGGCAGAGATAATCGTGTCTTAAAAGTTGTTTTTAAATGACAATAAAACAAGCCAGAATGTCTTTTGTGCTGGAGTGTCTGCTGGCGTTTGCCCCGTGCATGTATAGCTTGGTCTTGATTTGATTGGCATCGCTACTTGTAACCTCAGAACATCCCCCTTTCCCTTCCTGTTCTGCCCCCACTTTTGTCTAGAGCAGAAGGGACTTGGCTTTGGCCCCTACCCATCCTTCCTGCTGCCACTGGAGGTGGGAGCCAGGCGCTGACCTATCTATGCAGAACCATCCCCTGTAGGATGAGGCCTGTCCTTTCTCATTTCTCAAGAAATGAGGCTTCCAAAAGGTCTGTCATCCTCCAGTTGAAGTCTGTGTGCCTACCAACAACTGCCGGAGGACTCCCTGCTTGACGGGAGGGATACTCCAGCTTGGTCTCCAGGGACAACTGTATCTGGAGATAAAGTTCGGATACCAGGGTGGGATAGAGATGCTCTTCCTTCCACAGTCTGGCCACTTGCTGGGCCATGTGAACCAGCAGAGGAGAGTTCTTTGGCTATGCTGTTGTTCCCCCGCTATCCAGGGAGAATGGAGGCGGACTGAGGAGTGAAGTTTGGGTGAACTGCACAGAGCTGCTCCTCTTCACCCTGAAAATTTGTCTTTTTACAGAATCCAGGTTCTCCCCTCTCTCATCACTGCTGTTCCTTCCTTTGAAGGTCTAAACCACCAGAGGCCTTTTTCCTTCCTCTCTCCTTCCCCAGTTTCCTCCGCCCCAATTAAAACCAGGATGGAGAGCATTTGCTGACAGGCCCCAATTATTGTACCCTTGCCCAAAGGGAGGGGCCTCTGTTGTGGCCCCTCAGAAATCTGGCAGTCTGGGTTTCCACCTTTCCCCTATTTTAACTCTCAGCCCCCACCCATCCCCTGGGGTTGCGGCTGGCAGGAGGGGATGGGCCTGCCTATCCTGCTGGGACTTGCAGAACCAAATGGGCCAGGGGCCAAGTTCTTCATTCTTTTGGGAGAGAGCGATGGTACCTTCCCTTCACGGGAAAATGAGAAACATTGAGGGGAAGATGGACTGCGATCCAAAAGCCCTGGCTATCAGGCCTGGACTCTAGAGCTTAGCCAGATGCCTAAACCGCCCAAACCGAGAAAGAACTTAGAAGACAGACATAACCCTGGGATTGAGGGGAGGCGCGAGCACCGCCCCGGACCTGGTAGGGTGCGAGCCGCGAGCAGTCCGGGAGGGAGCGCGCCTAGGGCGGAGCGTAGGCTGTGGGGAGGGCTGGGAGTCCGGGGCCGCCCCACACCCGCACTCCTCCCGGGTTTCTGCTCTCCGCCCGTGGGGAGAGGTGGGGGTTTGGGTGGGAAGGGGCGTGTGCCAGCGCACGCGCGCTCCCGGGAAGGAGAGGTCTCGGCTAGAACCAAAGGCCCTAGGTTTTCGGGAGGGAGGAACAGGGATGTTTGCTAGCGGCTGGAACCAGACGGTGCCGACGGAAGAAGCGGGCTCCATGGCTGCCCTCCTGCTGCTGCCCCTGCTGCTGTTGCTACCGCTGCTGCTGCTGAAGCTACACCTCTGGCCGCAATTGCGCTGGCTCCCGGCGGACTTGGCCTTTGCGCTGCGCGCCCTGCGCTGCAAATGGGCTCTTCGAGCTCGCGCCCTGGCCGCGGCTGCCGCCGACCCGGAAGGTCCCGAGGCGGGCTGCAGCCTGGCCTGGCGCCTCGCGGAGCTGGCCCGGCAGCGCCCCGCGCACACCTTTCTCATTCACGGCTCGCGGCTCTTTAGCTACTCGGAGGCGGAGCGCGAGAGTAACAGGGCTGCACGCGCCTTCCTACGTGCGCTAGGCTGGGACGGGGGTCCCGGCGGCGGCGACAGTGGCACGCGGAGCGCTGGAGAAGGCGAGCGGGCGGCGCCGGGAGCCGGAGATGCAGCGGCCGGAAGCGGCGCGGGGCTTGCTGGAGGGAACGGTGCGGCCAGAGGTGGAGGAGCCGCCGCCCTTCTGGCACCTGGAGCAACCGTGGCGCTGCTCCTCCCCGGCGGCCCGGAGTTTCTGTGGCTCTGGTTCGGGCTGGCCAAGGCTGGCCTGCGCACGGCCTTTGTGCCCACCGCCCTGCGCCGGGGCCCCCTGCTGCACTGCCTCCGCAGCTGCGGCGCGCGCGCGCTGGTGCTGGCGCCAGGTAAGGCTGGAGCGCCGAACTAAGGCGCGGCCAGCCACAGAAGGGGGCGTGTCGGGGACCGCAGAAGGGCTTGGATTCATCCCTGGGCCTGGGAAGAAGCCGACTATCCCTTGGGGTTCGAAAGTGAGTAGAGCTAGGAGTCTCCGGGTTTGCAAAGGGATGAGGCTGAATCTTTGGTGCCCCAAGGATCCCCAAGGAGTCGAGTTCCAGGCCTCAGACCCAAGATAGAATGTTCATACCCTTCACCCTCACCCAAGAGCAGTGTGGGCTCGGATGGGGAGGGCACATGGGTCATAGGCTCTTCTAGGTAGAGCCAGGGCCCCGGCGCTGTGCTTTCCCACCCTTCCAGAGTTTCTGGAGTCCCTGGAGCCGGACCTGCCCGCCCTGAGAGCCATGGGGCTTCACCTGTGGGCTGCAGGCCCAGGAACCCACCCTGCTGGAATTAGCGATTTGCTGGCTGAAGTGTCCGCTGAAATGGATGGGCCAGTGCCAGGATACCTCTCTTCCCCCCAGAGCGTAACAGACACGTGCCTGTACATCTTTACCTCTGGCACCACGGGTGAGAGCCGGGCACCATACTTAGCTCCCCGAAACTAAGGCAGAGGAAGGCAGGGTTCTGGGAACAGAGACTGGGACCTCCTCAGCTCCCAGACCACTCCTTCAAAACCCCCAGACAGGATGCTGATTTCATTGGCACTTCCTTTTTCTCTTCATCATTTCACTCCCCAGTCCCTTCACCTCCTACTCATTTCTCCACCTCCCCCAGACCACCCAGATTTCCAGGACAGCCTGGTCTCCATCCTCAGCTTCTGTCCTGCGTCCACCTCTTTCTGTGGGAAACCCAGTGGGGGTGCAAACAGATAGGTAGAGCTTGGAGTCCACCCTTCCCCTGATCACCCCACAACTGCCACCCCACAGGCCTCCCCAAGGCTGCTCGGATCAGTCATCTGAAGATCCTGCAATGCCAGGGCTTCTACCAGCTGTGTGGTGTCCACCAGGAAGATGTGATCTACCTCGCACTCCCACTCTACCACATGTCCGGCTCCCTGCTGGGTGTTGTGGGCTGCTTGGGCATTGGTCAGTCTCCCCAACCCCACCTTCATTAATTCATCCAGCAGACATTTATTAAGCACCTACTATACTGTGAGTCCTCCAGGGTAGATAATCTAGAGGACAGATGGGGCAGAGCCCTACTCACCAAGAGCTCTACAATGGGGCAATGTTACCTGCCTAGACCTACAGACTGAGGAACGGGGCAGGGGGGCCATATAACCACATAACTCCAGGCTGCAGGATCAAAGGCAGGGAAGGACTGTCAGTCCAGGAACAGGCAAATAGAGAAGAGGGAGAGAGAGACAAGGAGGTGAGAGTGTGGAGGATGGGATCTTTGGGGCTGGGAAGTAGGGAAAGGGCATTCACCTCTTCCAAGGCTGGGGACGGGCCAGGGGAGGGGAGAGAGGGCCAGCACAGCTTCCTGACGGTGTGACTCCCACAGTGGGCCCTTCCCGGGGAATAACTACAGTGAAGGCTGGGGTCTGGAAAGAGGGGCTCAGGCTCCCCACTCTGCTCCTAATCTTACCTCCTTCCTTCTTCCCTACTTCCCACTTCTGGCAGGGGCCACAGTGGTGCTGAAGTCCAAGTTCTCGGCTGGTCAGTTCTGGGAAGATTGCCAGCAGCACAGGGTGACCGTGTTCCAGTACATTGGGGAGTTGTGTCGATACCTTGTCAACCAGCCCCTGGTGCGTGGGCACAGATCCTGGGCAGAGCTGCTGACACAGGGCTAGCTCACGGGGAACAGGACAGTTGACAGGAGACACTGAGACAGGGAGTTGGAGGGAGAAGCAGGAAGAAGGAAATGGCAGTGTAAGATAAGGAGCCGGAGATGGCCTAGGCCATCGGACGCTTACGGCCTCTGAGGGAGGTCCCAGTGGGGGGGATTCTGGTGAATGGAGAACAGGAATTCACTGCGGGGAGCAGGCATCTTGGTGCTGAAGCTCCGGCCCCTCTCCCACTCATCTCAGAGCAAGGCAGAACATGGCCATAAGGTCCGGCTGGTAGTGGGCAGCGGGCTGCGCCCAGACACCTGGGAGCGTTTTGTGCGGCGCTTTGGGCCCCTGCAGGTGCTGGAGACATATGGACTGACAGAGGGCAACGTGGCCACCATCAACTACACAGGACAGCAGGGCGCTGTGGGGCGTGCTTCCTGGCTTTACAAGGTGAGGGGCAGAGAGGAAACTGAGAACCCGTGGAACAGCAGAGGGCTGGCAGGAGAGGGGGCTCGTGTGACTGCAATGATTCAGTACCTGGGTCTCCCTTTCCCCAGCATATCTTCCCCTTCTCCTTGATTCGCTATGATGTCACCCTAGGAGAACCGATTCGGGACCCCCGGGGGCACTGTGTGGCCACATCTCCAGGTTGGTGGTGTTCTGGTGGGGTGGGCGAGGTGCTGAAGCTGGCACAGGAGAACTGGAATTGGAGACGGGTGGATGGGGGCAGGAGGCTCTGGGAAAGGTGACAGCACTCCTGACCCTGGTGACTCTGCCAGGTGAGCCAGGGCTGCTGGTGGCCCCGATAAGCCAGCAGTCCCCATTCCTGGGCTACGCTGGGGGGCCAGAGCTGGCCCAGGGGAAGTTGCTAAAGGATGTCTTCCGGCCTGGGGATGTTTTCTTCAACACTGGGGACCTGCTGGTCTGCGATGACCAAGGTTTTCTCCGCTTCCATGATCGTACTGGAGACACCTTCAGGTATCTGTCCATAACTGGTTCTTCATCCTGGACATCTGATCTCTGTGATCCAAAGCTTCTGAACCTCAACTCCCTGATCTGCCACCTCAACCCGGGTCCTCAGCTAATCTCTCATTCTCAGATCTCACCATTTCATCCCTGTGACAGTCTGGCACGCCGACCTCTGACCTCATCTCCCCACCAAGTCCATGAGGCCCTGACCCCTGACTCCCAGTTTCAGATCTCTGCTCTCTGACAGGTGGAAGGGGGAGAATGTGGCCACAACCGAGGTGGCAGAGGTCTTTGAGGCCCTGGATTTTCTTCAGGAGGTGAACGTCTATGGAGTCACTGTGCCAGGTGCTTGGCATGGAAGGTGGGGGAGGCACCCAGCCACCACCCCGAATTGGTAATACTTGGGCGCAGGGAGCACGAGGCCTTCATGGTGGTCAGCCATGGAGGGGCTCACTCTGTCTCCCACACCCATCAGGGCATGAAGGCAGGGCTGGAATGGCAGCCCTGGTTCTGCGTCCCCCCCACTCTTTGGACCTTATGCAGCTCTACACCCACGTGTCTGAGAATTTGCCACCTTATGCCCGGCCCCGATTCCTCAGGCTCCAGGTAACCAGCCACTACCCCCGCAGCCTCTCACCTCATATATCCTCTCTCCACATATCCACCCCATGTATCAGCTTTGGGAGTTTGATGGCTCCCAAACTCTACAAAGGGGCCCCCAACGTAATACACTCCGTGAAGAGAAAAAACACGGAGGCATACGCTCTTCACCCCACTTCTTTCCTTATCCCTGCCTTCTCCTGGCCTGGCTCTTTCTCCTCCCTGTCACCTCCTCCCCTTAACCTTGACCTCACACTCCCTTTCCCCAGATTTGCTCCTTAACAAAATTCAGGCAACTCCCCTGAACCAGCTGGGCAGAGTCCCCTTCCCTCCAACTCCCTCTGACCCTTCCTCCTGTCCCCAGGAGTCTTTGGCCACCACAGAGACCTTCAAACAGCAGAAAGTCCGGATGGCAGAGGAGGGCTTCGACCCCAGCACCCTGTCCGACCCACTGTACATTCTGGACCAGGCTGCAGGTGCCTACCTGCCCCTCACACCTGCCCGGTACAGCGCCCTCCTGGCAGGGGACCTTCGAATCTGAGACCTTCCACACCTGAGGCACCTGAGAGAAGGACTCTGTGGGGTGGGGCCATGGCAGGGGTGCTGGGCTGTCAGGGACCTTTGCTATGCCGGAACTGCGGTCACTATTTTGTAATAAATGTGGCTAGAGCAGACCCAGCTGTCTTTCTGATCTACAGTATCTGTCTTTATCTCTCTGTGGAACTGCTTTTTCCTCGAGAGTTTTCTCCTGGCGTGGAGCCACAGGCCACACGTTCCTGCCCTGACTGGCTGTGGGCCAGAGTCCCGTATCTGGACCTTGGTGTTTTCCTCTCAGGAGATCCTGTGTGACCCTTGTCCTTGGAGAACCTCTGGTTACTGATGTTTGTCTGTGTTCCTGTGTAGCTCACTCTAGTTTTACTCTTCCAGTGCCAGGCTCCCACTGCTCTGTCTTGGGAACTGGAGGACCCGAGGGGTTGGCTCAAAGGGCAGAGGCGGACAGAGGCACACAGAAACGCTGCCCCCCACAGCCAGCCCAAACTGCTCCCCGAGAATCAGGTATGGCCGGGCCTGAGGAAGAGTCTTAACCAGTCCAAACGAGTGTTTGACTGTGGGGGCAAGGATGCTCAAGATACCCCTGTGCCTCGCAGCTGTCTCTGAGAAGCCAATCTTTGAGGGGGAAGAGTGGGGTGCCCTTGCCTCCAGATGTTCCTCCTCCTACCTGGTGACTGTCAGACATTCCCAGAAGGAGCAGTTCCCAGGGGAGACCCTCAGATACTGCAGGAGAGTTTGATGGAAGCCCCTCCATGGAGTGAGGTTCAGGGTGCATGTGGTGGCAGGAGGGATGGTGAGAATCAAAAGGAAAAAGGCCTCTCGACCCCCGAATGAGGTGTCCAGAACGTTCATCATCTAAAAGCCTGAAATGATGAAGCCCCTGCTTCTCCTAGGAACTGCAGTCCCCCTGTTTGGAGCTGTGGGTCCTTGAAACTTTCTGCTACTTTGCCTTTCCCCTTCTAGTCCCTCTGCCCAACATGAGAGGTCAGGGGACATGGCCTACTGGCACACTTGGTCTCTATTGCCAGCCCTCCCGTTCCAAAACTTTACAACTTGCCCCCTTCCACATGCAAGCCCGGTGCAGCCTCACTGACAGACTAGGTAAGGCACATGCTGAGGTGCCGGGGACATCTTCACACACAGTCCAATAAATGTGGGATTGAGCTCATTCTGAGCACCTCTCCAATCTGCCCCAGGAGGAGTACAATAGTTAGGGTGTGCGTGGGGGTAGGGCAGGTAGGCAGCCTGTTGGCTCGTAGTGGGGCACCTCCTGCAGCTGCTCTCCCACACCTTAATTCAGAGACGGAGTCTCGCCCTGTAGTCCAGGCTGGAGTGCAATGGCACCATCTCGGCCCACTGCAACCTCCACCTCCCGGGTTCAAGCAGTTCTCCTGCCTCAGCCTCCCGAGTAGCTGGGATTACAGGTGCACGCCACCACACCCAGCTAATTTTTTTTTTTTCTTCCTATCTTTAGTAGAGACTGGGTTTCACCGTGTTGGCCAGGCTGGTCTCGAACTCCTGACCTCGTGATCTGCCCACCGCAGCCTCCCAAAGTACTGGGATTACAGGTGTGAGCCACTGTGCCCAGCCTATTTTTGCTTTTTAAAGTGTAGCTACTAGAAAATGTAGAATTACACCTGTGGCTCAGGTTATATTTCTACTGAACAGTGCTGGCCTAAATCCTGACCCCACACTTCACTCTGCAAACCCACAAATGCCAAGTGAAACATGTCAGTTGCACCTGTGTCACCCCTGCTCTTGAGTATCTGCACTTTAGCAAGGTCAGCTGGGAGGAAGGGGATTCTGGCAAACTAGGCTGAGCCAGTCGCTGGGCCAGAGTTAAAGTGTGGGAGAGCAGCAAGAGGATCACTGGAGGCTGTTTGAGACCAGCCTGGGAGACTCTAAAAAAAAAGTTTGTTCGGCCGGGCGCGGTGGCTCAAGCCTGTAATCCCAGCACTTTGGGAGGCCGAGACAGGCGGATCACGAGGTCAGGAGATTGAGACCATCCTGGCTAACACGGTGAAACCCCGTCTCTACTAAAAAATACAAAAAACTAGCCGGGCAAGGTGGCGGGCGCCTGTAGTCCCGGCTACTCGGGAGGCTGAGGCAGGAGAATGGCATGAACCCAGGAGGTGGAGCTTGCAGTGAGCCGAGATCGCGCCACTGCACTCCCGCAGCTGCAAGACGGCCGACTTTTAATTCAAAAGCATCGGGTTTTCTGTTTGCTATAATTAAAAATAAAATAAATTGTAAAAGAATTGGGTTTGAGACCAGCCTGATCAACACAGCCAGGCATGGTAGTGCGCATCTACTGTCCCAGCTACCAGGGCAGAGGGGTGATGCTGAGGTGGGAAGATCCCTTGAGTCTGGGAGGTCTGGGCTGCAGTGAGCAGTGATGGTGCTAATTGCACTACAGCGCGGGCAACAGAGTGAGACCCTGTCTCAAAAAAGAAAAAACAACAACAAAATTAAGTTGCCCTACAAAAAAGTTCATTAAAATAAAATTAAATGAGATCATGAGATAGTTTGCAAAGATGAACCAGTGGCCAGGCACGGTGGCTCACGCCTGTAATCCTAGCACTTTGGGAGGCTGAGATGGGAGGATGGCTTGAGCCCAGGAATTCAGGACCAGCCTGGGCAACATGGCGAAACCCCATCTTTACAAAAATCAAAAATTAGCCGGGCGTGGTGGTGCATACCTGCAGTCCTAGCTAATTGGGGGGCTGAGGTGGGAAGATCGCTTGTGCCCAGGAGGCCGAGATTGCACCACTGCAATCCAGACTAGGCAATAGAGTGAGACCCTGTCTCAAAAAGAAAAAACAGATGAACTAGGGTGGCCCTCAGGTGGTGAGTGCCCTTTCTCAGCAGGTTGGATGGAGGAGGATGGCGGACGCAGAGAACCCAGTCCTCAAACCGTAGCAATACTCTCAGCCTTGTGTCTGCGGAATCTTCCCTGGGGGTAAAGGGGCTCCCTTCCCAAACCTGCCTCAAAGGCAGCAAACGATGCTGCCTGTTTTTGTTACATACAGCACACTAAAATTGTTTTTTATATTTTAGGTGGTTAAAAAAAAAAAAAAAAACAAAAAAAACAAAAGACTATTTCATAACGTAAAAATTACACGGGTTCAAATTTCAGTGTCCATAAATACTTCTGCTGGCACACAGCCGCGCTCGTTCCTTATGATTGTCTATGTCCGCTCTCCTGCCACAACAGCAGGGCCGAGTGTTTATGAGACCCGATGGCCTGCAAAGCAGAAAATACTTCTCGTGTGGCCCTAGACCAAAAGAGTTTGCGGGCGCCTCTGTCGGCCCCATCCCTCCTGCGCCACTGGGCTGCAGCTGCTTCCGTGAGCCCCGGGAAGGGGAAGTGGAAGGAAACCCGCGAGCCGGGAGACACCCAGGGCGGCCGCGCACGACCCCACAAGCGGGGAGATGGCAGGGCAGGAAGAGTCGGGAGACCCCTCGCGCGCAACGCCCGGAGAAGCCCCGTGGAGCTTGGCAAAAAAACCCATCTCGGGCGCTGCTGGAGACGGAAAGGCGTCAGGCGCAGAGAGCCAGCCTACCCACTGGCGGCCTTCGGCGGCCTCCGCCAGGCGGGATCCTGCAGGACGGTGCTTCGAGCCTACGTAAACCCGGCCTCGCTGCACAGGCGCAAATCGGCGCCCGTCCGGCGCGCGAGAGGGGCGGGGCAGGCTGGGGGGGAGGGCGGAGCCATTCTTAGGACTGTACCAGCAGCTCCTCGCCTCCAGCCAAAAAGACAAATGGAGGGGCGAGGCCGGAGTACCTGGAGCTGTCCTCCCAGAGCCTCTTTAAAACTCACCCGTTTAAAGTGTAAAATTTAGTGTTTTTAGTATATTCACAAAGTTGAGCATCAACGGCCACCACCTAATTTAGAACATTTTTGTCACCTCACAAGGAAATCCCTACTCATTAGCATTTACTGTCCACTCACCCCTAACCCTAGGCCCCAGCAACCACTAATCGTAGACATTTCATATAAGTGGAAGTATAGAACATGTTCCTTTTTTTTTTTGAGACGGAGTCTCTCTCTGTCACCCAGGCTGGAGTGCAGTGGCGCGATCTCGGCTCACTACAACCTCCGCCTCCCGGGTTCAAGCGATTCTCCTGCCTCAGCCTCCCAAGTAGCTGGGACTACAGGCACATGCCACCATGCCCGGCTAATTTTTGGGGGTTTCACCATGTTAACCGGGATGGTGGTCTCGAACTCCTGACGTTGTGATCCGCCCACCTCAGCCTCCCAAAGTGCTGGGATTACAGGCATGAGCCTCCGCACCTGGCCATACGTTCCTTTTTTGTAACCTGGCACCTTAACTTTAAAATGCATTTAAAATTTTTTTTCAGTCTCCTGGGTTCAAGTGATCCTCCCACCTCAGCCTCTCCGGTAGCTGGGACCAAAGATGGGCACCACCACACCCGGCTAATTTTTGTATTTGCTGTAGAGATGGGGTTTCGCTGTGTTACCCAGGCTGGTCTCAAACTCCTGGAGTTGAGTGATTCTCCAACTTCTCAGCTTTACAAAGTGCTGGGATTAAGGTGTGAGCAACCGCACCGGGCCTTAAACTTCTTTTTTTTTTGAGACAGAGTCTCGTTCTTGTCACCCAGAATGGAGTGCGATGGCGCCATCTCGGCTCATTGCAAGCTCTGCCCCCTGGGTTCAAACAATTCTCCTGCCTCAGCCTCCCAAGTAGCTGGGATTACAGGCGCCTGCCACCACACCTGGCTAATTTTTGTATTTTTAGTAAAGACAGGGTTTAACCATTTTGGCCTGGCTGGTCTCAAACTCCTGACCTCAGGTGATCCACCTGCCTTGGTCTCTCAAACTGTTGGGATTACAGGCGTGAGCCACCATGCCCGGCCTTTATTTTTTTAAAAATTAATTTACTATTATTATTATTATTATTATTTGAGACAGAGTTTCACTCTTGTTGCCCAGACTGGAGTGCAATGGCATGATCTCAGCTCACTGCAACCTCTGCCTCCCAGGTTCAAGTGATTCTCCTGCCTCAGCCTCCTGTAAACTTTTTTTTTTTAATCTTGAGTTTTAAGGTTATAATCTTGAGGAAAACTGCAGAAGCCTCTGTCTTAGCCTTAAAATAGACTCCACATCCCTCCCTTTCCTACAGTATGTATTCCCTTCACATTTATCTAACTATATGCTAGTGTCTAATTATGTGCCTTCTTAGAGGTTCCAGGGGCTAATCTTGAGATAGATGAACCAAGTCCGGAGACCCAGCTGCAAAATTCCAGAGATTACTTCAAGGTAGCTAGTTAACAATCCAGCCATTCTTGAGATGACACCAGCCTGAAATCCAGGTGGACTGGGACCCAAGCTAGCCACCAGAACAAGACACAGCTCAATTCTTGCATGCCTTCCTTATCCATTTTTTTTCTTTTTTCTTTCTTTTTCTTTTTTTAATCCCTGCCTTCTCCGCAAAACTCAAAGTGGTTGCTTTGGATGGGAATCCGGCCACTTTCCCTTTACTAGTTTTGGTTAATAAAATCATTTTCTTTAAAAAAAATGTTTTTTTTAAGGCTAGTCAAATGAAGCAGTGGGAGTGGAGAAGGAACAAAGAAATTTGTAACTGGTTGTGATCAATGAGTTATAAACAGCACTGCACTCAGACCAGCCTAAAATCACTTTCTACCAGACCTTGCTCTTGTTCATTGAACTCTGAAAGCAGCAAGCATCCAGAGCCACATTCAGGTGCATTTTGTGTCTGTCTTCTTTCACTTAGCAAAATGTTTTCTTTTTCTTTCCTTCCTTTCCCTCTCTCTCTCTCTCTCTTATTTATTTATTTATTTATTTATTTATTTATTTATTTATAGACAGGGTCTCACTCTGTCACCCATGCTGGAGTACACTGGCACAATATCAGCTCACTGCAACCTGTGCCTCCCAGGTTCAAGCAATCCTTCCACTTCAGCCTTCCTAGTAGCTGGGACTACAGGTGTGTCCCACCACGCCCAGATAATTTTCTTTTTAATTTTTTGTAGAGATGGAGGTTCGCCACATTGTTCAGGCTGATCAGAAACTCCTGAGCTCAAGCGATCCACCAGCCTTAACCTCCCAAAGTGCTGGGATTACAGCTGCGAGCCACTGCACCTGGCTTCATTCCTTTTTTATGGCCATGTAATATTCCAGTATATGGATCTATCACATTTTGTTAATCCATTCATCTGCTGATGGACACTGGGGCTATTTACGCCTTCTGGTTATTTGAATAATACTGCTATCAACATTCATGTACAAATTTTTGTGTGGACATATATTTTCAATATTCTTGGGTAGATATATAGGAATGGAATTGCTAGATCAAATGGTAACTCTATGTTTAACTTTTTGAAGGAACTACCAAACTATTTTCCACAGTAGCTGCACCATTCTACATTCCCACCAGCAGTCTATAAGGGGTTCCAGTTTTTCCACATCCCCACCACTTGTTATTATCTGTCTTTTTTTACTGTAGCCATCCTGCTGGCTGTGATGTGGTATCTCATTGTGGCTTTGATTTGCATTTTCCCATGGCCAGTGAGGTTGAGTTTCTTTTCATGTGTTTACTGGCCATTTGCAGATCTTCTTTGGAGAGATGGTTATTCATATTTTTTGCTCACTTTGTAACTGGGTTATTTGCCTTTTAATTATTGAGTTGTACAAGTTTTTATTTTAATCTGGACATGAGTTTTCTATCAGATATATAGTTTGCAAATATTTGATTCTGTTTGTCTTTTCACTTTCTTGTCAAAAGCATCCTTTGAAGCACAAAGGTTTTAAGTTTTTTTTCTTTTTCTGAGACAGGGTTTCACTCTGTCACCGAGGCTGGAGTGCAGTAGCACGATCTTGGCTCACTGCAACCGCCATCTCCAGGGTTCAAGCGATCTTCCTGTCTCAGCCTCCCAAGTAGCTGGGATTACAGGTGTGTACCACCATGCTCAGCTAAATTTTTTTTTTTTTAAACGGAGCCTTGCTCTGTCACCCAGGCTGGAGTGCAGTGGAGCGATCTCAGCTCACTGCAACCTCCACCTGGGCTCTACCAATTCTCCTGCCTCAGACTCCCAAGTACCTGGGACTATGGGCGCATGCTGCCATGCCTGGCTAATTTTTTTTTTTTTTTTTTTTTTTTTTTTGAGACGGAGTCTCGGCTCTCTAGGGCCCAGGCTGGGGAGTGCAGTGGCCGGATCTTCAGCTACTGCCAAGGCTCCGCCTCCCGGATTTACGCCTATATCTCCTGCCCTCAGCCTTCCCAAGGGTTTAGGGGGGGCCCCCCTGGGACTTTACAGGACAGCCCGCCACCATGGCCCGGGCTAGTTTTTTGTTATTTTTTAGTAGAGGACGGGGTTTCACCATGTTAGCCAGATGGTCTCGGATTCCTGACCTCGTGATCTTGCCTGTCCTTCAGCCTTCCGAAAGTGCTGGGATTTACAGGGCTTGACCACGCCCAGTCTTTTTTTTTTTTTGGTAGAGATGGGGGTTTCACCTTGTTGCCCAGGCTGGTCTCGAACTCCTGAGCTCAGGCAATCCACCCGCCTCGGCCTTCTAAAGTGTTAGGATTACAAGCATGAGCCACTGTGCCTGGCCGATTTTTTTTTTTTAGTAGAGGCAGGGCTTCACCATGTTGGCCAGGCTGGTCTCAAACTCTGGAGCTCAGATGATCTGCCCACCTCGGCTGCCCAAAGTGCTGGGATTATAGGCATGAGCCGTCACGCCTGGCCCAGGCTTTAAATTTTGATGAAGAACAGTTTATCTTTGTATTTATTTATTTATTTATTTTTGTATGGTGAGAATTTTGTAATACTTAGTTTTTCCCCAAGGAAGAATAAAGATACCTTATACTTCATTTGGTAATGTACTTGTTAAAGGTAATATGGGTGTTATTACTTGAAACTATTTAATGGCGTGTTGTATAACAGTGCACATATTAGGGGTCAATATTTCCAGAGAAAAGAAAAGTATTTAAGTATAAATAAAACTAATTGAATAAAAATCCTGGAACCCTTGGAGGAATGGTTGATCTAAGGTCTGGGGGAGAAAATACTCTGAATGAGCCTGGGGCAGATGGTTCCAGAAAGCAAAGATAACAACGGGGGAATAGCAAACGGACACTGAACTCCCACTGGCCTAAGATAGAGACAAACTGAACCTCAGAGATATTACACCAGAAACACTGAATTAAAAAAAAAAAAATGTATCAGTGCAGACTCCCACTAAAGGGACTTCCACTAAAGGGAAGATGGATAAAGGGAGAGAGAAAAAGAAACACACTGGACAGAGTACCAAATCCTTACTCTGAAAATTGGCAAACAAAGGAAAAAACTAAGCATTCTCCCTTCTTTCCCAGGTGAACTGAATTTCAGGGTTACCAAATTGTCCTAGTTGATGAGGGAACGTTCTTTACAGAAGAATTTCAGTTAATAAATGAGAAAGGAATGACAGAACTGGAAAATCAGCATTTTGAAACCCCTAATGAAATAACTGTCAAGCAATTTATTACCAATAGATACGATTATTGGATAAAAGGTTGATGAGGCTGGGTATGGTGGCGCATGCCTGTAGTCCCAGCCACTTGGGAGGCTGCAGAAGGAGAATATTTGAACACAGGGGTTTGAAGCTGCAGAGAACTATGATTGTGCCCGTGAATAGCCACCACACTCCAGCCTGGGCAACACAGGGAGACCTCATCTCTTAAAAAAAAAAAAAAGAAGAAAGAAAGAAAAGGTTGACGAGGGGCCAGGCATGGTGGCTTACGCCTGTAATGCCAGCACTTTGGAAGGCCAAGGCAGGCAGATCACCTGAGGTCAGGGGTTTGAGACCAGCCTGGCCAACATGATGAAACCCCGTCTCTACTAAAAATACGAAATTAGCTGAGCGTGGTGGTGGGTGCCTGTAATCCCAGCTACTTAGGAGGCTGAGGCAGGAGAATCACTTGAACCCAGGAGATGGGGGTTGCAGTGAGTTGAAGATGGCACCATTGCACTCCAGCCTTGGCAAGAAGAGTGAAACTCCATCTCAAAAAAAAAAAAAAAAAAAAATTAAAAAAAGAAAAGGTTGACAAGGCATCTTGGAGGGGTCAGGTTATCAACACCTGTAGCCCCTAATCAATTTTAGAATCACTAACAGCACAACCAGATATTGTGCATCTCCTGAATGCAGTGTGCAGCATAAAATACCACCAATAGGCCAGGCACGGTGGCTCACGCCTGTAATCCCAGTACTTTGGGAGGCCAGGGTGGGTGGATATCACAAGGTCAGCAGATTGACACCATCCTGGCTAACATGGTGAAACCCTGTCTCTACTAAAAATACAAAAAAAAAAATTTAGCCAGGCGTAGTGGCAGGCGCTGTAGTCCAGCTACTGTGGCGGCCGCTGCCTGGCCAGTATTTTGTGGAAGCGGTTTCTGCTGTGACGTACTCTGGGGATAGGGAACTAGTGATGGTCAGTCACCTGAGAATGCGGTAAACCTGCGTTGAGTGCATTGAGACTTGCAGTCGTGTGAGCCTTGAGTTATGGCGCCAGTGACTCTCCTTGCTACTCAGGGTTGCTGGGCAGGACTGTAAGATCACACTAGCAGGCACAAAATGTTATTCTCCCATAATCAATAACAGGCATAAAATAAAATCATATATGACAGACTCAACACCAATAAAGTCTTCTTGCCTAAAAGTGGAATCTGAATAAACCAAGCCTCTGAGCCAACATCCATTTATAGAGAAACATATTCAATAGCACACACACAGAAAAAAAATAAGATCCCAGAACATGCAAAATTTTACTGGAAAATTTATGCAGTCTCTTCAACAATTCAATGACATATAAGGGTGAGGGTTGGGAGTGTTTGCCTTTGATAAAATCATTAAGGGACACAATAATCAAATGCAGTGTATAAACCTTGTTCTTGATTCAAAACAGAAAAACAGTAGAAAGACATTTTTGAGACAACCAGGGATATTTGGTTAAGGACTAGGTATCAGATGATATTAAGGAATTATTAAGGAATTTTGTTATATATGATAAAGGCATTGTGGTTATGAAGAAAACGTTTGTAATTTTTTTTTTTTTTCCTTTATTGAGACAGGGTCCTCACTCTGTCACCCAGGCTGGCGTGCAGGGCACTTTCTTGGCTCACTGCAACCTCTGCCTCCCAGGCTCAAATGAACCTCCTGACTCAGCCTCCCGAGTAGCTGGGACTACAGGTGCTCGGCTAATTTTTTGTAAAGATGGGTTTGCCCTGTTGCCCAGGCTGACCTCAAGTGATCAAGCACTGGGATTACAGGTGCGGCCACCGCGCCTGGCACCTCCTACCCTTAACAAACATTAACTGAGAGCCCTTCGTATGCCAGACTCTGCTCAGGGTACACAGCTGGGAGCACCACAAAGCCCCGCCCTCCTGGAGCTTGCTCCGGGGGAGACACGCATGAAAGCCGGTGTGAAATGCAGCGCCCCAGATTGAACATCAGAGACGGAGCCCACAGGAGTAGTGCGTTTCCTGCGGGGGCTGTAACAGATTACCATAGACATAAGGGCTTCAGACATGAATGTCTGATCTCATAGCTTTGCAGTCAGACGCCTGACAGGGCTCTCTGGCCTAAAATCGGCGTTGGCAGGGCTATGTTCCCTTCTGGAGGCTCTAGGGGAGCATGTGCTTCCTCACCTTTTCCGGTTTCTAGAGGCCACCCGGCGTCCTTGGCTTGTGGCCCCTTCCTCCTGCACATCACGTCTCTGACTCTCCTCTGCGGCCACCTCTCCATCTTCTCTCTTCCGCCTTCCTCTTCCGCTTTTAAGGACCCTCATGATGACATTGGGCCCACCTGAATAATCCCGGAGCACCTCTTTAAGATCAGCTGTAGCAACCTTAATTCCCCCCTGCCATGTAATTTAGCACATTCGTAGGTTCCGGGGATGAGGACTTGGATCTCTCCAGGGTCCTATTCTGCCGACCACAGATGGGAAGGCCGATGGAGATGGACAGAGAAGGGAAGAGGCAGAAAAAAGGCTCGGAGAGAGGCAGAGGACCAGGCTGAGAGAAGAGAGGAGGTGGCTGGGAAAGGAGACAGTGTCCTGGGCGTGCTTGGGGACTTTTGGGGGGATTCTATCTGCCAGCTGAGACTTTCCAGGGACGTTATTCCAGGAAAGCCTGGGCAGCTGTGAAACCTCAGATGACGCCAGAGGACTATTCGGGGTTGAGCCAATAGGCAATTGTTGGAGAGGGAGGGAAGGAGGGCAGCTCTCAGCAAGTCCATCTGGGCGGCGTTTCCTGAGTTCCAAGGCGATTCCGGGCTCCACCCCTGGGATGGAGTTTCCTTGCCTGCGTCAGGACGGCGTTTGCCAGTGTCCCAGGGAGTGTGGGTCTATCCTCTTGGTGGCAGGAGGGAGGCTTTAATCAAATTCTCAAAGGGTCCTGGGACCAATAAAAGTTAACTCCTATCCTGAGTGTTATAAAAAGAAGTGCTTGGAATGTAAAATGCTGCAGTCACTGTGGAAGACAGTTTGGCAGTTCCTCAAAATACAGTTACCATGTGATCCAGCAACTCCATTCCTAGGCGCATGCCCAGGAGAACAGAAGACATCCGTCCACACAAAAACTTATCCACAGATGTTTGTAGCAGCATTGCCCATAATAGCCAAAAAGTGGAAACAACCCAAATGTCAGTCTCCTGATGGGCTGATAAACAAAATGTAGTCTATCCATGCAATGGAATCTTATTCAGGGATTAAAAAGAATGAAGTTCTGAGACAGGCTACAACATGGATGAAACTTAAAGACATTACGCTAAGTGAAATAAGCCAGACACGTAAGGACAAATATCGTATGTTTCCACTGTCTATGAGGTACCCAGAGTAGTCAGTCACATTCATAGAAACAGAAAGTAGAATGGTGATTGGCAGGGGCTGAGAGAGGGCAGATGGGGAGTGAATGTTAGTGAGTACTAAGTTTCTTTTTGGGGTGATGAAATGTTTTAAAATAGATTGTGGTAATGGCTGTGCAACTCTGAAAATATACGGAAAGCCACTGAATTCCTTAAAAGGGTGATGGGTGAAATTTCTGCTATGTAAATTGTATCTCAGTAAAGCTGTTCCTAGAAAAAAGAGGAAGTGGGCCAGTCACGGTGGCTCACGCCTATAATCCCAGCACTTTGGGAGGCTGAAGTGGGAAGACAGCTTGAGTCTGGGAGTTCAAGACCAGCCTGGGCAATATAGTGAGACCCTATCTCTACATACCTACCCAAAATTTTTAAAATAGCCCAGCATGGTAACACACACCTGCAGTCCCAGCTACTCGGGAGGCTGAGGTGGGAGAATCACTTGAGCCCAGGAGGTGGAGGTTGCAGTGAGCTGTGATCTTGCCACTGCACTCCAGCTTGGGCAACAGAGTGAGACCCTGTCTCAAAAAATAGATTTATCTCTTCTAAAAAAAGAGGAAGTGTTTGGCCCTTAGCACCACGTTTTGCTTTGTCCTTGCAACTGTGAAAGGCAGGTCTTGCTTCTCCCCTCTTACAGGTAAGCAGATGGCAGAGAGGCGAAGGGAGCAGAAGAGCCTAGTGAGGCTAAGACAGGATGGCTGTTTAGTGACATCCTTAGACCAGGTCTCCTGTATGGGTCATTCTTTGTCCTGTGAGCAATGCTGGAGTGAGGATTTGGAGATGACAGGCAAGTGGTACAGTCAGTGATGCATCTTCTCAGTAGCTGTTGGAGAGTGGGCAGTTCTGACAGCAGCAGGGGAAGCTGGCCAGGAAGATGGGATGTCTGAGTCAGCTCGGGCTGCCACAACACCAGACACTAGATGGCTTAAACAACAGGACTTTATTTCTCACAGTTCTGGAGGCTGGAAAGTCCAAGCTGAAGGTGCCGGCCAATCCCGTTCCCGGCGAGGGCCCCTCCCTGGCTTGCAGAGGCCTGCGTTCCCATGGAGTCACCACACGCCTTTCCTTGGTATGTGCACATGGAGAGATCTCTCCTTCTCTTATAAGGTCACAGAATAGGTCGGGCGCAGTGGCTCATGCCTGTAATCCCACCACTTCGGGAGGCCGAGGTGGGCGGATCACCTGTCAGGAGTTTAAGACCAGTCTGGCCAACATGGAGAAACTCCGTCTCTACTAAAAATACAAAACATTAGGCGGGCATGGTGGCGGGCACCTGTAATCCCAGCTACTCAGGGGCATCACTTGAACCCAGAGGTTCAAGTGAGAATCACTTGACAGGAGAATCACTTGAACCCAGAGGCGGAAGTTGCAGCGAGCGGAGATCACACCACTGTACTCCAGCCCAGGCGACAGTGTGAGACTCTGTCTCAAAAAAGAAAGAAAGAAAAGAAAAAGAAAAAAAAGAAAGGTAAATTTGCCTACACAAGGACACGCAGCTACTAAGTGATTTGTTCCACATCTGACCCCAGGGCCTATACACATTTCCCTACCCAGGCCACCGCCATGACTTAGGAGGCCCCTCTGGGAAAGCAGCGGGAACCCTCATAGGAGGCTCCGGGACAGAGAGATGCAGGGCTGGGATGAGGAGGCCCCAGGGGGAGGCTGCTCGCTCTCCTGTCCCACAGAGGTGTCTGCTAGGGGTAGCCCCGTCCTGGGACACAGACACCAAGGACTGCTGTCTGGGAGGAGGAGGCTGAGTTGGGAGGGACAATGGCCTGAGTTGATTCTGCAGCCTGTGAGCAAGGTGGGACAAGCCAGAGAGACAGTGAGCAAGCGGGGACGAAGACTGAGGGCGAGAGCTTGTGCTGAAGAGGCAAGGGGCAGCCTCAAGTGGGCAGGGCAAGGCCAGATGCCGAGGCTGATGGGAGCGGGCAAGGGGACCGGGATTCAGGGGGAGACTGAGTTGGGGGCCAGATAGGCTGGAGCTCCTCAGGTTGGAAGCTGGGTGATGGGGCCTCATTCTCTGCCACACGAAACTCCCCCAGCCCAGCCTTTCTCCTTATCACCTCTCACAGATACTCCCATACATCTCTAGTACCCCTGTCACCTTTCCTAAGCTATACTCTTTTTCAGGAGGGTGGCGTTTAGGGGAGGGCATCCTGCAGAAATAGCAAGTCTTAAAGTCAGCTCTTGCCCGAGTCCCAGGCTCCTTTGGCGGAAGGGTAGTCCCTCTTTTTGCGTGTTTTAGGTGGTCAGCCTGGCAAGGGGCGGGAGGCCTGGGTTACTTTCTTCTCTTTAGGATGGGGCTGGTCTTCCACCTCCCGCTGGTTGGCAGCCTCCCGGCCCCTGGCGGCCCCAATCCATTGTCCCAATCAGAATAGAGAGAACAGCTTTGGAAAATGACACTATGAATGGTGCTGGGGCTGCTGGGGCTGGGACCGCCCTAATGGGATGAGGTCCCCCACTTCAGGCCCGGGCTCAGCACCTGGGACAGCGACTCTACTAGGAGGGTGGGAGCTCTGCACCCTTCCCCAGGACCCCCAAATCAGACTCCAAGCCATCCCTGTCCAGAACGTGGATTCCCAGGGATGGGCTTGGGGAACCAGATGCCCCAACTCCTCCTAGAACTTCACTCTCATTCAAAGTTTGAGAAGGAGTAAGGGGTGGGTGATGGGCTGGGAGAGATTTCTGGAAGCTGAGAAAGGGGCGGGTTTGAACCCCCAACTTTGCCCCGCTGTCATTGGCCCTCCCCCCACTCCGCTTTCCCCGCCCCAATTGTCTCGGTGTCTGGGTCCTGGCCCTGGGAGGAGGGACAGTGAGGATAGGAGTGGGGAGGGGCTCAGGCTGAGAGAGACCCAGCTGCAGGAGCGCGAAGAGAAGGACGGTAACCTTCAGCCTTGACCCCAGACCTTGGTGCCCCAGAACCTGGGCTCTCCAAAGCAAGACCAGGGCCCCACACTGTGCGCCAGAGTGCGGGGTGGGGAATGCCCACAGCCTAAGGGCCCCCAGGCTGAAGGCAGGAGACTGGGGCTGCTGGGGAAGTCGCCCAGGCCAAGGGGCCAGGCCTGGCAGGGACATGGGGCTGCTGCTGCTGCTGCTGCTGCTGCTCCCAGACTGTGGTAAGAGGCTGGGCCATGGGGGCCATGGGGAAAACCAGGGCAGAGGGATGGGGAAGAAAAAGAGGCAGGCATAGGGGTGGGAGAGTTGGGGGGAAAAGTTGGGGGGAGCAGAGGGATGGAGGTGGCCGGAGTGGAGGTGGAGAAACCCTGAGGACAGCAGAGGAGAGGGGTGAGCCCTCAGAAGGGGCAGGCAGGGCTGCGGAAGAGCCATGGGGGGCTCTAGGAGCCCAGGCTTTGGGGCGCAGTGGCTAGAAGGGGACCTGGGGGCCACGTGAGGCAAGTGGCTAAGCAGACTGCGGGGCATGCAGAGGCAGGGCCCCAGAGGCTTCCGCACAGATGTCCTTGAGCCAACTGAGGCTGGCTCAGCCCCTGCCCATGTGCCCTTTGGAGGCTCTGTCTGCCCGTCCATCCACCCCATCTGCCGGGGGTCCTGGCTCAGCCTCACAGGCTGAGTTATTGTATTGATGGGGGTGTGTGGGAAGGGGGGCTGTGTATGTAGGTTCACAGCTCTGCTCATGCATTTCTGGGCCTGTGCCATTAGTGTCTGTGGCCCTGTGCTTATGTATTTGTGACTTTGAGTCTGTAGGGACATCTACATGTTACCTGTGTTTGGGGCCTCCTTGAGTGTGTGTCTGGGATGGAATCTGTCTGTATCTAGAAGACCTGGTGGCCAAAGAGGTTGTGATTTTTAATCCCAGTGTGTGTGTGTCCGTGAGTGAGTGTGTGTGAGTGTAAGTGTCTTCCTTCCCTATTCAGAGGCCAGGGTCCTGGTGGCGGGAGGGGGAAGGAGGAGAGCCAGGAGTCCTGGGAAGCTGACCCTGCAGGCAGACAGGCAGAGGGGCCGGCAGGGGAGGGAGGGGGCATTCCCATTGTCCCCTGGGGAGCACAATGCCCACGCCTCAGCCCCTGACCTCACCATTCTGCCCACCCCGCCCCCTCCCCGTTGCCAGGGCCCAGCTGAAGGAGGCCATCAATCACAGCCAGCCTGCCAGGCCCACACCGCACCCGCCAGCCGGCCAGTGGCCCCCCGTGCTCCTCAGATGGCCGGGCCCTGCCCTCTCTTCCCTGTTCCTCCTTTGCTGCCTCAAAGTCTCCCTAAAGTCAAGTCCTGTCCCTTGCCCCTTGCCAAAGCTGGGAGGGAGTCAAAGCCATCAGGGAGGTGGTGGTCAGAGGGTGGCCCACAGGGGGCCGCCGTGTCTAGGCTGTGCTGGCTGTCCCTACAGGCCATGCTGCAGGCTCTGAGCTGGCCTTCGTGCAGGAGCCGAGGGACACAGTGGCTGTGCGGGAGCACCCACTGGTGCTGCCCTGCCAGGTAGAGGGTGAGCCGCCCGTGTCCATTTCTTGGCAGCGGGATGGGCTGGCCTTAGCCAATGACAGCGGTGCCACCCTGATGCCAGATGGCTCCCTGCACCTGGCTGCCCTGCCTTCCCACTAGAGCCTCCTTTCCAGTGCCCACGAGTACCACTGCGTGGCGCAGAACTGCTACGGGTGGCTGGTGAGCCAACGGGCCCGGGTACAGCTGGCAAGTAAGTGACAGGACTGCTCCTGGGATTGGGAGATGAAAGTGCGTGGGGCACCCACAGAAGGCACCCATGGGATCCAGAGTTGCTGAGAGTGGGCCTGAGCAGGGCCAGCCCAGCCATTAGACACAGTGTACACACTGGTAGAGCCTCTGATTCTTTTAGGGGCCCACAAAAATGTTTTAACTTCCTCAAAACCAGAAGAAAAAAATGAATATAATAATAAATATGCAAAAATGAGTCCAGACTGGATTATATTTGTCTATATTCCAATGCCATTGTAAACTATGATTTAAAATTTTTGTAATGGAGGAAGGCAAAGTGCTTATAGCCCACAGAAGTCCTAGACATGAGGCTGCAGGGCTCCATACTGAAGAGGAAGTGGCAGATGTGGGCATAGAGGTGGGGCCCGGCCCTGGGACTTGGTTGTGGGGGGATAGCCCAGGGCCAGTCTGCAGGTGCCCAAGCGCCTCCCCCCATCCTCTAGGTCTGTCCCGCTTCCACCAACATCCAGAATCTGTTGAGGTGGAGCGGGGTGGAGTTGCTCGTTTCCAGTGCCTGATCCAGGGGTTGCCTGAACCATCCATTTCCTGGGAGCACAATGGCACAGCCCTGAATACTGCCAACCACCGGTGAGCACCTGCTAGCAGTGCAATGGGATGGCGGGTTGTGAGCCAGGGCACAGGCCATGGAGCCCTGACCTCTGTATCCTCAGGGTCACACTGCTGCTTAGTGGCATCCTCCACATCACCAGTGTGAGCCAGGCGGACGTGGGAACCTACTGCTGCGTGGCATGGAATATGGCCAGTACCTGCCACAGCCAGGATGCCCAGCTGACCCTGAGCAGTAAGCCAGGCCCAGTGTGGGCACTGGGCAGAGAGGAGGGTATCATTGCTGTGGTTGTACATGGGACAGGCAGGCATTTTGAGCACCTATGACATGTTAAGCACTGTGCCAGGTGTGGGACGGCAGCAGGCTTGAGCCATCCCTGGCTTCCTGGAGCTCACAACCTGAGAGAGAAGGTGGTTCTGTGGGAACCTAGGCTTAGGCTGTGGGCAAGGATTGTCAGGGGCTCCTGGAGTAAGCTATCCCAAGCTGGATGTTGAAGGGTGAGTGGAGAGAGGCAAGCCAAGGTCAGGAGGGCAGGGCGGGGCATTTCCTTGAACAAATGCACAAGGGAGAACAACAAAGTTCACACAGGCAGTTCTGTGTTGCTGGACCACAGAATGGGCAGAATTCAGGGTAGCAAAGTTAATGTTGGTGGGTAGGCAAGGCATACCGTGAAAGGAGTTTGGACTTGATCCAGAGGGCAGTGGGAGCTCTAGAGGGTCTAGCGTTGGGGCTGAGTCAGCCTGTGTCTTGAACACGTGGCCCTCATACACATGGCGTGTAGATGTGCATATGTTTGTGTATGTGTCTGTGCTTGCATGTACATGTGCATGTGTGCATGGACATTTGCACGTCTCCTTCTTGGGGTGAGGATGAAAATAGCTTTGTACCTGAGATGAAACACCCAGGGTGACCCCACTTGCAGGCCAAGTGGGGTGGGACAGTTTTGTGCCCAAAGTGAAGGCCGCAGCAGAGCCTATGAGGGGCTGGTGCCTAGCAGGAGAGGCAGGTTAGACCCCGCCTAAACTGGAGATGCCACAGGTGTTTGTGAGGGAAAGTCATGCCTGAATCGGCCACTAGGGGGCTCCAGGGTATAAATAAGCAAGTGTACCACCGGGCACCACCGCGGCGTCTGGACGAACTTTCAAAGCATCTCCGACAAAATTTCACCGAAGGCTGTATCTTTTCTTTTTTCTGAGACGGGGTCTCACTCCTTCGCCAGGCTGGAGTTCAGTGGCGCCATCTCGGCTCACTGCAACCTCTGCCTCCCGGGTTCAAGCGATTCTCCTGCCTCAGCCTCCCGCGTAGCTGGGAGTACAGGCACCCGCCACCGCGCCCGGCTAATTTTTGTACTTTTAGTAGAGACAGGGTTTCACCATGTTGGCCAGGATGGTCTCAATCTTTCGACCTAGTGATCCGCCCGCCTCAGCTTACCAAAGTGCTGGGATTACAGGCATGAGCCACCGTGCCCGGCTGGTATATAATTTTTAAACTGAAGACTGGCAGGGGAAGGGGGAACGGTTGTGTTTCTGATCTGTAACTGACTTAGAAACTCGAAGCGAGGGTGGGGGTCAGCGGCTCTTCTGCAGGAGCAGAGAGGAGCCCGGTGGGGTCCCTCTGGCCTGTGGCGTCCTGTTCCTATCCACAGTCTGGGGCAGGAGGGCAGGGCAGGAGGCTATGTCTTTCAAGGCTATCGGGCAAACATAGGATTCTGCTGCCCGCGGAGCAGGGAGATGAATGGCCGGAGAGCGACAGGAGGTTAGCAGGAGGAGCAGGTGCCTGTTGGGGGCAGAGGACCAACTAAAAACTGAAGGCTCAAGGGTTGCCTAAAGGAGCTGGTGTCAGAGTAGTCTTCCCCAGGGGCAGAAGCTGGGGACCAAGGCCCCAAGTCATTCACCCCTAACGCACTCAACTGCACACACCTGGGCAGGCACTTACCCTGGGCATGCACCAGGGTGAGACAGAATTTCCCAGACTTCAAGGAGCTCACAGTGGCTAAAGAGGGGAAGCTCGTTGTCAGCTGTTCAGTGCTACCAAGATCCAGGGAGTCCCCCAGTTCTGCCAGTCCCTCTGTCATTGAGCAAGTTACTCAACCTCTCTGATCCTTGATCTTCTCATGTAAATGGGGGAAATAACAGTACTCAGCTCACAGGCTGTGGTAAGGGCAAAATGGGACAACGTGTGGGGCTCACAGCCAATGACTGGCATGGGGAAGGGGTTGGCCCGGGTAGCTCAGCCTCCCCTCACTGAACTGTCTGGCCAGGCAGGACACAGCCTCTTTGAATGAGGCCAGGAGATTCCAGGGCAGCCTACAGCCTGTACTGCAGCTTGCAAGAGGCAAATGGAGAAAGGCAGGGCCCAAAGTAGGCCTTCAATCTATAGTTGCTGAAAAAATGAATGAACAAAACACAATTCTACACCTTGAGGGATAATTAAAGATGTTAATTAAACCAGCCCTTGAGAAACTTTCATTTTAGAAACACATTTTATCTGAGACATTCTTAATAAAGGGCATTTATGAAAGGTTAAAGACACGTTAAGGCCTCACATGATACAAGGTAATAAAGAAAATGGGGATGAAGGCCTACGGGAAAGCAGAGCTGTGTTTAACACGATGTTGTTCACAACCCTGCTCCCAGTTTGAGGGCGATGCCTGGCACATGGGAGCCCCCAGTGATGATCTGTTGAATAAACTAATGAAACAGGGGAGCATGGTATAAAATGAAGATGTGATTTAGACCCAAAACAAGAGTTACTTTGGGAAAACACTTATGTCCCTCCTAAGCAGTTAAGCAGGCTGAGGTCTTAGGAGGCTGGTCATGCTGAGGGAGGGCCTCCTACTAACTTTGTGGGTGCTTCTACCTGCCCCTCAGGGTGAGGCGCCCAGGGAAGGTGGGGCCACCCACAGGGTTTGTAGGAGAAGAATGCTCACTGTCCTCTGTCTCCCCACCCCCAGTCCACCAGACCTTCAGCCTGATAGCTACTGCCATGGGACTTTGGGCAGGTCATTTAAAAAATCTGTAAGTTGGAGATGGAATAGCAGCTGCAAAGCACACCTCTGAGGTCTGGTGACATTTGTGGGCTGGAAGAGTGTGCTTGGAGTAGAAGTTGAGTACTGGAAGGAGGTTCTCCTTTCCTGATCTGATTTGCTTGTTTCCACCACACAGTGGGACTCCCAAGGCTGCTGCAGGAGCTGGAGATCCTGTCCGGGCCTCAGAACCTGACCCTCACAGTGCACCAGACCGCAGTGCCGGAGTGTATCGCCACAGGTCACCCTCGGCCGCTTGTCTCCTGGAGCCGCCTGGGTGTGCAGCTGCCCCGCCCCGTCTCTCAGAGCCCAGTGCCCTTGTCCTATCCCAACCTGACCCCCCAACGCCTTCTTGCAGATGGCTGCTCCACTGGCGTGGAGGGCATCCAAGTTCTGGGCACCGGGAATCTCATGATCTCCGACGTGTCAGTCCAGCACTCAGGTGTCTATGTCTGCGCTGCCAATCGGCCGGGCACCCGTGTCCGGCGCACAGCACAGGGCGTCCTGCTCGTGCAGGGTGAGCCCCAAGGGCCCGACCGGGTGGGGAGAGTGCTGGGGGACCCCAGCTCCCTGACAGGAGCCTGGATCTGGAGAGGGTCCAGGGCAGGAGGCAAGAGGCTGGGTCTCATGGCATCTTCCTCTGTGCTATTGCCTGCTCAGCTCCCCTTGAGTTTGTCCAGTGGCCACAGTCCTTGTCCAAGCCTCCTGGCAGCAGTGCCATCTTCACCTGCGTGGCCCAGGGCGTCCCTGAGCCCCATCTGGTCTGGCTGAAGAATGGGAAGGTGCTGAGTCCTGGGGATAACATCAGGCTGACTCACAACAATAGGTACTCGTGTCTTACCACTCCCCACTGCCCACTGGCAATGGTATGTCCCCCTACCCACCCTGGGCGTCCACCCCCACCTACATGCAACACTCACTACCTAAATCTCAAAATCCACACCCATCCACAAACCCCCAGCAAGTTACCTTCTACTTCCAGCAATTCTCCCCTCCCCCAGGAGGCTCTGCCCTGACCTCTCCATTATAGGTAATGCACCCACACAGCCTCCTCCTCTAGGGCCACTCCACCAAGGCTTGGTGGGAAAGGGCTCCCAGCAGCTGAGTTTGTCTCTTTTAGTACGCTGATGCTGGCGGGCGTTTCAGTTGAGGATGAGGCCATTTATCAATGCATGGCAGAGAACAGTGCAGGCTCCAATCAGGCCAGTGCCCGCCTGGCTGTGACAGGGGGCCCAGTCACCCCCTGTCCCCAGGGGCCTGCATGCCTTGGCTCTACTTCTGCCATTCGAGTGTCCTGGGAGCCACCCCTCTCCAGTGGGGACATCATTGGCTATGTGCGGCACCTCCAGCCTATGGGAGGTGGGTGTGGGTGGGTGGACAGGGCTTTGAGCTCAGCACAGGGCCAGGAGCCAGGAGTCCCCGGCGCCAGCCCACCTCTGCTCCTGACTGCTGATGTCCTAGGCGAGTCCCTCTCACTCTCTGGGTCCCAGTCTCCTCCATGACATCAGACCCTCCCGGATTCTTCCCAGGCCTCTGGGCCTGTGGTTCTCTGGGCTGGCTGCCTCTGTACATGGTTTTTTGGTGCTTCCTTATTGCTTTTCAGCTTGACTCTAGGCCCTTTCCTCATCCTCATCCTATCTCAGCTTAGTTCCAACTTCTGTAGCCTCTTTCCCTGCTCTCCTTGGAGGCTTGGCTGGTCCAGACGCACCAGGAGGGGCTTCGTCTCCAGTTTGTGAGGGTGCAGGGACATGGCTACTGAGAAGATGCTGCTCTGCTCCTCAGAGCCATCTGGCCCGGAGCTCCAAGAGGCCATGAACAAAGGCACCTCTGAGCACGTCTTCTCCAACCTGGAGCCTGCCACAGCCTACACCACCCATTTGCGGGCCTACTCAGCAGAGGGTGCCAGTCAGGACTCTGCCCCTGTCTTTGCCTCTACCATGGGCAGCAGTGAGTGACAGCCTCTCCAGCCTTGGGAAGTCCCTGGCCTCAGGTGGGCAGGGGACTGCTAACCAGTTTGCTTGTTTTCCTCTGCAGCCCCTGCTGCCCTGGGCTTCTCCACCAAAGTGCTCAATGCCACCTCTGTGCAGGCCTCCTGGGAGCTGCCACCACAGCTGGGACCCATCCAAGGCTTCAAACTCTTTCACCGCAAGCTGCCTGCTGCCCATTTTGAGGGGCCCCTGCTCCTGGCCAGCAGTGTCAGATCCTTCCTCTACACAGACCTGGGTGAGGCTCTGAACCTTCTTGTGCCGCTCAAGGCCCGCCTTTCTCAGTGTGATCTTGCCCCAGGTACTGAGCTTCCTGGCCCATAAATGCCCGTCCCCTTCACATTCTCCTGCTTCCTGCAGAACCAGCAGCCCTCTATGAGATCAAGCTGCAGGCATTCAATGGCAACGGGGATGGAAATAGTGCCCGCTTTGTCTCACTGTGTGATGTGCCCCTAGCCACTCCGGGTAAGTGGGGTCTGGTAGGAGGGTAGTAGGGCTGGGGTCAGAGCAGGCCCCCATGGCTGCCAGTCTTCAGGGAGGAGGAGGGCTGAGCTTCACCTCCAACCCTGGTCCTCTCTCTGACAGATGTCACAGTGTCCACAGAGTCCAAGGCTGGGTGCTCTTGCAGCCAGGGTGAGAGCAGCCCACTGCCTGGGGTTCTGGTGGGCATCCATGGGGGCCTGGCTCCCCTCATCGTTTGCCTCCTCTGCCTCTTCCTGGGCTGGAGACATAGGTAAGGGCCAGGTAAGGGCTAATGTGGGAAATCTGCCAGGGAGACAGTCTGCGTCACTGTGGCACAGGACCAAAGAGAGCAGGAAAGAGCCCCAATCCACAACCAATCAATTTTGCCAGTGAGGAGACTCAGGCAGAGAGAGGAAGCCAATTCTTTTCAGAGCTGTGTGGTTCCAGGGGCAGGAGAAGGCCGGCCATGAGCGGGAAGAGAGGACTGGAGCTCCCAAGGCAAGGACAAGGGCAGCAGAAATGAGCTAGAGCCAGTTCCCTGCCATCCTGCAACATGAGGAGGGGTCCACCCTTCTCCATCTCTGGGGAGCATGGAGTAGGAGGAGGGGTTGGGAGTCATGCGAGGAAGAGGGAGGCACCAGACAGACTATGCTGCTGACCCTTCCAATCCTGGCAGCCTCCTCTGCAAACAGGGGTCCCAGGAATGCTGGGGAGTGCCTCAGACTGCCTTAGACAGAGCTGGGGGCTGTCAAGGCCAGATTCAGAGTGGAGGGAAGCCGGGGGAGAAGACTGAACTCACCACCCAGGTGAGGGGGATTCAGTGACAGGAAATGAGTGGGGGAAGCTGGCGTGTTCGAGGCCTTGGTCCAGGGGCCTGACCTCCTTCACCCTCAGGTGACCGTGGAACAGCTGGCCTTGGCCTAGGGCCCTTCAAGTTGGCTCCCTCCGAGATGCCACTAACTCCGGATACACCAAAGAATCTACCTCACCTGTCCCTGTCACCCCGGAGTCAGGAAAGAACCAAAAGTCCCTCAGCCCCTCTCCAGGGAGGGGCAGGACTGGCCATAGCGGGAGAGAAGAGGGTGTGGTTTCTGTGTTCCTCCCTGACCTCAAGAAATGGGAGAATCAGAATCCCTTCCCCCAACACACCAAATAACCTCAAACTAAACCAAGCCCAGCTGGGAGTTACTCCCAACCCAGTTACTCCTGCCTCATGACCCCATCCAATATATTCACCTCTTCTTGATCCAAATATGAACCTGCCCAAAGACACATAGCTTTAAGAGTTCCCCACAAAGTGGGGGCAGGGGAAGAGGCTGTCATCATCTCTGTCTCACAACCTGAAGCCCTCCAGTCTAAAATCTGTCTCAGTCTCCTCGTGCCCAAGCTGAGCTCTGCCCAGGGACAGGCGACCTGCATTCCCTGTGGTCCAAGTGGGCAGGTGGGCAAAAGGGGTGCTGAGTTCCTTGCCCCCCTTCTCCCTACAACGTAAGAGTCTTAAATATCTGAGCTCATATGAGCTTCTCTGAGCAACCAAATACCCATTTCCCCCTTCCCAGATCCAAAGCACTGGCTCCTCCTCAGGGGGCATCTTTACCCATTTGATTTCTATTTTTGAAAGAGATTAGTTTGAGTCAGGGTTTTGGCAGTCTTGACTCGCCTGTAGAATGAGCAGAGGCTGGGCAGCATCCCCCATCTCCCTTCCATCAACTCTTGGGGTCCAAAGAGCACTTGTTTCCCACTTCTCCCTCTACCAGCCTATGGCATCCAGGGCACCACAGTCCCTCCTCATCCAGCTCTGCCATGCTCTAAAGCCAAAGCCCCAGCCACTCCCTCAATCACTCTCTCTCCAAGGCTGTCCAGTATTGTGCCAAAAAGGGAAGGGTCTTGGGGGAAGGAAAGTCCATGGCTTAGAGGACCCCAAAACTGTCTCCTGCGCTCTTCTAGAGTAATGCTAGTACCAATGAAAGGCTGGGCTCTGGCCCTCCACAATAGCGCCCTCTGCACACGGCACAGCAGCAGCTGTAACTAAAAAACGCGGCTGAGGAGCAAGAGGGCTAAGAATAGCCCCAAACATCAAGTCTTTGAGGAAATGACATCCTCTTCTCTGGTTGGGCCTGGTCTAACTGCTTTGTTGGAAAGAAATAACCAAAACGGAAAAAATAAATTAGGATCTGGTTAATGCTTTCGGCTGAAAGGAAAACTTGGGGACGGGGAGTGATGAGATGGTGAGAAAGTGCACTTTCAGATCTTTCAGGGGATGTTGTATTCAGATTGTTAAATAACTATATTCCGTAGTTTGCTAGAAAATAGCAATGTGAGCCCCTGCTGGTATAAGGCAACCATCTAGATGAACAAGCATGTTACAAAATATTTATTTTCTTTCTTTTTTTTTTTTTTTTTTGAGACGGAGTCTTGCTCTGCCACCCAGGCTGGAGTGCAGTGGCCGGATCTCAGCTCACTGCAAGCTCCGCCTCCCGGGTTTACACCATTCTCCTGCCTCAGCCTCCCGAGTAGCTGGGACTACAGGCGCCCGCCTCGTCACCCGGCTAGTTTTTTGTATTTTAAGTAGAGACAGGGTTTCACCGTATTAGCCAGGATGGTCTCGATCTCCTGACCTCGTGATCCGCCCGTCTCGGCCTCCCAAAGTGCTGGGATTACAGGCTGGAGCCACCGTGCCCGGCCCCTTATTTTCTTTTATAGAGATGGGGTCTCACTACATTGCCCAGGCTGATCTCTTGGCTCAAGTGATCCTCCCGCCTTAGCCTCCTGAGTAGCTAGAGGCATGCAGCACTGTGCCTGACTAAAGGATTCTGTTACCAGAGACCAGAGCAGTGTGGTGGAAAGGGCCAAGGACTGCTAGGGGACACCTTTCCCTAGGAGAGAATGGAGACCCAGCCCCCTCCCCATGATACCATGAGACCTGAAGTCATCAGATAACGAACGTGGGGTTGGTGGCTTCCAGAACGCTGGCTCCAGCTAGAGTTGGAGGGGAACAAGAACACAGAAGTAGGTCAGGGCTTTAAATAATCATCAATCAAAGAGAAGGATACACACCAAAGGCACTCAGTCCATGGCTGGACTCACTAGGGAAGACAGCCATAGCTCATCTCCCAATTACCCCAAAAATTATCCCACCAAACTGCCACCCCCAGCCCCATAACGAAAGCACAAGCCACAGGAAAGTTTAGAAACCATTCCTTTCTTTATTAAACATAGCTTGCAAGTGATAAATATTACAAAGTTTTTTTTTCTTTTAATCCTTTCTCCAAAAATTAGCTTATTATTTGAATCTGTCACTGCTGAAATGCTCAGCAGCATCTGAAACAGATGGGAGTGTATTTGCCTTTTTGAAAACCAGTTTCTATTGGTCTTAGTTTTTTCATTCTTTCCCAAACACAATGCAGAAAATCAGAATGAGTTAAAAAAGAAATAAAGGAAACTTAAAGAGAGTTGTGCAAAAGGGTCGTGTTCCCTTCCCACCCACCCTATTCAGGGAAGGCCATTCCCCATCCCACCTCCCTGCTCCCCACCCCCCAACCCCAATCTATCCTTCCACCTTCACCAGGGCTTCACCCATCACCCTGTACCCTCTCCAGGCTTTATCAGCCCAGAACCTAAAGAAGAGAGTAGGAGTACTCAGCCCAGGCTGTGGGGAAATTGGGCCCCTGAAGGAGACAGACTGTGAAACAGCTGCCTTTAGGGGGGTTCAGATGAAATCTGAGGGAAGGAGACAAAATATGGGCTGTGTCTGAGCTCTCCTATTTTATCACCAAGACGGGGAAAGTTCCATATCCTGTAGCTCACAAAGGGAGTAAATAACTGGAGCACCAACCTGGGGCATTCAGTTGTCCACCACCCTTAAGGGCTCTGTGGTTGGCTGTGAGATAGGGCTTGAGGCCTGGTCCCTGCCCTCAGATGACTAGAGGCATAAAGGCAAAGATGTCACTGGTCTGACACCCTGGACAAGACTCTGCTGCCTCTCCCAAATCAAGGGTAACCGTAGAGGACTGGCAGTTCTCCGAGGGCACTGTCATACACATAACCACTTCAACGCAAGTCACTTTCAGTTCCTCCCTGGTTTCTTGGCCCAACACTTTCCTCACCTCAAGTTGTTTTTTGGCTTTGGCAGGTGAGGAGAGAAGTATAGAATTTTAAACTTGGTGGCCAGATGATCTCCCGCTTCACTTCACAGATAAGAAAATTGAGACCCAGAAAATTAACTACCAACGATCACATAGCAAGTCAGAAGGAGACCCCAGGTCTCCAGATTGCAGCCCCCTCAACCCCTTTTGTGTTGGTGGTTCTTTTTACTCTACACAGTCTGGGACCAGGAGGTCATGGCTTTCACAGGAGCTCAGCCTCACCTCGGTTCACACAGCCTAAGACTGTGCAGATGGATGTGGCTCTCACTAGGTGAAATTTCCTCAGGATGACTTACTAAAATCCTTTCTATCATCCCCTGACAATCCACCCTTAAAGGCCCGTAAGACTAGGTTATTTCCTTTTTGAGGAGGTGGGGTGGGGGAAATCCCTTGCATAAGAAAGCTTGACACTGAATTTTGTTATATAGGTATATTGTATATATGCTGATGCAATCAGAGGAAAAAAAAACAGTGCAAATACAATTACAATTCATAATACTTGGTTTCGATGCCCCCGGGAACTGCCCCATTCCTCGGCTACCTCCCAACCCCCAGCACTTCCCCACAGTATCAACCTAATGCTGGGGGATAGGGAGGGTGGGCAGGTTAGGGTAGGGAGTGGGCTCTGCCAAGGCAGTGCTGGTGACCCGGAGGGACTACTCCAGGGTGGGGAGGCAAGGCACAAATTAGGGGTGGGTGGTGGGGGAGGTGGCATCTCTAAGGAGGGATGGGGTTGGAGCAGCTGCCAGTCTCAGTGTGCTGGGCCCGGCCCACTCCCCTACCCACCCTCCACAGCCCTGCCTCCCTACCCCCTCCCCTTCCCCAGAAACCCTTTTGCACGGATCATACACAAACGGGCACATTACAAAATGACATAACACAGTTTCACAATATCCATGGCTAGGGCTTTTTTTTCTCTTTTTCAGGCTTTTTTTTTTTTTCTACACAATGTACAATTCCTTTTAAATGGATCAAGAAATAGCTTATATACACGAATGAGTCCTTGTTATAACATCTCGGCAGCAAATATCATAAGCTAATGAAGGTCTTGATGGAAAGGATGGGAGCCTAGGACATGGTTTAGGGGTAGGGGTGTGGAGAGAAGGGTTATGCCTTCTGGAGGAGTAGGGAGAAAAGGGAATGATTAGGGAAAAGGAACAAAAGTAAAATATCAAGAAGCATCTTTACAAAGCAGTTCTATAGCTAATTCCTTTTAAAGGGGAAAGGAAAGGTAACCAAAGCAGGAAAACATTTATCTCTGTGTCTTAAAAAAAAAATTGTCTACCATACATATATCCAAAAATGTGGGAAAAATACTTATTCCAGGGATAGAGGGAGTCCAGATGCCGTGGTCAAATTATAAAATAAAATAGACAAATAAGAACCTCTGTCCCCTAGTTTTACCCAAGCCTTACCACTATTCCACCCATTTCAGGCTTCTAGGGAATAAGACACCAACCTTAAACTACTGCTTTTAGTGCCTCTGGGGATGGAGGAAGCCAGGCAGAACTGGTGGGATCCTCACTCTACTAATAATGTTCCAAACAGAGGGTCTTTCCTCCTGTCCTTAGGGCATGAGGTTTAGTGTCTACACGGCCCAGAGCCTTGAGATGGATAGTAACAAGTAGACTTGGAGGGACACAAGGCAATCAGTGATGAAAAAGAGAAAGAGAATTGAGGAAGACAGAAGGATGACGAAGGAGGAGGGAAGGGAGGAGGTGGAAGGTTAATACTTTACCATGATTAGGGAGACCTCACCTCCATCACTAATCCCTGGGAAGAGTATGAAAATGGGGAGAAGAAAGGGTAAGAAATCAAACCTCAGCGGTTGAACAAAGGGTCACCGAGCTATACTAGTCAAGAAGCAGCTTCTATGTAACTGACCCTGAGGGGATAAAAACAGGGAAGATTCCACCATCTTCCCTATGGCCTCAGCACCTAAGCAGGCACTGACTATAGGCTTTCCTTCTCCATGATTCCCCAACTCTACACATCTTACTTCCAAACCCCATTCTAAGGTGGCCTGGCTCCCAGGGAAAGGACTCAGCTCAGGGCAGGGCAAGGACGGCCCACAGCCAGACGGTATTGCACATTCTCTGTTCCTTACTTTTAATCTCAACTGACAAACTTGGGCATCTCGTACCTCTGAGCACCTCTGAGCTTGGGGAGAGGGAGACGTAACAGAAATGGCACTTCATCATGAGGGAGGGAGGAAGAGGCTAGACAGACATGCCACAAGGCAAGATGACTTGTAGGGAAAATATTTTTAAAAAAAGCTTCCAATTTTGTGGAAGAGAGAAAAGCAAAACCAAACAATTTATCCAGTGCTTTCAAAGCACAGAGGGCAAAGAAAAGATGTAAGAATATATCTTTATATATATATATATAATTTTAAAATAATCCCAGACCCAGTTCCATTAACCCCCCTCCCTCTCCCACCACTTACAGTCAGGGGTACCACATTCCCCAGAAAAAATACTCGAAAAGACCCAATCACTACCTGTTACTAGCATCTAGCTTCCAGATCATTTCACCACTGGGGGAGCCCAGACACTGGCTGCATCTCTGCTCCTTTAAGTGCTCAATGAATTTGGGGGAAAGGGAGGAAAGAAAAAAGCCAGGAAGGCCCGTAGGGCCAGTATAGTCACCCACAGTGGCACTGGGGTATAGGGAGTAGAGGCCAGAGTAGGGGAACTGAGCCTGATTTTAGCTCTTTCTCCCACCCCACCTCCAAATTTTATGGGGAAGATGTGCAGTTCATGTGTGTGTATTTTAAAAGTGCCTTCTTTAAAAAAATTAGTTAATTTTAAAAAATAAAAGTGGGGAAACTTCCTCAGGTGACTTTCAAGGGCAACATATTAAACTTCTCCTCATTCTTCTCTGCTGAGAAGATTGCCCCCAGTGCACTCTGGCAGCTTCTGGAGCCAGAGAGGCAGGTGGGTGTACACTATGAGAAGAGCAGAAACCCGTACCTTTAAGGGGCTTCCCTTACTTCAAAAACAGCCTGGTCCACTCCCTCTTCCCACAGTGTGGGCAAATGGGATGCTAATCTCCCCAATCCCCAGAACAGCAACATTGCACAATTCAATTCATTCTCTACATTAGTAGCGCTAAAAAAAAAAAAAAAAAAAAGACAAAATTAGTATCATTCTGGGGGCGGGAAACAACTATTTGTACAGCAGAGGTCCGAAGCTGGTTTTGCCACAACTGTTTGGCTTTGAGCAGTTGGTTCTGCAGCTGGTGCAGCAGAGTAAGGACAGGACTCCAACCTGATTGTGTGCCCCAAGCCTCTCATCTCCTGGCACTCAGAGGGTGAAAGAATAGGCAAATATGAGAATCTCAACTGTTGGGAGAGAAATCCCTTCTTTCCTCTATTTCCTCCTGTTATCACTTGACTCATTCATGTCCATCCAATATTTGGGACACCCAGCAAACAGTCTTAGAACAGCCGTTCCTCTGTATTATAGATGAGGCTATATAGAGGGGATAGATTAGAATTTTTAAAAGCAGGGTGGGGTGAGGGATAATTTTACAAAGGATACAAGATGAAATTAATTTTGGGCTGGTTGGCCTGGAATAGACTTCCGTGTTCCCACTGGGGTCAGGAGATTGGTCTTATTTCCCCAAGATCCAGAAGGGCAGGACCTAGTTTCAATCCTCCCTGGCTCATAATTAAGCCCATCTTCGTACCTCTCTCTCCCTGTCTTCTATGGGTAAATTCCAGAGTGGTTGAGTTTTACAGCTCCTCCCTCCAGGCTCTTTCCCCTCATTCTTAGAGTCCAACTTCAATACTAAACACTGCCACCCAAATTGTCCAGCCCCCAAACACCCACAGGTGGGGTGCTATTCGTCCTTATTCGATACCCCCAACCCCACGCCCTCCTCCGGTTAAGTGCATTCAAAACTTCTGCCCCTAACACTCCTAGTCATGTCCTACTCGGCAGCTGGAACCCCTACTGCAATCTGCAATGCTCGTTATCATTGAACTGAATATCGTTTGTGTTTACAAAAAAAAAAAAAAGGAAGAAAAGGAAAAGAAAAGATTGGTTGAGTGGGGAAGGTTTAACCGTCCACTGAACAAAGGGAGGACACACAACATCATTAAAAATGGTAATAATTATAGCATAAAACAACTTTAGAAACACACATTGGAGGGCTTAGATTCTCCCCAGGACCTCATTCTGACCTCTATCAGAGGTAAAGATCCACCTCACTGTTAAAGAAAACTGAAGAGAGAAGACAGAGCGGCAGAAAAACAGATCGCAGCAGTGTGAAATAAAGGGGAGGTGGCAGGGCAGGGCGTGTGTTTTCTTGCTGATTTCTATTTTTTGTCTTCTGTTTTTCTGTTTTGCTTTCCGTGTATGGTAGGCACCAGTACAGGCACTGCATGCGACAGAAGTTGGGGGAATGAAAGAGGAAAGGGATAAAGGATTCAAGGATGGGGCAGTACAAGGGGAACAGGCGTTATTTCTGTCCACTGATGGACTGCGATATAGACCGGGGAGGGATCATGTCTAAAAGGTATTCACGCTGTCGGTCTGCCAAACTGGGGCCTTTGTGTCCTCCGATGCCAGTATTCAAGTATGCAATGTTGACACCTGGACCCAGGAGACAAAAGTGGAGGGCAGGTATTAAAAGAGGAAATAACATTCCCTTCCGCTCTACCCTTGGGCTGCAGAGTTGGAGATGGAAAGGAAGCAGAATTTACCAGTATCTGGCCACACTTGGTTAGCTTTATTTCAACAGCAACTTTCTTTTTCTTTTTTGAGATGCAGTCTTGTTCTGTCACCCAGGCTGGAGTGCAGTGGTGCGATTTTGGCTCACCTCTGCTTTCCAGACTCAAGCAATTCTCCTGCCTCAGCCTCCAGAGTAGCTGGAATTATAGGCACATGCCACTACCGCCCAGCTATTTTTTGTATTTTTAGTAGAGATGGGGTTTCACCACATTGGCCAGGCTAATCTTGAACTCCTGACCTCAAATGATCCACTGGCCTCAGCCTCCCAAAGTGCTGGGATTACAGTTGTGAGCCACTGCGCCTGGCCAATTAATTTTGTCTGGTTGTTTATTTATTTGAGACAGAATTTCACTCTTGTTGCCCAGGCTGGAGTGCAGTGGCACAATCTCAGCTCACTGCAACCCCCGCCTCCCAAGTTCAAGCAATTCTCCTGCCTCAGCCTCCTGAGTAGCTGGAATTACAGGCACCCGCCACCACACTGGGCTAATTTTTTGTATTTTTAGTAGAGATGGGGTTTCATCATGTTGGCCAGGGTGGTCTCGAACTCCTGACCTCAGGTGATCCACTCGCTTTGGCCTCCCAAAGTGCTGGGATTACAGGCATGAGCCACCACGCCTAGCCAATTTTTGTATTTTTAGTAGACACAGGGTTTCACCATGTTGGCCAGGCTGGTCTCAAACTCCTGATCTCAAGTGATCCGCCTGCCTCGGTCTCTCAAAATGCTGGGATTATGGGTGTGAGCTACCGCGCCCCACACAGCAACTTTATTTCAATCCCCACTCATATTCCTAAACTTTAGGTAAAAGGGACTTCCTGAAATTTCAGTCCTACCAAGAATAATGAACATGCTTCCGATGGTATAGGAGAGACAAGTGAAACAGTGGTGAGAGGAAGATGAATAATTGTGAGGGATAGAATCATTAAGTCAGCTTTGATTTTGAGACTGCAGATTGTGGAGAAGCATCCCTGGATCATTCAAACTGAACAGTTAACCCTGCTGTCCCGGCCAAAAGAGATCAATAACCACATTTCTACTGAAGGGATATTAAAAGTTAAATTTATAATGGTAGGATCTGGGTCATTTTCACCACCAAAACCCTAGTGCACTGTGACTGGCATGTAGTATGAATTTAGCAAACATTTGCTGAGTAACAGAAGAGTGAGGGTGCATGCCCTACAGAAAGAATAGAAAGTAAAGGAAGGAACAATTCCCCTAAAGGCGCTGCTACAGAACTGTATACTAACAGTTGACCCATGGGAAACGTTTTCAGATTAATCCTTACCTGGCATACCAAGGAGGCCACCTGGCACAGACAACTGGGGTGCCTGTGCAAAGTTTGAAAGCATGGAGCGGGCAGATGTGGGTATGCCACGCTGGAGGCTGCTCTGGGGCTGTGGAGCCTGCAATGATGAGGAGACAGGTGATACAACTTTGCTATGATAGAATGTTAAGTGAGGGCAAAGGTAAGGGGTAAAGATAAGGGGTACAGAAGAAGAGTATGATTTCCCACAATAGAAAGAACAAACTGTGATAAATGGCTGATAAATCTTCTAAAGAAATAAGGATCAGGCAAAAACTTCCTTACCTGCCGAAGTGTATGATGTCTCATGATGGTCTCTTGTTTACTGACACTGGACACAGCTGGAGCTGTAGTGGGGGAGAGGGCTGCCTGCTGCTGTAATCGCTGTTCAATTTCCTGTTGGGAGTCATTAGATCAGGTTGAGTAGGACAGAACCCAATTTTCCTTTTTTTTTTTTTTTTTAATAGAGACACAATCTGCCTTTGTTGCCCAGGCTGGTCTTGAACTCCTGGGCTCAAGTAATCCTTTCACCTTAGCCTCCCCAAAGTGCTGAGATTACAGGCATGAATCATTGCGCCTGGCCCACCCAATTTCCTAACCAGAAAACCTAGAGGTATTCTTAACCTCTAATGTTGTTGGCTAGTTGGTGGAATATGGAAAAGGCAAAAGAGTTTGGTGGGGTGGTACACTGAGATTCTGGGTATAAGCAGCTAACTTGCTTCATTGATCAAGGGATCCTCCTCTCTTTCTCAAGGGAAACTGGCTCTCAGAAGTTGGCTAGAGGTGATGAACCAACTGATACAATTAATGCTGATGAATTACTGGGGTTTTATTTCAACACCTTTTCTTTTTAAAAATTTTTATTTATTTGTTTACCACCAGTCCTAGAGCATAAATGGGGTTTTATTTTTGACTCCTGCCTACCCGATTTTCCAAGGAGTCCATGATGCTACTCAAACAAGGGAGTCTGATGGGTGGAGTGGGAAATAGGAAGAAAAGGATCTGAGTTTCCCAACACATTTTTCCCTCTCTAAGATATTCTCATCCTCTAACTGCTACATGAGATGTTCACATACTCTAGAACCACTACTCTTCACTGGGCTACTTCATAATTCACTCTTTCTTTTGTCATTTCTCGTCAAATATGCACTGTAAATAACTGTTTCAAAGAGATTTATAGTACAAATATAAATTCCTCCCACCAAACTCTATTATTTGTTTTAGGAGAAAATGAAGATGAGTAATAGAGTGCTATGGAAAAGCCAAGAGCCCCAAGCTTTCTGTCCCTTTCTGTTAACCTCAGCCATTATATTTTACCATGTTCTTAATCAGAATACTCGCTCAAATGGAAATGGGACATAATGATAAGGAGACAAAAAGGGAACCTCTGGACCTATAGGGATCACATGAACTACTCCTGCAAACTAGAAGGCACGACCCTTTGGAAAAAAAAAAACTGGGACAGGTGGCCAGAGAGCAGTCAGAATTCTTACCTGTTCCTGCTGTAGGGCTTTCACAAATGCATTTTTCAGCCGGTTGGTGTGTTCAGCTTTTAGAGCCTTCTTCTGGTTGGAGGTCATACACTGCTCACATAGAATCTTACCATTCTTTTCCTGCTTCCAGTGAGGGGTGAAATCTGTGCGGCACTGGGCACATACAAAGGGTTCAACCCGCAGAAGTGAGGCACAGCTTTTGCCTAGATACCAACAAAAACAGTCAGTGGCTTTACATTTCCTATCTCCTCTGTTTCTCTTAATCAAACAGATCTTTTCCAGGAGTTTATTCTGTTGAATTAAAGAAAGAGACTCTACAAAAAAGATATTCTATAATTTACAAAATACTTTTATTTCATCTGATTATAACAATATCACTTTAGGGAATTCAGACAGTACCATCCTCATTTTCAAATGAGGAAAGAAGTCAAAGAAATGTAGCTTCTGGCTGGGCACGGTGGCTCACACCTACAATCCCAACACTTTGGGAGGCTGAGGTGGACGGCTAATGAGGTCAGGATTCGAGACCAGCCTGACCAACATGGGGAAACCCCGTCTATACTAAAAATACAAAAAAATTAGGCGGGCGTGGTGGCACGCGCCTGTAATCAGGAGGCTGAGGCAGGAGAATCGCTTGAACCTGGGAGGTAGAGGTTGCAGTGAGCCAAAATTGTGCCACTGCACTCCAGCCTGGGCAACAGAACAAGACTCAGTCTCAAACAACAACAACAACAACAACAACAACAACAACAACAACAACAAAGGTAGCTTCTGATAAAGCTGGGATGTTTCCTGATTTTCTACTGTATCACACTGAGAAGAAAATACTGTGTCAATTCGAAGTCAAAGGACTCTGTCTTACTCAACCAATACTTCTGCTTCTTTGTATCGCCTTACCTCAGACTGTACTTACCCTGTCATATACATTTATGGTTTTAAATAGTTATCAGTGTCTGAATTACTCACTTTGTGATCTATTTATAGCTAATACTGACTCCTCTGGGCATTTTCCTTTATTGGCAGGCTTTCTCAGAAGTCTACATGTTTAGAAATTCAAGTTTAATAACTTCAGTTAGTCTAGACTATATGTTGTTAATACTCTACAGTATGGTTTCGTATTGGTTTACAGCTTTTTTTTTTTTTTTTTTGAGACGGAGTCTTGCTCTGTCGCCCAGGCTGGAGTGCCTTGGCTGGATCTCAGCTCACTGCAAGCTCCGCCTCCCGGGTTTACGCCATTCTCCTGCCTCAGCCTCCCGAGTAGCTGGGACTACAGGCGCCGCCACCTCGCCCGGCTAGTTTTATATTTTTTAGTAGAGACGGGGTTTCACCGTGTTCACCAGGATGGTCTCGAACTCCTGACCTCGTGATCCGCCTGTCTCGGCCTCCCAAAGTGCTGGGATTACAGGCTTGAGCCACCACGCCCAGCCGGTTTACAGCTTTTTATATGGTCTTTCTTAGTTATCTATGTAAGTGTGTCTAGTTTCTCAACTGTAAGCATTCGTAGGTCAAAGACTAAATACAGTAATTCAGTACAATGTTGCAAAACCACAGACATTAAAAATAGAAGTTCCCGGCCAGGCATGGTGGCTCACACCTGTAATTCCAACACTTTGGGAGGCCGAGGCAGGCAGATTACTTGAGGCCAGGAGTTTGAGACCAGCCTGGCCAACATAGCAAAATCCTATCTCTACTAAAAACAGAAAAAATTAGCTAGGTGTAGTAGAACACATCTGTAATGCCAGCTACTTTGGAAGCTGAGGCAAAAGAATTGCTTGGGCAGGGCACAGTGGCTCACACCTGTAACCTCAGCACTTTGGGAAGCCAATGCAGGTGGATCACCTGAGGTCAGGAGTTCAACACCAGCCTGACCAACATTGTGAAATCCCATCTCTACTAAAAACAAAAATTAGCCAGGCGTGGTGGCAGGCACCTGTAATCCCAGCTACTCGGGAGGCTGAGGCAGGAGAATCGCTTGAACCCAGGAGGTGGAGGTTGCAGTGAGCTGAGATCATGCCACTGTACTCTCTAGCCTGGGAAACAGAGCAAGATTCCATCTCAAAAAAAAAAAAAAAAAAAAGAATTGCTTGAAACCGAGAGGCAGAGGTAGTGAGCCAGCCAAGATCATGCCACTGCACTCCAGCCTGGGTGACAGAGTAAGACTCTGTCTCCAAAAAAAAAAAAACCAACAAAGAAAAAAACTGGCATGGTGGTGCATGGCAGTGGTCCCAGTTACTCAGGAGGCTGAAATGGGAGGATGGCTTGAGCCTGGGAGTTCAAGGCTGCAGAGAGCTCAGATCACACCACTGCACTCAAGCCTGGATGACAGGGTCAGACCCTGCCTCAAAAAAACAAGAGAAAGTTCTATTTATCAAATTATGCAAGCATCATGCTAGCCACCATTTAAAAGAACTAAACAAAATACAGTCAGTCCTCAGTGTTGTTGACAGGTTCTTAGAGACTGTGATTTAAGTGAAACGACATACTACAAAACCAATCTTTTTTTCTTACCAATGTTATAATAAAATGATGTTATTTGAGGACCCCCTTCACCATAGCTGTTTCAATTAAAGTCATAGTTTCTAAAGGAAACTTTTTTTTTTTGAGACAGAGTCTCACTCTGTCGCCCAGGCTGGAGTGCAGTGGCCGGATCTCAGGTCACTGCAAGCTCCGCCTCCCGGGTTTACGCCATTCTCCTGCCTCAGCTTCCCGAATAGCTGGGACTACAGGCGCCTGCCACCTCGCCCGGCTAGTTTTTTGTATTTTTTAGTAGAGACGGGGTTTCACTGTGTTAGCCAGGATGGTCTCGATCTCCTGACCTCGTGATCCGCCCGTCTCGGCCTCCCAAAGTGCTGGGATTACAGGCTTGAGCCACCGCGCCCAGCCTCTAAGAAACTACTGATGACGTTAAGTGAGAACTTACTGTCCTACAAAAAACATACAAGATAGATACAATACAAATAAAAACATCAAGCCTCAATGATACCTGACCTAACGCAGGGAAAAAAAAACAAGCTGAAGACAGATAGATAGATAGATAGACAGACAGACAAGCCGGCCCCAGCCGGCTGGCCGGGTGCAGTGGCTCATGCCTGTAATTCTAGCACTTTAGGAAGCCAAGGTGGGCCGATCACCTGATGTCAGGAGTTCCAGACCAGCCTGGCCAACACGATGAAACCCCGTCTCTACTAAAAATACAAAAATTAACCAGGTGTGGTGGCATGTGCCTGTAGTCCTAGCTACATGGGAGGCTGAGGCAGGAGAATTGCCAGAACTCGGGAGGCAGAGGTTGCAGTGAGCTGAGATTGTGCCGCTGCACTCCAGCCTGGGCAACAGAGCGAGACTCCATCTCAAACAAAAACCAAAAACACACACGTACACACACTCCACTTCTAACATGTTGCTCCCAAACAGCCTGTAAAGAAGGGAGGGGAGGTGGTTTGGTAGCAGGAAGGAAAAGTTATTTAATATTGTAGAGTACCCTCTGATACTCTGCCTATGTCAATTAGGCTTGGCAACCACTTGCTCAAGAAATAGCCTTACCTTGGCTGTCAATGACACTTTGTACGACTTCTTCCAAGCCTACCATGTAGATGAACTCGCTATTGGCTGCACTAGGCAAGAAGTGAAGTAAGGGAGCAGGAGGTTTAGGAGGTGGGATCTCCAGGAGTGTCTTTTCCAGCTGTTTGCGAAGAGCCAATTTGGCTGCAGCCTGTGAGTTGGCAGCATCAGTCATGGCGCTGGGGCTAGGAAGTGGCGAGGACACTCTGTTCACGGTCCCTGGCTGGATATGAGAGGCAAGGTTCATATAGATGGCAGAGGATGTTGTACGCTGACATGGAACAGAAGAACTTGACTGCTGAAACAGATTGAGAATGGGGTCAATCATGGTATGTAGGAGAAAGGACCAATTCTTACGTTCTTGGCAGAGGACACTGTCTGATCCTGGTTTGGACTACTTCGCTTCTCCAAAATAGGAGGTGGTCAACTTATTCATTGAAAAAGAACTCTGACACATAGGAAAGGAAAATGATGATGATCATGAGCTAAAATTGCTAAGAAAGAAATAAAGGCCAGGCGTGGTGGCTCACACCTGTAATCTTAACACTCTGGGAGGCTGAGGCGTGCAGATTACTTGAGGTTAGGAGTTTGAGACCAGCCTGGCCAACATAGTAAAACCCCGTCTCTACAAAAAATACAAAAAATTAGCTGGAAATTCCTTGAACCCAGGAGGTGGAGGTTGCAGTGAGCCAAGATCATGCCATTGTACTCCAGCCTAGGCAACAGAGTGAGACTCCATCTCAAAAAAAAAAAAAAAAAGAGAGAAATAAAGATTTTGCTTTCTGTCACACATTCTTGTGCTTCTTATTCCCTAGATCACTCTCTTCTAGGCAGATTTTTAGCTTACTTCTGCTCTGCTGTATAACCTCTCTTCTCTATTACTATTTTAATATAATTCCTCAAAGCTTCTACTTTTGGGACTGCTCTCAATTAAATTCCTACCCAAATAACCATTTTTGTCCTAGAGTTTATCTATGTATAAAAACTTAAAACCTATGGCCCTTTTGACAAGCAAAGCAAATAAAGGATTTCTCTGTTTCCACATTAGGGCTCAGCTCTCTCTTACCGGTTGGTAATTAATGGCAGGGTTCATGTTGGGTGTTGTGGTGCGTACAAGGCCAGGCTTAGGCGGGCCCCGCTGACCCTGTAGCTGGGCTGGGTTTGGTGCAATAACACGTTGAGACATCAACATGTGTGGAAGGGTGGTATTGGTAGCTGAACGGATGACACTGTGACCCTGGAGGGGAAGAAGAGGAAAAGAACTAATCACAGGTTGCACGCTGTGTATAACACAGCACAAAATGCAAAAAGGAAAACACTGCCTATAATACATACCTGAGTAGAAACATAGGAACACAGCCAGACTTCGTAATTTCATTTAATGGTCTATGAGATAAATCTACCATCACCGTAAACCCTGATTAGTGGCTAGGAAGTCCTTGGCTTTTTTTGGTATAAACTATCTAATCCTGTAGGGTTAGATAGAAAACTATCCCTTCTCTAGAGAAACTGGAAGCATTCCCTAGATAAGAAAAACTACAGTGGAAAGATGAAAGTTACTCATCTTTCTACTGAAGACTAAATCATGCCATAATGGACCAACAGAACAATCAGTAATAATAACACCTCTATCATGGCCAGGTTCTTCTATAATCTTCACAAAAGCCCAAAAACAGAGACAGGATTAGACAGGGCCCTCCAACACTAAGATCCCACTATGGGTCACATACCTGTAATGTTCTCAAATTTTGAGGTTCAACCCCTTGGGCCCCAGGCCGGGAGGGAAGCTTAGAAAGGCCCTGCTGTCCCACATGGGCAGGAGATGGCTGAACAATAGATGCTGCATTCTGTACAACTGGAGTCTGGGAGAGGGAAGAGAAAATAAGACTGTGGAAAAGGCCAATAATCAGAGGTGGAAATCTGGTATATTTCTAGACTTTAAAAATTCCTTGTCAGTGTGAAGTTCTTGTCAACCAGGAGGAAAAACCAGAAAAAGGGAGTCAAGGTTTTCTTAAGGCCTAAGATTAAAAAAAAAAAAAAAAAACCACTACTACGACAGACTGAAAAACTACGGACCTAGGAAGAAGTGAGCCACCCACCTGAACCCACCTGGGGTAACCTACTCTCAAACCAGTTTTTCTCTACTTTCCCTTAGTCCTTTATTTCTAGGGCACATTACCTTCTGGACCACATTCTCTTTCTGTAGCTGACTCTGTCTCAGTTTCTTTAACAGGACCAGTCGGGCTTCTTCCAATCGTAGCTCATCCCTCAGCTGCTTGATAAGCTGCTGTCGTTCCTCAATGCCTTTCCCCTAAGGAAACAACAAGACTGTCAGCTATGGCAGCAGGTACCCAGAATTCCTTCGTGCAAGAGACAATCTTTACTCTTAGCTCTGAAACCTTCATCTTCCACAAGAAGCAAAAGTGGCAATAGGATTATCTTTGTATCACTGGGGTTTGGCACAGTGCCTGGCATTCAGTAGGTACTCAAAGAAATGCTTACAGAATTAAAGGAGAGACCACATATAAATGTTAATCAGTCAGATTCCTGGCAAAAAGAAGAATGACTAAAGAGAAACACTGTTTTTTTTGTTTTGTTTTTTGTTTTTGAGACGGAGTCTCGCTCTGTCACCCAGGCTGGAGTGCAGTGGCCGGATCTCAGCTCACTGCAAGCTCCGCCTCCCGGGTTTACGCCATTCTCCTGCCTCAGCCTCCCGAGTAGCTGGGACTACAGGCGCCCACCACTACGCACGGCTAATTTTTTGTTTTTTTAGTAGAGACGGGATTTTCAGCACAGACGGGGTTGCACCGTATTAGCCAGGATGGTCTTGATCTCCTGACCTCGTGATCTATCCACCTCGGCCTCCCAAAGTGCTGGGATTACAGGCATGAGCCACTGCGCCTGGCCACATTGTCTTCTTTTAAAATAAATATTCCTAAATCTCTTAAAGCCACATTTCCTCTAGATATACACAAAAACTTAGGAATCCCTTCATACTCAGGTACTCAGGTTAGAGTGCAGAAGGTATCCTTCCAGCCAAGGGTTTACTTTATATGACTTAACTATGAACTTTTGTTTTCATTTTTCAAAGATAAATAACATTGAGTATAATGGCCTACACATATGCTTTTCTTTTTTTTTTTTTTTTTGTGAGATGGAGTCTCGCTCTGTCGCCCAGGCTGGAGTGCAGTGGCACGATCTCGGCTCACTGCAAGCTCCACCTCCCGGGTTTACGCCATTCTCCTGCCTCAGCCTCCCAAGTAGCTGGGACTACAGGCGCCTGCCACCTCGCCCGGCTAGTTTTTTTTTTTTTGTATTTTTTAGTAGAGACGGGGTTTCACCGTGTTAGCCAGGATGGTCTCGATCTCCTGACCTCGTGATCCACCCGTCTCGGCCTCCCAAAGTGCTGGGATTACAGGCTTGACCCACCGCGCCCGGCCCACATATGCTTTTCAAACTATCGTCTCCACTTGATTCTAATAGTTCCTTTTAAAAGTCCTTGAAGTCGAGAGTCACTACAAAGTTTTCATCAATGGGTATTTATATCCAAAGAGTAAACAGTCAAAAAACAGAACTAGGACTCTTGAGGAATTAAATAAAATAGAAGGAGCGTAACATGAAAAAAGAAATTTTCTTTCTTTTACCTTAAACATCTCTAGGTTGGCTGCTTTGAGTCTTTCTTCCATTCTGGAACTGGAACGGGGACTGGAAGCCTCATTGTCAGACAAAACAATGATGTCTGGTGAGGGAGTTAGCCTTCCTCGCTCTGGCTCACTAGACAAGAAAAGGAAAAAATAAGCTATTTCCAACAAAAGTTAAGAAAATTTCTTATCTATGCTGAATTAAAAAAAATCCAAGGGGGGCCGAGCACAGTGGTTCACTCCTGTAATCCTATCACTTTGGGAGGCTGAGGCGGGTGGATCACCTGGAGTCAGGAGTTCGAGACCAGCCTGGCCGACATGTTGAAACCCTGTCTCTACTAAAAATACAAAAATTAGCTGGGCGTGGTGGCACGCACCTATAGTCCCAGCTACTCAGGAAGCTGAGGCAGGAGAATCTCTCGAACCCGTGAGATGGAGGTTGCAGTGAGCCGAGATTGCATCACTGCACTCCAGCCTGGGCAACAGAGCAAGACTCCATCTCAAAAAAAAAAAAAAAGAATAGTCTATCCCGTCAGGAGTAGGTACTGAAGAATACACAAAAGAAGGAAGTATTAATAATTTGACGGAATAGTGTCAAGCATAATGTCTACAGCCTTATAGAAAAGGATTAAACCTCCAGAAACAAATATATTGAACTTGCATCTACTTACCAGAGTTTTATCCAGCATCTCACCTCAAAAAGAGTATAGAAATTACTTTGAAATCTAAATCTCCCACATTGGTTCCTCTTACTCCTAATCCTATTTACTAGATAACTCTCATTTAGGTTATTCTGGGGTTAGCCTTAAAAGCATCATGCTTATTTGTGTAAGATGATAAAAAATGGCACATACTTCTTAAGACCTAATAACAAGAATTCCAGAAACTCTAATTGCCTCAGGTTCCCAAATCAATGACTGTATCTTCTAATTCTCCTCTGACTTCAAAGATACAGTCCCAGATCCTACCTTCCTTGAGATTGTCAGTGTAGTTGGGAGTATTTAGGTCGAGGGCAATTGTTCTTTGGTCCTTCTTTTTTCCCCCTCTTGAGATAGGCTTTCACTCTGTCACCCAGGCTGGAGTCCTGTGGCCCGATCGCAGTTCACTGCAGCCTTGACCTACTGGGCTCAAGTGATCCTCCCACCTCAGCCTCCTGAGTAACTGGGACTATAGGCATGTGCCACCATGCCCGGCTAATTTTTGTACTTTTTGTAGAGATAGGGTCTTACTATGTTGCCCAAGCTGGTCTTAAGCGACCCTCCTGCCTTGGCCTCCCATTTGGCCTTAAATAATCAACTTAAACCCTTAATGATCACAGATCACTAGCTGTCCACTTCTCAGGGTTTCTTGTCCTAGCTGCTGTTGGCACATGGGTTTTTTTTTTTTTTTTTTGAGACAGGGTCTCTCATTCTATTGCCCAGGCTGGAGCGTAGTGGTACTTGCTGCATTCTCAAACTCCTGGCTCCAAGAGATCCCCCAGCCTCAGCCTCCTGAGTGCCTGGATAATTTCTGAATTTTTTTGAAAGTGGTGGGGGCCTTGCTATGTTGCCCAGGCTAGTCTTGAACTCCCGGATTCAAGTGATCCTGCTGCCTCAGCCACCCAAAGTGTTGGAATTACAGGTGTGAGCCACCATGCCCAGTCAGGACATGGATACCTTTTGAACAGGGCAACCCTGATCACTGGAATAAGCATTCAATTTCTCAACAGGGTAAATCTGAGTTGCTAAAATCAACCAAACTTAGGTAAGGAAATAGAATAGGGGGACAGAAAGATAAGAATGACTATCTTGTGAACTATTATTAAGTTTGTCTAGATTGCTGGCTATAGACACAGCAAGTTGAGAAGGTAGAAATACAGAAAAAGAAGCCACTAGAGGGAGAAAAGAGCCTTTCATTCTCTAACCCCGAATATGAGGAGTAATGGTTAGGCCTGAATAAAGTGTCTGCATTCTTTTTTTTGAGATGCAGTCTGGCTCTGTAGTCCAGGCGGAGTGCAATGGTGTGATCTCGGCTCACTGGAACCTCCATCTCCTGGGTTCAAGCGATTCTCCTGCCTCAGCCTCCCCAGTAGCTGGGATTACAGGTACCTGGCACCGCGCTTGGCTAATTTTTTTTTTGTATTTTTAGTAGAGATGGGGTTTCACTGTTTTGGCCAGGCTGGTCTCAAACTCCTGACCTCGTGATCCGCCTGCCTCTGCCTCCCAAAGTGTTGGGATTACAGGCGTGAGCCACTGTGTCCAGCCTGAATTCATTTTTAAAGTGTGATTTACTTCTCATATCTATATTCCTTTATACTCCCCGTCTATGATTAACATGGGCAATTTTGGGTGGGCAGATCACTTGAGGCCAAAAGTTTGAGACCAGCCTGGCCAACATGGAGAAACCCTGTCTCTACTAAAAATACAAAAATTAGCCGGGCATGGTAGTACATGCCTGTAATCTCAGCTATTCAGGATGCTGAGGCACAACAATCACATGAACCTGGGAGGCAGAAGTTGCAATGAGCCGAGATTGCACCACTATACTCCAGCCTGGGTGACAGAGCAAGACTCTGTCTCAAACAAATTAAAAATAAATAAATAAATAAATAAATAAATCATGGGTAATTTTGGAATCTGGGAGATTTTTCATTCAGAAGCTCTTTCTATTCTGGTCCTAGTTGGATACATATATTACAGGTTATTTCTAAGGTAACGAATTCTTCCTTGCTCAAATGAGTGCCACTTACTGCTTAGGAACTGCCCGTCCAGTGCCAAGACAAACAGAAACATTACTGGATGGAGATTTGGGAATTATATGCCATTTATCAGGAAGTTATATCTGAGAACAACTTTAAATGATTATTTTATTCCCAGATATAAACACACCAGTATTAGGTAGATAGCACAGATAAGGCAAAGCCAAAGTCTGTCTCTTTTTTGAGTCGGAGTCTTGCACTGTCACCCGGGCTGGAGGGCAATGGTGCAATCTCGGCTCACTGCAACCTCCTCTGAGGTTTAAGTGATTCTCCTGCCTCCCGAGTTGCTGGAATTACATGTGTCCACCACCACATCTGGCTAATTTTTTGTATTTATAGTAGAGATGGGGTTTCACTATGTTGGCCAGACTGGTCTCAAACTGCTGACCACGTGATCCGCCCGCCTCAGCCTCCCAAAGACCTGGGATTACAGCATGAACCACCGCGCCCAGCCTCTTTTCTTGTATTTATTTTTGCTTTTATTTTTTGAGACAGGGTCTCACTCTGTCACCCAGGCTGGAGTGCAGTGGTGCAATCGTTCATGGCTCACTGCAGTCTCAATCTCCTAGGCCCAAGAGATCCTCCCACCTCAGTCTCCTGAGTAGCTAATTGTTAAATTTTTTGTAGAGAAGGGGTCTCCCTATGTTACTAAGGCTGGTCTTAAACTTCTAGGCCCAAGTGATTCTCCTGCCTTGGCCTCCCAAAGTGGTGGGATTACAGGCGTGAGCCATTATGCCCTGCCTCATTCCTCAATTTTCAAAAACTAATGAGCTAGGATTCTGGCCTCATTTGTTAAACATTCCAAGACAGAAATTATTTTGCTCTTTTCCTAAACATACATGTAATTTACAATGGGGGTAGTTAAGTATGAACTCCTACCTATTAGAGAGATATTATTTAAAAGCCCCACTTGCTGTGACATCACTTGTGACTTAGTCTGGCATATTCTCAGAAGCTATAAAGCTCTTAATCCTTATCCCAGCAGTAAAAACAACTAAGCTGAGAACTGCCGTGTCTCTCTAGAATTCCAAAACATTAGTAGCGTTGGTTTCATACATACTTTATTTCACAGGTATCATAACTTGACCAACTGATGGTAAAATAAGATATTTAGGCTATTATGACATGGCTATTATGTTAAGAACTTCTCTTGCCTTCTGCTTTCAAATTCTTTCATCTTTTCTTGGTAGAGATGAGGGACCACTATGTTGCCCAGGCAGATCTCAAATTCTTATACTCAAGCAATCCTCCCACTTTGGCCTCCCAAAGTGCTGGGAATACAGGCATACACCACTGCACCCAGCCCTCTCCTCCTTTTATTACTATCAAAGAAACTATGGTTCTCCTTGCTGGGAATGTATCAGTTTTGCTCACTGTTGGTTTTTGTTTTTGTTATTTTTTCTTTTGAGACAGGGTCTTGGTCTGTCGCCCAGGCTGGGAGTGCAGTGGTGCAATCTCTGCTCACTACAACTCCGCCTCCTGGGTTCAAGCGATTCTCCTGCCTCCCTTCCAAGTAGCCAGGATTACAGGCATCCGCCACCACGCCTGGCTAATTTTTGTAATTTTACTAGAGATGCGGTTTCACCATGTTGGCCAGGCTGGTCTCGAACTCCCCACCTCAGATGATCCTCCTGCCTTGGCCTCCCAAAGTGCTGGGATTACAGGTGTGAGTCACTGTGCCCAGTAGTCTTGTTCATTATTATACAACATCTCAGGGCTAAATGGAAATAACTGTCAGTATATCTGGAGTCCCAAGCTTCCAGAGGATTGTGTTTCAAAAGATCACCCCATGTTGGGTACAGCGGCCCATGCCTAATAGTCCCAGCTACTCAGGAAGCCAAGTGGGGAGGACTGCTTGAGCTCAGGAATTTGAGGAAATAGTGCACGATAGTGCTTGTGAACAGCCAATGCATGTCAGCCTGGGCAACAGAGCAACATCCCATCTCTTTAAATGATTTTTAAAAATCACCCCAAAATAACATTTTTAAAAAAATTGTTGGGTTTGGCTGGGCATGGTGGCTCACGCCTGTAATCCCAGCACTTTGGGAGGCCAAGGTGAGTGAATCACAAGGTGATCAGGAGATAGAGGCCAGGTGAAACCCCATCTCTACTAAAAATACAAAAATTAGCTGGCGTGTAGTCTCAGCTACTTAGGACGCTGAGGCAGGAGAACCCAGGAGACGGAGGTTGCAGTGAGCCGAGATCGTGCCACTGCACTCCAGCCTGGCCAACAGAGCGAGACTCCGTCTTAAAAAAAAAAAAAGTTGGGTTTTCAGGAAGTCTGACTTTTTAACATATACTGTATCTATCTGCAATATAATACAATTCCAATAGCACTAATGAGATCTTACCAAAATGTTTACAGAAGGAGCAGGACTGAAAACAGGAAAAAAAAAAACTGTGTTAACAAAGTTTCTATGAAAAATGTTGGGCCCGGCATGGTGGCTCATGCCTGTAACCCCAGCACTTTAGGAGGTGAAGGTGGGCAGATCACTTGAGTGCAGGAGTTAGAGATCAGCCTGGGTGACACAGCAAAACCTCGTCTCTACTAAAAATACAAAACAGTTAGCCAAGTACAGGGGCACACGCCTGTAGTCCCAGCTACTTGGGAGGCTGAGGCAGGAAGATTGCTTGAGCCTGGGAGGTGGAGGAGGTTGCAGTGAGTGGAGATCATGCCACACTGCACCCCAGCCAGGGTGACAGAGTGAGACCTTGTCAGAAAAGGGAAAGGGAAGGAAAGGAAAGAAAAATGCATTTAAGAGTTCCAATTTGGGATGTGAAGAATCCACCTAACATTTCTTTAACCCTTTGTCCCCAATGAAATAGGATAAGTTACTTGCTCCAGAAGGGTAAGGGTGATTATAAAAGCGTAGGTTACTCAGGTTCATGATCTCATTCACCTACGTCCTTTTCTTTCAAGCAATCTAAAAATGAACATATTTATATAATATTCTGCTGGCACTACCTATAAATTACAAGTATTTTTCTTCTCTTCAAGGACCTCTAGGGAATCTGCCTGAGGTTTCCTAAGAGTTTTTTTTTGTTGTTCTTTTTGCCTTTTTTAAAAATTGAGATAAGAGTCTCACTCTGTCGCTCAGGTTGGAGTATAGTGGCACGATCTCAGCTCACTGCAACCTCTGCCACCAGGGTTCAACAATTCTCACGCCTCAGCCTCCCAAGTAGCTAGGGACACAGGTGCGTGCCACCACAGCTGGCTAATTTTTTCATATTTTTAGTAGAGACAAGATTTCACCATGTTGGCCAGGCTGGTCTCAAACTCCTGACCTCAGGTGATCCACCCACCTCAGCCTCCCAAAGTGCTGGGATGACAAGTGTGAGCCACCGCTTACTAAGAGTTTTTAAAGTTACTACCAAGAATAATGTTTGCTTGTGGAGTGTGGTTTAAAAAAATAATCCTCGGACAAGACCAGTAAGGAGACATCAAAAGGCAGAGAAAGTAACATATGTAAGGTTATAACCATTCCTTTCTTCTTCATTCTCCATCAGTCCAGCTTTTTAGAGATTATGCTTTGGATCAGTCCTACAACAAACTCAGCAAGGTCATTTGGAGGGCAACTGAACACTGAAGACTAATTCTCACAGCTATCAGCTGTTTCTGAACTATTTATAAACTGAATGTTTTTGGTTTTTTTTTTTTCAGAGGGAGTCTCGCTTTGTCACCCAGGCTGCAGTGCAGTGGTGCAATCTCGGCTCACTGCAACCTCCGCCTTCTGGGTTCACACCATTCTCCTGCCTCAGCCTCCTGAGTAGCTGGGACTACAGGCACCTGCCACCATGCCTGGCTAATTTTTTGTATTTTAGTAGAGACGGGGTTTCACCGTGTTAGCCAGGATGGTCTCGATCTCCTGACCTTGTGATCCACCCGCCTCGGCCTCCCAAAGTGCTGGGATTACAGGCATGAGCCACTGCACGCAGCCTAAACTGAATGTTTTAAAAGCTAGGGTTGGCTGGGTGTGGTGGCTCACATCTGTAATCCCAGCACTTTGGGAGGCAGAGGTGGGAAGATCACCTGAGGTCAGGAGTTCGAGACCAGCCAGGCTATCATGGTGAAACCCCATCTCTACTAAAAATACAAAATTAGCTGGGTGTGGTGGCACGCGCCTGTAATCCCAGCTACTCATGAGAGTAGAGAGGCAAGAGAATCACTTGAACCTGGGAGATGGAGGGTGCAGTAAGCCGAGACCATACCATTGCACTCAGGCCGGGCAAAAAGAGTGAAACTCCAACTCAAGAAAAAAACACACACACACACACACACACACACACACACACACACACAAAACTAGGGTTATAGGCTGGGTGTGGTGGCTCATGACAATAGTCCCAGCACTTTGGGAGGCCAATGTGGGAAGATCACCTGAGGCTGGGAGTTTGAGACCAGCCTGGGCAACATAGTGAGACTCTGTCTCTACAAAAGTATTCAAAATTTAGCTGGGTGTGATGATGCACACCTTCAGTCCCAGCTACTTGGGAGGCTAGGGTGGGAAGATAACCTGAGCCCAGGAGTTGGTGATTACAATGAGCTATGATCATGCTACTGCACTCAAGACTGTGTGACAAAGTGAGATCCTATCTTAACAAAAAGAAAAACTGGACGGGTGCGGTGGCGCACGCCCGTAATCTGGCACTTTGGGAGGCCAAGGAGGGAGGATCACTTGAGCTCAGGAATTTGAGACCAGCCTGGGTAATATGGCAAAAACCCATTTCTACAAAAATACAAAAATTAGATGGGCATGGTGGGATGTGCCTGTAGTCCCAGCTACTCAGGGGTGGGGTGTGAGTTGGGGTTGAGGTGGGAAGATCGCTTGAATCCAGCGGGTCATGGCACTCACTACACACCAGCCTGGGCAACAGAGCGAGACCCTGCCTCAAAAAAAAAACAAAAAACAAAACCAACCACAACCACCAAAAAAACTCATAAAAAACAAAAAGAAAAAAACCCCCCAAACTAGGGTTATCTACACTATGATTCACTACACAGGTAGTCTCAACCATTGGCCAGATCCAGGTATCTCTCCTTACTATGTGCTCTACAGTTTCAAGTACTCAATCTTGAGAGACACCAGAAAAAAAGGCCTGGGAAAACATGTTTGCATGTGTGAGTGAGTGAAAGAGAGAGTAACATACATGTACAAATGAATGTATATGTATATGGGGAGCTGGGGAAGTGGTACAGATACAGCAAGAATGCAGAGACTTACCACATGAAGATAATTTGCTTTCTGACACAAGAAAAGCTAGGCCTACATTTTGGATGCAATAAAAGTGGGACTCCACAATGCATCCTAAAATTCCTGGAATTATCTGACAAAAAGACTATTTCTCTCCTCATTAAGATGGCCATGAAGATTAGACTGAAGGTATATATTAACTGATTTCCATTTGGCCTATCAGCTCTCTAGTGCCCCCTTTATCTAAAAATGACCATTTTTTCTCTTAAGAGTAAGAACTATGATTCTCTGTAGGCTAAGCAGTTTTTGAGGCACCTGGTTTCATTTGGAAATAAAATGAATTTATGGTCAAACTCGATGATGTATCTTCTTTTAAGAATCTTTAGGATGAAAAATACCCTCCTCTCACTGGAATTCATTCCATTTTCATAGGCTTTATGAGATGACCCTATCCCTGGAGGCAGTTGAACTGAGCCATACCTCCGTCTAGCACTCATATCCACAGGCTCATCATTGATGTTTTCTTTGCCTGGCCTTCCAGTAGTCCTGTTGTCTCCATGAGGCCTGAGATTCCCATTAAGTTTTTCTTCATAGCCCTTGACACCACTGCCATCCTGTTTGGTGGGTAACTCATGTGGCACCTCAAGATTTGCCAAATCCTTCCTTTTGAGCAATGCCAACATTTTCAGACGTTCCATGGCCTCGTGCCCCTCCATTTTGAGTCGCTTTGCCAGAACATCATCTCGCTCATCTGCTGGGTCCAAGCTCCGCTTCAACAGATTCAAGCGAAGAGCATCTTCTGTCATTCGATCCATCCTATGGAAAGAAAACTACAAGTAAGATCACAATAAAGTCCCTTAAATAGTATATTTTTAAAAAGGTGGGATGGTAAAGTTACTAACAAGAATCTCTCTCTCTCTCTCTCTCTCACACACACACACACACACACACACACAGTTCAAAGTTAACTAAGCTAATGTTCTAATATTGTCCTAGAACATCTATATTAAAGGAGATTTCTCCATTCAACCTCAGCAATTTAAATAAACTTAAATTTACGTAAGTGAGGCCTGTTGATATTTGCCCTGAATTCTATATGGATACAGACTGAAAATATATATATTTTTTAGCTTTTATTTTACGTTCAAGGGTACATGTGCAGGTTTGTTACATTGGTAAACTGCATGTTACCAGGGTTAGCAGATTCAAAATCGGAAGAAACTTAAGATGCTTTTCTTTCTTTTTTTTTTTTTTTTTGAGACGGAGTCTCGCTCTGTCGCCCAGGCTGGAGTGCAGTGGCCGGATCTCAGCTCACTGCAAGCTCCGCCTCCCGGGTTTACGCCATTCTCTCGCCTCAGCCTCCCGAGTAGCTGTGACTGCAGGCGCCCACCACTTCGCCCGGCTAATTTTTTGTATTTTTTTTAGTAGAGACGGGGTTTCACCGTGTTAGCCAGGATGGTCTCGATCTCCTGACCTCGTGATCCGCCCGTCTCGGCCTCCCAAAGTGCTGGGATTACAGGCTTGAGCCACCGTGCCCGGCCAAGATGCTTTTTAAAATGAAGGACTTAGGTGGTTAGCCTGATAAGAAGCACTATTTTTTTCTTTACTCATGAAGCAAAATTGTTAATGATAAGCTAATTAATCATTATCTTCCCTTTTCACTTTGATTTTTCTACACTAACAAAATCTAAATGTAGGCCGAGCATGGTGGCTCAACTTATATTCCCAGCTCCTCCAGAGGCTAAGGTGGGAAGACTGCTTGAGCCCAGGAGTTCAAGACCAGCCTGAGAAAAATCGTGAGACCCCATCTCTACAAAAAAATTAAAAATCTGTCAGGCACGGTGGCACATGCCTGTAGTCCCAGCTACTTGGGAGCCTAAGGTGGGAGGACTGCTTGAGACCAGGAGGTTGAGGCTGCCGTGAGCCTGATCGCCCCACTGAACTCCAGCTGGGGTAATATAGTGAGGCTCTGTCTTAAGAAACAAACAACAAAAAATCTAAATGCAAATTCAGATTTAGATTTTCTCCAACACTTTCAAATCCAGGGTTGTTGTCCTGGTAGGAAATAGTAAAGATAAAGTAGTAAGAAAATCTTTTAAGTCAAAGAAACACAGGTTAAAATTGCTACTTATGTTAACCAGGTCAAATACTTAGTAAGTTACTTTACCTTCCCAAGTTTCAATTTCATTTGTAAAAATGGAGTGCTTAAAATTTTCTTCTATTCCAGGGCTGGGCGCAGCAGCTCACACCTATAATCCCAGCATTGGGCTGATGCGGGTGGATCACAAGGTCAGGAGTTCAAGACCAGCCTAGCCAAGATGGTGAAACCCCATTTCTACTAAAAATACAAAAACTTGGCCAGGCGGGGTGGCGGGCGCCTGTAATCCCTGCTACTTGGGAAGCTGAGGCAGAGAATTGATTGAACCCAGGAAGTGGAGGTTGCAGTGAGCTGAGATCTCGCCACTGCACTCCAGCCTGGGCAACAGAGGGAGGGAGGGAAGGAAAGGAGGGAGGGAGGGATAAAATAAAAAAGATTATTTTCCAGTTGCAATTAAAAAAAAAAAAAGAAACGGGCTGGGTGCAGTGGCTCACGCTTGTAATCCCAGCACTTTGGGAGGCTGAGGTAGGTAGATCACTTGAGGTCAGGAATTCGAGACCAGTCTAGCCAACATGGTGAAACCCTGTCTCTACTAAAAATACCAAAATTAGGCATGGCGGTGCTTTCATGTAGTCCCAGCTACCTGAGAGGCTGAGGCATGAGAATCACTTGAACCTGCAAGGTGGAGATTGCAGTGTGCAAAGATTTCACCACTGTATTCCAGCCTGGGTGTGACAGAGTGAAACTGTCTCAAAACAAAAACAAAACAAAACCAAAAAATGAAACACACACCCTTTATTATTTATTTATTTATTTGAGATGGAATCTTGTTCCGTCACCAGGCTGGAGTGGAGTGGTGAGATCTCAGCTCACTGCAACCTCCGCCTCCCAGGTTCAAGTGATTCTCCCGCCTCAGCCTCCCAAGTAGCTGGGACTATGGGTGTGTGCCACCACGTCCAGCTAATTTTTGTATTTTAGTAGACAGGGTTAGCCAGGATCATCGCGATCTCTTGACCTTGCGATCTGCCCGCCTCAGCCTCCTAAAGTGCTGGGATTACAGGCATTAGCCACCATGCCCGGCCTGTTTTATTTTATTTTGAGAGATAGGGTCTCACTCTATCACCCAGGGTAGGGTGCAAGTGGCACAATCATAGCTTATTGCAGCTTCAAACTCTAGGGCTCAAACAATCCTCCACACCTCAGCCTCCTGAGTAGCTAGAGACGCATGCCACCACACTGGGCTAACTTTTCAGTTTTTTGTAGGACAAGGTCTCACTATGTTGCCCAGGCTGGTCTGGAACTCCTGGGCTCAAATGATCCTCCTGCCTCAGTCTCTCAAAGTGCTGGGGATTATAGGCAGAAATCCACCTTTTAAAGACAAGAGAAAAGTCAGAACCCAAACTTCTGAATTTTGTGGTAATGTTTTTTAATTCCTTCTCTTTTTAAAGAATAGCTTTAGCAGCCATAAAAAAGAATGAGTTCATGTCCTTTGCAGGGAAGTGGATAAAGCTGGAAGCCATCAATCTCAGCAAACTAACAAAGGAACAGAAAACCAAACACTGCATGTTTTCACTCGTAAATGGGAGTTGAACAATGAGAACACATGGACACAGGGAGGGGAACATCACACACCTGGGTCTGTTGGGAGGTGGGAGGCAAAAGGAGGGAGAGCATTAGGACAAATACCTAATACATGTGGGGCTTAAAACCTAGATGACGGGTTGCTAGCTGCTGCAAACCACCATGGCACATGCATACCTATGTAATAAACCTTCAGTTTCTGTGCATGTATCCCATAACTTAAAGTAAAATAAAATAAAATAAAAAGAAGAGCTTTACTGAGATATAATTCACATATCATACAATTTACCTATGTACAGTGTACAATTCCATGACGTTTAGCATATTCAAAGCTGTGCAACTATCATCATAATCAACTTTAGAACATTTTTATCACACTTCACCTCCCAATTTACTTCTGAAAAATATCTTCAGATGGAGGCCAGGCGCAGTGGCTCAAGCCTGTAATCCCAGCACTTTGGGAGGCCCAGACGGGCGGATCACGAAGTCAGGAGATTGAGACCATCCTGGCTAACACGGTGAAACTCCGTCTCTACTAAAAAATACAAAAGCTAGCCGGGCAAGGTGGCGGTCGCCTGTAGTCCCAGCTACTCGGGAGGCTGAGGCAGGAGAATGGCATAAACCCGGGAGGCAGGGCTTGCAGTGAGCTGAGATCCGGCCACTGCCTCCAAGCCTGGGGCGACAGACGAAGACACCGTCTCAAAAAAAAAAAAAAAAAAAAAAAAAAAAAAAAAAAAAAAAAAAAATCTTCAGATGGAGTGACTAGAAAGTGGAGTGCTTCAGAACACCCCCCAACTCTATAGTTAACAATGTCTTTAGTACTTCAATCAGCACTATATAACTGAGAGTAGTAACTGGGCATACTATGGTAAGTTGGGGAGGGTAGGAAAAGTCTGCCACTCAACTGATTATACACCTAGATGCAGTAAGTATAGCCATGCCTCATTTCATTGCATTTCATTTTATTGTGCTTTGCAGATACTGTGTTAAAGGAAGACAAGGCCAGGCACAGTGGCTCACACCTGTAATCCCAGTGCTTTGGGAAGCCAAGGCGGGCGGATCACTTGAGGTTAGGAGTTCGAGACCAGCCTGGCCAACATGGTGAAACCCTGTCTCTACTAAAAATACAAAAATTAGTCGGGTGTTGTGGCATACGCCTGTAATCCCAGCTATTTGGGAGGCTGAGGCAGGAGGCAGCCTTGAACTTGGGAGGCAGAGATTTCAGTGAGCCAAGATCGTGCCACTGCACTCCAACCTGGGCGACAAGAGCAAGACTCTGTCTCAAACAACAACAACAAACAACAACAAACAACAACAACAAAAAAAGAATGCTTGTGGTAACCCTGTATTGAGCAACCCTAATGGTATCATTTTTCTAACAGCATGTTCTCACTCTGTCTCTGTGTTACATTTTGGTAATGATCAGTATCTTTAATATTACTATTTTAATCGTTTTGTGGCACCATGAACTGTACTCAGAAAATGGCAAACTTAAACGTTGTGTGTGTTCTGACTGTTCCACAGACTGGCTGTTCTCCCATCTCTCTCTTTCTCCAGCTTCTTTACTATGAGACACAACAATATTGATGTTAGACCAATTATTAACCCTACAACAGTCTCTAAGCGTTCAACTGAAAGGAAGAGTCATACGTTTCTCACTTTAAATCAAAAGCTAGAAATGATTAATCTCAGCGAGGAAGGCTTGTTGAAAACCAAGATGGGCTAAAAGCTAGCCCTCTTGCATGTAACAGCCAATTGTGGCCGGGTGTGGTGGCTCACGCCTGTAATCCCAGCAGTCTGGGAGGCTGAGGTGGGCGGATCACGAGGTCAGGAGTTCGAGACCAGCCTGGCCAACACGGTGAAACGCCATCTCTACTAAAGATACAAAAAATTAGCCAAGCATGGTGGCATGTGCCTGTAATCCCAGCTACTCAAGAGGATGATGCAGGACAATCACTTGAACCTGGGAGGCGGAGGTTGCAGTGAGCCAAGATCACGCCATTGCACTCCAGGCTAGGCAACAGGGCGAGACTCTGTCTCAAAAAAAAAAAAAAAAAAAAAAAGGTTAGCCAAGTTGTGAATGCAAAGAAAAAATTCCTGAAGGAATTATTAAAAGTGCTACTCCAGTGAACACACAAATAATGGCAAAGTGCAAAGGCCTTACTGGCAATACGGAGAAAGTTTTAATGCACTGGCAAGATCAAATCAGCCACAACATTCCTTTAAGCCAAAGCCTAATTCAGAATCAGGCCCGAACTCTCTTCAATTCTGTGAAGGCTGGGAGAGGTGAGGAAGCTGCAGAAGAAAAGCTGGAAACTAGCAGAGGATGGTTCATGAGGTTTAAGAAGTCATGCCATAACACAAAAGTACAAGGTACAGCAGTAGCCAAGTTCTGATGTAGAAGCTAACGCAAGTTATCCATAAGATCTAGCTGAGATAACCCACAAAGGTGACACATTAACAGTATATTATTTTCCCTTTTTAAAATTTTCTAATTTTTATTTTAGATTTAAGGGATACATGTGTAGGTTTATTAAATGGATATATTGCATAATGCTGGGGTTTGGGCTTTTACCGAACCCATCACCCAAATAGCTAACATAGTACCCAATGGGTAGTTTTTCAACCCTTATCTCCCACTCCATTCCTCCCCTTTTTAGAGTACTCAGTATCTACTGTTTTCATCTGTAAGTCCAAGTGAACAGTACATTTTCAATGTAAACAAAATAGCCTTCTACTGGAAGACTTTCATAGAGAGATGTTAATACCAGGCTCCAAAGCTTCAAAAGACAGGCTGACTCTCTTGTTAGAGGCTAATATGGCTGGTGACTTTAAATTGAAGTCAGTGATCATTTACCATTCCAACAATTCTAGGGCCCTTAAGAATTACGTTAAATAAACTGGGCATAGTAGTGCACACCAGTAGTCTCAGCTATGTGGTAGGCTGAGGCAGCAAGGTTGCCTGAGCTCAGGATTTTGAGGCTGTAGAACACTATGACTGCACCTGTGAATAGCCACTGTACTCCAGCCTGGACAACACAGCAAGACTCCATCTCTTAGGAAAAAGGTAAGAATTAGGCTAAATCTACTCTGCCTGTACTCTCTCAATGGAACAATGACGTCTGGATGACAGCACATCTGTTTACAGTATGGTTTACTGAATATTTTAAGCTCATGGCTGAGATCTACTGCTCAGAAAAAAGATCCCTTTCAAAATATTACTGCTCATTGACAATGCACCCAGTCACCAAGAGCTCTGATGGAGATGAACAAGGAGATTAATGTTGTTTTCATGTGGCTAACACATCCATTCTATAGACCATGAATCAAGGAGTAATTCTGACTTTCAAGTCTTCCCATGTAGGAAATATTGCTGGGCATGGTGGCTTATGCCTGTAATCCCAGCACTTTGGGAGGCCGAGGCAGGTAGATCACCTAAGGTCAGGAGTTCGAGACCAGTCTGACCAACATGGTGAAACCCCATCTCTACTAAAAATACAAAATTAGGCATGGCAGCACATGCCTGTAATCCCAGCTACTTGGAAGGGTGAGGCAGGAGAATCGCTTGAACCTGGGAGGGGGAGGTGGCAGTAAGCCAAGATCATGCCACCACACTCCAGCCTGGGCAACAAGAGCAAAACTCAGTCTCAAAAAAAAAAAAGAAAGAAAAAGAAATATTAATATATTTTAGGCCAGGCATGGTGGCTCACACATGTAATTCCAGTGCTTTCAAGGCCAAGGTGGGAAGATCACTTGAGTCCAGGAGTTTGAGACTGGCCTAGGCAACACAGCAAGACCCTGTCTCTATACAAATAAAAATTTTAAAAACCTCCTGGAAATTATTTACCATTGCAGGAGGAAGCAAAACTATCAACATTTTCTTTTCTTTTTTTTTTTTTTTTTTGAGACAGAGTTTTGTTCTTGTTGCCCAGTCTGGAGTGCAATGGTGCGATCTCGGCTCACCACAACCTCTAACTCCCAGTTCAAGCAATTCTCCTGCCTCAGTCTCCCAAGTAGCTGGGATTACAGGCATGTGCCACCCCAGGCCCAGATAATTTTGTATTTTCAGTAGAAACAGAGTTTCTCCATGTTGGTCAGGCTGGTCTCGAACTCCTGACCTCAGGTGATTCGCCTGCCTCGGCTTCCCAAATTGCTGGGATTACAGGCATGAGCCACTACGCCCAGCCTAAAACTATCAACATTAACAGGAATTTGAAAGAAGTTGATTATAACTTTCACAGATGACCTTTGATAGGTTCAAGGTTTCAATGGAAGAAATGACTGCAAAAGTGGTAGAAACAGCAAGAAAACTACAATTAGAAGGGAGCCTGGGCAAGGCACAGTGGCTCATGCCTGTAATCCCAGCACTTCGGGAGGCTGAGACACAAGGATCACTTGAGCTCAGGAGTTTGAGACCAACCTGGACAACAAAGTGAGACCCCATCTCTAAAACAAATTAAAAAAAAATTAGCTGGGCACAGTGGCATGCACCTCACTCAGGAGGGTGAGGTGAGAGGATTGCATGAGCCCAGGAGTTTGAGGTTACAATGAGCTACGATCATGCCACTGCACTCGAGCTTGGGTGACAGACCACAACTGAGTCTCTTTAAAAAGCAAAGACAAACAAACAAAAAAAATTTGAATGGATAAGGAATTGCTTCTTATAGATGAAATTGGTTTTCATCTTATAGATGAAAGAAAGTGGTTTCTTGAGATGGAATCTACTCCTGGTAAGATGCTGTGAACACTGTTGAAATGACACCAGAAGATTTAGAATATTCCATAAACTTAAGTTGACAAAGCAGCAGCAGGGTTTGAGAGAAATGACGCCAATGTTGAAAGTAGTTCTACTGTGGATAAAATGGTATCAAGGAGTACCACATGCTACATGAAAATCTTCCACAGGCCGGGAGCGGTGGCTCAAGCCTGTAATCCCAGCACTTTGGGAGGCCGAGACGGGCGGATCACGAGGTCAGGAGATCGAGACCATCCTGGCTAATACGGTGAAACCCCGTCTCTACTAGAAAGTACAAAAAACTAGCCGGGCGACGAGGCGGGCGCCTGTAGTCCCAGCTACTCGGGAGGCTGAGACAGGAGAATGGCGTGAACCCGGGAGGCGGAGCTTGCAGTGAGCTGAGATCCGGCCACTGCACTCCAGCCTGGGCGGCAGAGCAAGACTCCGTCTCAAAAAAAAAAAAAAGAAAATCTTCCACAAAAGGAGAGCCAATCCATGTGGCAACTTCATCATCTTATTTTAAGAAACTGCCAGGTTGGGCAGGCACAGTGGCTCACGCCTATAATCTCAAAAAAAATAAAAAATAAAAAATTGCCAGGTTACCCCAACCTCCAGCAACCACCACACTAATGGGTGAGCAGTCATCCACATGGAGGCAAGACACTCTACCAGCTAAAAGATAATGACAATGACTTACTTAAGGCTCAGATGATTGTTAGCACTTTTTAGCAAGAAAGCTTTTTTATTTAAGATGTATACATTGTTTTTTTAGACATAATCCTATTGCACTTAATACACTACAGCATAGTGTAAACATAACTTTTTTTTTTTTCTGAGACAGAGTCTCACTCTGTCACACAGGCTGGAGTGAAGTGGTGCAATCTTGGCTCACCGCAACCTCTGCCTCCCGGGTTCAAGTGATTCGCCTGCCTCAGCCCCGAGTCGCTGGGACTACAGGTGCGTGCCACCACGCCCAGTTAATTTTTGTATTTTTCGTAGAGACGGGGTTTCACCATGTTGGCCAGGATGGTCTCGATCTCCTGACCTCGTGATCCACCCGCCTCGGCCTCCCAAAGTGCTAGGATTACAGGCGTGAGCCACCGCGCCCGGCCTAAACATAACTTATATTTTTTATTATTATTATTATTTTTGAGACAGAGTCTTGCTCTGTTGCCCAGGCTGGAATGCAGTGGCATGATGTCGGTTCACTACAACCTCCACCTCCTGAGTTCAAGCGATTCTACTGCCTCAGCCTCCTGAGTAGCTGGAATTACAGGCGCATACCACCATGCCCAGCTAATTTTTGTATTTTTAGTAGAGATGAGGTTTCACCATGTTGACCAAGCTGGTCTCAAACTCCTGACTTCAAGCAATCCTCCCGCCTCAGCCTCCCAGAATATTGAGATTACAGGTGTGAGCCACCATGTCTGGCCTAAACATAACTTTTATATACACTGGGAAATCAAAAAGTGTGTGTGACTTGCTTTATTGCAGTATTTGCTTTATTGTGGTGGTCTGGAATGGAACATACAAAATCTCTGAGGTATGTCTGTGCTTTAGAAAAGTATACAGTAAGGCAGTGGCTTGTATATGTAATCCCAGTGACTCAAGAGGCTAAGGCAAGAGGATCACTGGAGGCTGTTTGAGACCAGCCTGGGAGACTCTAAAAAAAAAAAAATTTGTTATTATTATTTTTTGAGAAGGTCTCAGTCTGTCACCCAGGCTGGAGTGCAGTGGCACAATCTTGGCTCACTGCAACCTCTGCCTCCCAGGTTCAAGTGATTCTCATGCCTCAGCCTTCCAACTAGCTGAGATTATAGGTGTTCACCACCACACTAGGCTAATTTTTGTATTTTTAGTAGAGACGAGGCTTCACCATGTTGGCTAGGCTGGTCTTGCACTCCTGACCTCAAGTGATCCACCCACCTTGGCCTCCCAAAGTGTTAGGATTACATGCATGAGCCACTGCACCCGGCCTAAAAAAATTAAAAAGAAAAAAGAAGAAAAAAATTAGCCGGGCATGGTGACTGAGGTGGAAAGATCATTTGAGCCCAGGAGTTTGAGGCTGCAGTGAGCTATGATGTACCACTCTACTCCAGCCTGGGTGACAAAGCAAGACCCTGTCTCTTAAGTACACACAGCAAGATATACACATTTAAGTTGATATACTACAGTATTCTAAGTTTTGAGATATATTCATGAGCATTGATAGTATATGACAAAACAACAAAATTCAATAACCTAGACCTAGAGTTTGGGATGCCATCATTACCTTGGCTCCTTGAACTGTCATCATACAAACAGCTGAAAGTAAATCAAAAAATTTCCCCTTACTATACATTAATGATTCAAGAAAGAAACTGACCCATCAGAGGCTGCGAGAAACCAGAACCCAGATATATGAATGTCTGAGGTAAGTCGTTCCTAATAGATAGCTTGAGAATTCTGACCACTCTGTCCACGGCTACTTGTCTTCACTAATCTATAAACCTCAACTTTATGCACTCACAACCATGCCTGCCTCAAAATCCAACGTAAAATGGACAAGCTTTGAAAACATTATGCTGAGTAAAATAAACCAGACACAAAAGGATAAATATTGTATGGTTTCACATATATGAGGCACCTAGAGATAGAAAGCATAATAGAGGACTGAGCATGGTGGTAAGTGCCTATATTTCTAGCTACTTGGGAGGCTGGGGTGGGAGGAATGCTTGAGCCTCAGGAGTTGAAGACCAGCCTAGGCAACAGAGTAAGATGCCCTTATCTCAAAAACAGTAACAACAACAAAAACAAACAAAAAAACCCCAAACAAAACAAACAAACAAAAAAAAGTAGACTAGAGGTTTCCAGCTAAAGTAGGGGTGGGGAGTGATGGTGATTGTTGAATGGGAACAGAGTCTCCGGGATGAAGAAAAAGTTCTGCAAGTAGATAGTGGTGATGGTTGCAAAACAATGTGAATGTACTTAAATCCACTGAATTATATACTTACAAATGGTTAAGATAGTAAATTTTACGTTACATATATTTTACCACAATAAGATTGCAAAAACAAAATCCAACATAACTATTATGAAAGGACACACATGATCTTTTAGGGTGATTGTAAATGTTTTCTAAAATGGACTGTTGTGATGGTTGCACAACTTTGTAAATATACTAAAAAAAAATTCTACAGTTAAATTATGCCTTCATTATAAATTTGTAAAAATAATATTCACTGAAAATTTATCACATAACTATTCCTCTGCAAAAAAAAGAAAATTTTGTAAAATGAAGGTTGCACGTTGCCTTTTAATGCCTAACCAATCTTTTTTTGTTTCTTCTGTGATCCTAATAGTAACAGCTACTATTTCCTAACCACCCATTTAAAGCCAAACATGCTATTGGGCACTTTATCATGTATTCTTACTTGAATTTTTTTTCTCCATTCCAGTTGGAGAAGAAACTTAGTTAAATCTTTTCAACAAGTTACTAAGTAGGTAGTATTGTTTCTACTTCACAGGTGGGAAGAGGTGTATCCCAATTGCAAAGCATTAGCGAGTAAATCTGGAATTACAACACAGGTCTAGCTCACTTCCACAGTCTATTACACAGTACAACACCCTTCTCAGAGCCAGACTTCTTAAGAAGCAAGTACTGTGTAATAAGTACTTCTTAAGAAGCAAGTATCTGCCCATCTATCCAACCATTCACCCCACAAATATTAATCATATACTACGTGTCAAAGTCAGGCATTAGGAGTAAAGATTTTTAGAAAAAGACTAGGTTATTGTTTTCCAGAATTTCATTCCAATAGAAGGATGTGCATATAACAAAAATACATACTTGGATGTTTACATTAACTCATTTTCTCTGCCTTTTTTTTTTGTTTTGAGATGGAGTTTTTGCTCTGTTGCCCAGGCTGGAGTGCAATGGTGCAATCTCAGCTCACTGCAAAGAGACGTGCCCTGCCTCTTTTTTTTAAGTCTCACTCTGTCATCCAGGCTGGAGTACAGTGGTGCAATCATGGCTCACTGAAGCCTGGGCCCCTGGGTTCAAGCAACTCTCATGCCTCAGCCTCCTGAGTAGCTGGAACTACAGGTGCGCGCCACCATGTGCATATTTTCTCTTTTACATTCACAGAAAGAACACAGAATTGGTAGGAGTTGGTGACTGAGATTTGGGGTCAGAGAAAAGGATTATTCCCTGGCTTCAGCTTTTGCCTTTGGGTGAATTTTCTCTTTACTGAAATGTGAGGATGAAAAGCAGTATATAAGAAGGCAGAGGCTGGGCACAGTGGCTCACGCCTGTAATCCCAGCACTTTGGGAGGCTGAGGATGGCAGATCACTTGAAGCTGGGAGTTTGAGACCAGCCTGGCCAGCATGGCAAAAGCCTGTCCCTACTAAAAATACAAAAATTGCCAGGTGTGGCGCATGCCTGTAATCCCAGCTACTCGGGTGGCTGAGGCATGAGCATCACTTGAACCTGGGAGGCAGAGGTTGCAATGAACTGAGATTAGGCCACTTCACTCCAGCCTGGGTGACAGAACGAGACCCTGTCTCAAAAAAAAAAAAAGTTTAAGGAAGAGAGTAGTTGTGTCAAACAACTGTAGCAGAAAAAGAAAAATGTCCAACTTTAAACTTGCTGCTACACTCCTATAAGAAACAAGAATGCCAAATGAAATCACTCTACATTCATGCTTGTGAAGTTTCTGACAACATCAAACCAAAACCTGGATTTGCAGCAAAGACTTAAGAGGATCCTGAGAGGCAGACAGAGGACAGGGGAATGAAGAGGTTATTTGAACAAAATAAATTAACATACTGGAGTACCTGCTCTGTATAAGGCAATGTACAAGACTCTTTATATTTGTCCTTTGTTCTTCCATTTAATCACATCAGAGAACAGAAAAACCTAAATTGTTAGCTAGGTTGGAAAACCTCTAATTCTCAAAAATGATGAAAGTGAAGCCTATAGTTATATAATGTTACTTAAAAGTTTGAAGTAGCAATAGTCTAAAAGATCATAAGATGGTTATGTTACCTATGAAAAGTTATCAGTATTTATAATGAACAAGAGACAACAATCCTTATAAAACAATAGTATTTAACACATAAAAAGTAAGTTTAAAAAACTGTTTTGAAGGCTGGGTGCAGTGGCTCACACCTGTAATCCCAGCATTTTGGGAGGCCAAAGCAGGCAGATCACTTGAGGTTAGAAGTATGAGACCAGCCTGACCAACGTGTTGAGACCCCGTCTCTGCTAAAAATACAAAAAATTAGCCAGGCATGATGACGGGTGCCTATAATCCCAGCTGCTTGGGAGGCTGAGGCAGGAGAATCCCCTGAACCTGGAAGGCGGAGGTTGCAGTGAGCTGAGATCATGCCATTGCACTCTAGACCTGGTGACAAAGCGAGAATCTGTCTCAAACAAACAAAAAGCTGTTTTGGTTTAAAATTCCTAAGTAGAAATGAAAACATTTTCTTTTTTTTTTTGAGACGAAGTCTCACTTGTTGCCCAGGCTGGAATGCAATGGCATGATCTTGGCTCACCGCTACCTCCGCCTCCCGAGTTAAAGCGATTCTCCTGCCTCAGCCTCCCAAGTAGCTGGGATTACAGGCACCCGTCATCATGCCCGGCTAATTTTTTGTATTTTTAGTAGAGATGGGGTTTCACCACGTTGGTCAGGCTGGTCTCGGACTCCTGACCTCAGGTGATCCACCTGCCTCGGCCTCCCAAAGTGCTGGGGTTACAGGCATGAGCCACTGCGCCCTGCCAAAATTACTAATTATTATTATTTTTTTGGGCAGAGTTTTGCTCTTGTTGCCCAGGCTGGAGTGCAATGGCGCGATTTCGGTTCACCGCAACCTCCGCCTCCGGGGTTCAAGTAATTCTCCTGCCTCAGCCTCCCGAGTGGCTAGGATTACAGGCATGCGCCATCACGCTCACCTAATTTTGTATTTTTAGTAGAGATGCAGTTTCTCCATGTTGGTGAGGCTGGTCTCAGACGAACTCCCAACCTCAGGTGATCCGTCCGCCTCGGCCTCCCAAAGTGCTGGGACTACAGGCGTGAGCCACCGTGCCGGGCCAAAAATATATTCTTTTTTTTTTTTTTTTTGGGATGGAGTCTTGCTCTGTCGCCCAGGCTGGAGTGCAGTGGTGCGATCTCGGCTCACTACAAGCTCCGCCTCCCGGGTTTACGCCATTCTCCTGCCTCAGCCTCCCGAGTAGCTGGGACTACAGATGCCCGCCACCTCGCCCGGCTAGTTTTTTTGTATTTTTTAGGAGAGACGGGGTTTCACTGTGTTAGCCAGGATGGTCTCGATCTCCTGACCTCGTGATCCACCCGTCTCGGCCTCCCAAAGTGCTGGAATTACAGGCTTGAGCCACCGTGCCCGGCCACGTTTCCACTATTTTTTCTGATTCCTCTTCTTGTGACTCAAATAGTCGCAAGATGAGATGTCTCAAATGGTCACAAAGAATTTTATTGTACACACTGAATAGATTGCATATTCTTATTACAAAATATTTCAAAGATGGAGATAAAGATCCCACATACCCTTTATCTAGTTTCCCCCAATGGTAACATCTTGCAAAACTATAGTACCGTATCACCACCAGGATATCAGCATCGATACAATAAGCAGATCTTCAGATGTCCCATTTTATTAGTATTTGTATGTACTTAGTTCTACACAATTTTGTCACATTTGTAGGTTCGTGTATCCATTATCACAGTTAAGAAACAGTACCATTCCATCACCTCAAGGATCCCTCGTGTTACCGTTTTATAATAACATCTACCCTCTCCCTTCCCATCTCCTGCTACATTATTCCTAACTCCTAGAAGTCACTAATCTGTTCTCCATTTTGAAAATGTTAGCTTTTCAATTTATTATAAAGTTGGAATCATACAGTATGTAACTTTAAGGATTGGCCTTTTTCACTTAGGATAATTTCCTTGAGATTCATCCAAGTGGCTACAAGTACCAACAGTTTATTCCTTTTTATTGCTGAGTAGTATTCCATGGTATGGATGTACCATGGTTTATTTACTCACTGAAGGACATATGAGTTGTTTTCAGCTTTTGGCTATTAGGAATAAAGCTGCTATGAACATTCATGGGAATATTTTTGTAGAAAAGTTTTCATTTATCTGGGATAAATGCCCAAGTGTGCTACTGCTGAGTCATATGGTAAGTGAATGTTTGGTTTTATAAGAAACTGCCAATCTGTTTTCCAGAGTAGCTATACCATCATATATTCCCAGATGCAATGTACGAGAAATCCAGGTTTTTCATACCCTCACCAGCATTTGGTGGTGTCATTTTTATTACTGTTATTTAATAGATGGGGTCTCACTATGTTACCCAGGCTGGAGTGCAGTGGCTGTGCAGAGGCACCATCTTAGCAATCTGCAGCCTCAAATTCCTGGCCTCATTCCATCCTCCTACCTCAGCCACTAGAGGAGAAGTGACTTGAAGTGTGGGCCACTGAACCTGGCTGGTGTCATTATTTCTTACTTAAGCCATTTGGATAGGTGTGTGGTAGAATTTCATTGTGGTTTCAATTTTCATTTCCCTAATGGCTACTGATGTTCTTTTTACATGTTTATTTGCCATCTGTAATTCTCTTCTATGAAACTTCTGTTCATATCTTTTGCTCATTTCCTAACCGAACTCTCTGCTGTTCCTTTTTACTGTTGAGTTTTGAGAGTTTCTTTATGTATTTTAGACACTAGTCATTAGGCATCTATGTGGTGTCCTATTTTTAGTGAGACAAAACATTAGATAAAACTGAGGCACTGTGTAACTTCACTCTCAACCCTTTCTTCCCCTCCCTCCTTCAGATGTTGTTTCCATTCTCATACTTTAATAAGTTTATTGCATATACATATAGCCATTAATAATATATAGAATATTTTGTATATTTTTAGAAATTATCACTTCTGTACTATCCTTCATTTTTCTTTCCAATATTGTTTTGTTTTTTAAAATATTTTGTTTGTAGGTATGTATGTATGTATGTGATGGAATTTCACTCGTTGCCTAGGCTGTAGTGCAATGGCACGATCTCAGCTCACTGCAGCCTCTTCCTCCTGGGTTCAAGCAATTCTCCTGCCTCGACCTCCGGAGTAGCTGAGATTACAGGCGCCTGCCACCACTCCTGGCTAATTTTTTTGTATTTTTAGTAGAGACAGGGTTTCACCATGTTGGTCAGGGTGGTCTTAAACTCCTGACTTCAGGTGATCCACCCGGCTCGGCCTCCCAAAGTGCTGGGATTATAGGCGTGAGCCACCTCGCCCAGCCTTATTTATCTATTTTTGAGACAGAGTCTCGCCGTCGCCCAGGCTGGAGTGCAATGGACCATGTCAGCTCACTGCAACCTCCGCTTCCTGGGTTCAAGTGATCCTCCCGCCTCAGCCTCCCGAGTAGCCAGGATTACAGGCTCACGCTGCCATGCCACGCTAATTTTTGCCACTGCAGCTGCTATTTTTTTTTTTTTTTTTTTTTTTTTAGAGATGGTATCTCACTCTGTTGCCCAGGCTGGAATGTAGTGGTGTGATCATGTCTCACTGTAACCTTGACCTCCTGGGCTCAGGCAATACTCCCACCTCAGCCTCCCAAGCAGCTAGGACTACATGTGCACACCACCACACTTGGCTAATTTTTTAAAAATTGTTTGTCAAGATGGGGTTTTGTTATGTTGCCCAGGTTAGTCTTGAACTCCTGGCCTCACACGATCCTCCTGCCTTGGCTTCCCAAAGCACCAGGATTACAGGTGTGAGACACCATGCCCAGCCTTCAGTTTTTTTATATTTAAAATCTGTCCAAGTAACTGGATAAAGCTCTACTTCATTTGCTTTAACTGCTATGTAGAATCCCACAGCAGGAATATACAATTAGTTATCCATTCTCCACTTTAGCATTTAGGGATCAATTTGTGTTGATGTTAAAACCAATGTTGCAATTTCCACTTCTGGTCAAGATGATTCAAGAGACCAGAGATTTACCCTATCACCTAAAAGAACCACCACCACCAAAAAAAAGAAAAAAAGAAAGAAAAAAAAAAACCATAAAAACAAGGGTTTTGAAAACAATGGACACCAGGCAACAATGGACAGTGACCCCAGAGTGACAAGAAGCAATGAAGTGAGCTCTACAACTGGCCTGGCTTATTGCCCTAAGGGAGTTTCCAGGACATGATGCAGGAGGGGAGGGAGATTAAGGCAAAGCCTGAGAGACTCCTGAGTTGAAGAGATAGAGCTGAGAATATAATGTGATAATGGCAGCCAGATTTCAAAGGACAGAGTATCACAGCAGAGAAAGCTGCAGATAAAGTCTCAGAAGCCCAGAGATCTGTAAAATGATCCCCTCAAATACTGAGGAGATCAGAGTGCTGATCAGCATACGTAACTGAGGAAACTATCCAAGACTGGGGGAAAAAAAAACATATGAAAGGAATGGAGCAAGCACTACCCAGCACTCACACGGGTCCAGGAATAGTGCCTGTTCTTAATAGCCAGATTAGAAAAACTAAATTTATGGGGTATCGGGTAGAGTGTGCAGGAAAGTCCTACCTTAGTACTAGGGAACTTTTAGCCCTAAACTAAGTACTGCCCTAACAAATTGTATATTTAAAACAACAACAACAACAACAAAGACCTACACAGTTGACAAATACAATAACTGAATTGCAAATCAACCCCTCAAGATTTATAGGAACAAAAATAATCCAGCACCCAAAAACATAAAATTCACAATGTCTGGAATCTGATTAAAGATGAACAGGTTTGTAAAGATGCAAGAAAACATGACCCATAATGAGAAGAATAATCAATCAGAAGAAATCTATTTACCCAGAACTAATTCTGTTAGAATTAAAACGACTTTAAAAGATTATTAATACTGTAACTGCATTCCTTATGTTCAAAAAGTTATGCAGAGAAATGAAATGGAAGATGTACAAAAAGACTCAAGTCAAATTTCTAGAGATGAAAACTAGTGTCTGAGATGAAAACTACAATGGATATAACAATAGTGTGGTACTGGCATAAAGACAGATATGTGATCAATGGAAAAAAACTCAGAAATACACCCTAATATTTATGGTCATTGATTTTTCAACAAGGGTGCCAAGACAATTCAATGAGGATTGCTTAAGCACAGGAGGCTGAGGCTGCAATGAGCCTGATCAAGCCACTGAACTCCTGCCTGGAGGACAGAGCCAGACCCTGTATCAGTTTAAATTAAAAAAAAAAAAAAAAAGGCCGGGCACGGTGGCTCAAGCCTTGTAATCCCAGCACTTTGGGAGGCCGAGACGGGTGGATCACGAGGTCAGGAGATCGAGACCATCCTGGCTAACACGGTGAAACCCCGTCTCTACTAAAAAATACAAAAAACTAGCCGGGCGAGGTGGCGGGTGCCTGTAGTCCCAGCTACTCCGGAGGCTGAGGCAGGAGAATGGCATAAACCCGGGAGGCGGAGCTTGCAGTGAGCTGAGACCCAGCCACTGCACTCCAGCCTGGGCGACAGAGCGAGACTCCGTCTCAAAAAAAAAAAAAAAAAAAAAGTTCCAGCCTATGCAAAATGGTGATAGCCTGTCTTCTACCAATAATTTAAAACAATAGGCTGGGGGTGGTGGTGGCTCACACCTGTAATCCCAGCACTTTGAGAGGCTGAGACGGGTGGATCCCATGAGCTTAGGAGTTCAAGACAAGGACCAGCCTGGGAAAATAGGACCAAACACCCATGTTTTACACAATATAAAAATTTAGCCAGGTATGGGTATGCGTGCCCTAATAGTTCCAGCTACTTTGGCAGGGGCGGGGGGGGGGGAGTGTGTGGAGGTGGGAGGATTCCCTTGAGCCTGTGAAGCCTGAGGCTGCAGTGAGCAACTGCACCACTGCACTCAAGCCTGGGTGACAGATTAAGACTTCATCTCAAAAAAAAAAAATTAACCAGGCATGGTGGCATGAGTCCACAGTTCCAGCTACTCAGGAGGCTGAGGTGGAAGGATTGTTTAAGCTCAGGTATTTCAGACAGCAGTTTACCATGATTATACCACTGTACTCCACTGGATAACAGAGCAAGACCCTATATCTCTATTTAAAAAAGCAAACAAAAAAACTCCCCAAAAACCATTCCCATAATAATTCTTTTTGCCTTAAAGTTTGTCTTGTATTAGTATGGTGACATTAACTTTCTGATTAATATTTACCTACAACATTTTTTTTTTTGTTAATTTCAATTTCTACACCTTTATGTTTTTGACAGTATTTACCTGAATTTGTTTTTCCATTAAATCGTTTCTAAAAAACTGACTAGTACATTTACACTTATAATGATCACTAATACATTTAGTTTTATTTCTACCATCTTCTGTTCTATTTACCTTGCTTGTTCTGTGCTTCCTTCTTGCTATGTTTGTTTTGAGACAGTCTCACTCTGTCATCCAGGCTAGGGTGCAGTGGTGTGAACCTGGCTCAATGCAACCTCTGTCTCCCAGGTTCAAGTGATTCTCCTGCCTCAGCCTCTAAAGTAGCTGGGATTACAGGTGTGTGCCACCAATGCCCAGCTAATTTTGTATTTTTTGTAGAGATGAGGTTTCGCCATATTGGCCACACTGGGCTTGAACTGGCCTCAAGTGATCCACCCATCCTCAACCTCCCAAAGTGCTAGGATTACAAGCATGAGCCACCATGTCCAGCCCCTTCTTGTTCTTTGCTTTTTTTTTTTTTTTTTTTTTTTTGAGATGGAGTCTCATTCACTCTGTCGCCCAGGCTGGAATGCAGTGGCGTGATCTCGGTTCACTGTAACCTCCGCCTCCTGGGTTCAAGCAATTCTCTGCCTCAACCTCCCGAGTAGCTGGGATTACAGACATCCGCCACCACTCCTGGCTAATTTTTGTATTTTTAGCAGAGACAGGGTTTCACCATGTTGGCCAGGCTGGTCTCGAACTCCTGACCTCGTGATTCACCTGCCTCGGCCTCCCAAAGTGCTGGGATTACAGGCATGAGCCACCGTGCCTGGCCCTTCTTGCTCTTTTATGCCTTCTATTAAATTTTTATTTTTTATTTCAGTCCTATCTTTTTAGTTCCAATGAATTAGTCATCATTAGTGTGTTACATACAGTCAAAGCTATTTTATTTTATTTTGACGGAGTATTGCTCTGTCACCCAGTCTGGAGCACAATGGCACAATCTGCTGGCTCACTGCAACCTCTGCTTCCTGGTTTCAAGTGATTCTTGTGCCTCAGCCTCCCAAGTAACTGAGCCTACAGACGTGCACCACCACGCCTGGCTTTTGTATTTTTAGTGGAGACAGGGTTTCGCCATGTTGGCCAGACTGGTCTCGAACTCCTGGCCTCAAGTGATCTGCCTGCCTCAGCCTCCCAAAGTGCTGGGAGCACAGATGGGATTACAGGTGTGACCCATTGTGCCTGCCCTGGAACTTCTATTTTTAATGTCAGTGTTTTTGCAACATTGTACTTAATTGTTGTATTTAGTCCCTGACCTCTGAATGCTTACAGCTGAGAAACTAGACACACTTTTGTAGGTAACTAAGAAAGACCACATCTTTTTGAGATGGAGTCTCCCACTGTCACCCAGCCTGGTAAAATCATAGCTTACTGCAGCCTCACTCCTGAACTCAGGTGATCCTCCTCTTTAGGCCTCCCAAAGCACTGAGATTACAGGCATGAATCACAGAGCCCGGCCTGAGTCTAATTTTCATTCCTTTGCAGTAATCTATTTGGCTGCTTTCGTAAGATCTTTGTCTTTAGTGTTATTCTTTCAGGATTCACTATTTTTTTTCCTTGAAGATTCATACTTAGAAATTCTGTGAAATTTTCTGCTATTATCTCTTTGAATGTTGCTACTTTCCATTTTCTCTACCCTACCTTAGAACTCCTATGAGATATATCTTAGACCATCTCACTCTAGTCTCCATGTCTCATCTTTTTCATATTTTCCATTTTTAATATTCCTATGCTGCATTCTGTGTAATTTCTATTGTTCCTAATTTTCAACTGTGTTGGATATACTGTTTATATAACGAGTTAATTTTACTGATCTACTTCAAAGCAGATCAACTTTGGATGCATATTAGAATCATCTCAATAACTGTAAAACAAACAAACATACTGATACCACAGTCCAATTTCGAAAGATTCTGATTTAATCAGTCTGCCATTGAACTCATGCAGCTATCCTTTAACAAATTCCCCAGTTAGTTCTATTATTTAGCCAGTGCTGAGAATCACCCCATCACCATACGAACTTGGTATAGTATTTCTTACACTTTAGAAAATTCTTCTCATGACTTCCTGTCATATTCCAGTCACTGCTCCATGTCCCTGAACCCTTCTACAGCAAAATTCCTCAAGAGTTACCTATACTCATTGTCTCTTTCTTCTGGCTTAAAACCACTTCAGTTCAGGTTTTATTCCCTCAATTTAAAGAGATTATTTTTTCCAGGTCACTAATTACCTTCATGTTGCCAAGTCCAATAATTATGTATTTATCAATCCTTATCTTATTTGAACTTTCAGCAGCATTTTATCAATTCAATCTTCCTTCCTTCTTGAACTGCTTTCTTCACTTGCCTTTTGGGACTTCACATCTCTGGGTCTTATTCTACACTCATGATCCTTTATTCTTAGTCTTCTTCATTAGTTTCTATTCATCTTTCTATCTTCTAACTGTAAAAATGGAGTGTTCCCATGGTTTTAAATAGCATTTATATACTAATTCTCAAATTGATATTCCTAGCTGTCATTCTCCTCCAAAACTCTCTTTACCTAACTAACATCTCCATTTGGATGTTGTCTTAGTCCATTTTGTGTGGTGGCTAATGCCTGTAATCCAAGCACTTTGGAAGGGTGAGGCAGGGGGATCATAAGGTCAGGAGTTCAAGACCAGCCTGGCAAGATGGTGAAACCCTGTCCCTACTAAAAATACAAAAAAACTAGCCGGGTGTGGTGGTGGGTGCCTGTAATCCCAGCTACTCAGAAGGCTCAGGCACAGAATTGCTTGAACCCGGGAGGCAGAGGTTGCAGTGAACCAAGATTGCGCCACTGCACTCTGGCCTGGGCAACAGCAAGACTCGTCTGAAAACAAAACAAAAAACAAACAAAAAACCCTCCACAGACTGGGTAATTTATATAGGGTTGGTGGGTGTGTGTGTTCTGTTTTGTTTAGAGATGGAGTCTCTTCATGTTGCCAAACTCCTTAAGCTCAAATGATCCTCCCACCTTAGCATCCCAGGTAGCTGGGGCTATGGGTGTATGTCACTGTACCCAGCTTTGGGTACTTTATAAAGACCAGAAGTTTATTGGCTATTTATTGGCATATAGTTCCAGAAGTTGGGAAGACTAACATCAAGGTGCTGGCATGTGGTGAAGACCTTCTTGCTGTCTAATAACACAGCAGATGGGCAAAGAGAAGCTGCCCTTCTATAACATTAATCCCACCTATGAGGGTAAAGCCCTAACAACTTAATCACTTCTTAAAGGTACCACTTCTTAATATTATTACAATGTCAATTAAATTTCAGCATGAATTTTGGAGGGACATACATTCAAAAGATAGCAGGTATCTAACAAGCATTTTATAATCTTATGTCCAAAACTGTTTCTTCCCCTATTGTTACACATCTTAGCAAATGACACCACCATTCAAACTAAACACTTGGAGTCATTCTTAGTTCCTCTTTCTCATACCCACATGCATTCTATCTGTAAACGCTATCAGCATCACCTTCCAAATGTAATTTTAATTTGACCTTTTTTTTTCCCTTTGTTTGAGACATCACCCAGGCTACAGTGCAGTGGCACGATCCTGGCTCACTGCAACCTCCGCCTTCCGGTTTCAAGCGATTCTCCTGCCTCAGCCTCCCAAGTAGCTGGGATTACAGGCATGCACCACCATGCCCAATTTTTGCACTTTTAGTAGAGACGGGTTTTACCAGCAATTCTTTTTAACTCTGTTTCTACTGTTACTCTGCTTTCAGTCTATGTCCAATAGAGAAGAGTGATCTTTCTAAAATTTAAGATTATAACACTCCTTCGCTCAAAATGCTTAAATGGCATCTGTCGCAGTTTAAAAACACCGTCCTCCTAAAATTCTTCAAAACTCCTCAAATCAGGCCCAGGCATGGGGGCTCATGCCTGTAATCCTAGCACTTTGGGAGGCTGATGCGGGTGGATCACCTGAGGTCAGGAGTTCAAGGCCAGCCTGGCCAACATAATGAAACCCTGTCTCTACTAAAAATATAAAAATTAGGCAGCATGGTGGTGGCCGCCTGTGATCCCAACTACTCAGGAGGCTGAGGCAGGAGAATAGCTTGAACCCGGGAGGCAGAGGCTGCAGTGAGTTGAGATCGCACCACTGTACTCCAGCCTGGACAACAGAGCAAGACTCCATCTCAAAAACAAACAAAAAAAGCCTGACTCCTCACATCAAGAGGCAGAGTCTATGTCTTCTTCTCTTGAATCTGGCTGGGAGTTGGGGGATGGGGTCTGACTGTTTCAACCAGTTGCTGTGCGATTTCTGCCACTGAGTTGTAAAAAACAATGCAGCTTCTCTCTTATTTACTGAAATACTCAAATCTGGAGCCCTGAACTACTAAGAAGTTTCACTACCCCAAGGCTGCCATGCTATGAAAAAAGCCAAGCCTCAGGGAGAGACCACAATAGACACCGAGTTGGTACTCCTCTGCTTTTTGAGTCATTTCAGCCCAGGCACCAGACATGTTACTCTTCTTCACAGTAATTATTATCATCTGACATATTCTATTTGTTCATCTATTTCCCATTCAATAAAAAGTAAGCACTCCTTAGGACAGGTTTCTATTTTATTCAGTGCCTGGCCCACGATATTTACTAGATAAAATATGTGCTGATAAAAGACCATATTCTTGATTACAGGCTCATGCCCGCAATCTCAGCACTTTGGCTATGCTGAGGCAGGTGGATGGCTTGAGTCCAGAAGTTCAAGACTAACCTGGGAGACATGGCAAAACCCCATCTCTACAAAAAAAAAAAAAATTATTGGACATGGTGGCGCATCCCTGTAGTCCCGGCTACTCCAGAGGCTGCACCCAGGAGGTGGAGAGGGCAGTGAGCTAAGATCATGCCACTGCACTCTAGCCTGGGCAACAGAGCAAGACTCTGTCTCAAAGACAAAACAAAACAAAATATTTACAAAATATTCTTTAGCATTTCTAGATTTTCTATTTGATTCTTTTTCAAATGTCTCCTCCAAAGTATTTTTTCTAAAATGTTTATATTTAATCCTTTTTTTTTTTTGAGATGGAGTCTCATTCTGCCGCCCAGGCTGGAATGTAATGGTGTGATCTCAGCTCACTGCAACCTCCACCTCCCGGGTTCAAGTGATTCCCCTACCTCAGCCTCCTGAGTAGCTGGGATTACAGACATGTGCCACCTCACCCAGCTAATGTTTTATATTTTTAGCAGAGGTGAGGTTTCACCATGTTGGCTATGCTGGTCTTGAACTCCAGCAATTTAGGCAATTTAGGGTTGCCCAGCAGTTTAATTTCAACATAACAAAAATTAGCCAGGTAGAGTGGCGTGTGCCTATAATCCCAGCTACTCAGGAAGCTGCAGCAGGAGAATTGCTTGAACCCGGGAGGCGGAGGTTGCAGTGAACCAGGAACGCGCCACTACACTACAGCCTGGGTGACAGAGCAAGATTCCATCTCAAAAAAAAAAAAAATTCGTTTTATTGTGATAAGAACACTTAACACAAGATCTACCCTCTTAAATTTTTAAGTGTACAATACATTAATGTTGATTAATGTTGACTATAGATACAGTGTTGTATGGCAGATCTCCAGAGCTTTTTCTTCCTGCTTGACATTTACATACATTGTTTAGTAACTCCCCAATTTCTCCTCCCTCTCAGCCTTTGGCAACCATCATTTAACTGTCAACCTATGAATCTGACTACTTTAGATACCTCACATAAGTAGACTCACATAGTTATTTGTTTTTCTGTGACTGTCTTATTTCCCTTAGCATAATGTCCTCAAGCTTCATCCATGTTGTCACATGTGGGAGTGCTAATATCTCTTAGGGATCCTCATTTTATTATTTTGGATATCCAGAAGCATGACTGCTGGACCATCTGGTAGTTCTATATTTAATATGTCAAGGAACCTCCATGTTTTCCATAGTGGCTTCTTGTACCATTTTGCATTCCCACCAACAGTGTGCAAGGGTTTCAATTTCTTCACTTCCTTGTCAATTAAAAAAAAAATAGCCATCTTGACATTGACAGGTGTAAGGTGATGATATTTAATTGTAGTTTTGATGTGTACTTCTCTGATGATTAGCAGTGTTGAGCAATTTTTCATATACTTGGCCACTTTTATGTCTTCTTTGGAGAATGTCTATTCAGGTCCTTGGTCCATTTTTTGTTTTTAAATCTTACAGCGAATTATATTAATTCAAAGGTAGTATTCCTATTTGAGAAATAAAAAACTAAAATCAAGTTGTACAAGCAATCATGAGATAAATCAGTAAAGAGTCCTGCTCAAATCATACCAGAGCAGACAGCCAGCCTGCATGAAGATGTTTTTGTTCAACACAAATGGTAACAGAGGGTAACACAATGGCCACAGAATGAGAACATAAGTGCACTTGAATTTTTTGTGAGTTCTGGCTAGGCTCTAACAAGCCTAGCATTCTTTTCTTACCAGGTGAACAGAAATCATCTGCTAATGCCAGAAACTTTAAAGCTCTTAATCTAGTTGGAAATAACTATAATTGAGGACCTTTTTACTAGCTACTTGCTTCCCAATTTAGGGTTGCCTAGCAGGTTAATTTCAACATAACAAAAGGTGTTAACTGGCTGGCCACATCATGCACTGGTGACAGGGGCAGGTTTAATGAGTTTTGTGCTCAGATCGCTGAGCCTCCTGGCTGCTCCTGTCCATCTCCACACCTTGGTCCTAAGCATTCTGAGACTCAGTCAGCTGAGGGTAAAAGGGACCTACCAGCCAGTTGAGGGGCATGTCATTAACAAGATAACCCATCAAGTCATTTAAAGATTCCGAGGAGGCTGTCAGACACTTCCTTAAAGAAGGCAGCATTGTGGAACACTGAGTAGATGTCACCTGCCATCACCCCCATGTGCTTGGCCTGACCTTAGATGTTCTGTGGCAATCCGTTGATGTTGGACAGAAGGGTATGGCATGTGGTCTGGAGCTGCTAAGTCAGGTTGCGGGCAACAGCAAAAGGATGTGACTCAATGTGCTCAGCACAGTGGGACTCACCAGTATCATCGTATCCAATACTCCTTATCCACTCCACCCATGAGAGGTAGAGCTTATCCTGAACATACTGAATTTTCTGATTGGCACTATGCACACTCTTTCTGGCAATTTCAACCAAGTGAACAGTAGAATGGAGCTGAGAAATGGTCTCTTGGCTTTTCTGCTTAGCTTCTTTAACCCTGCTGAGAGCCTGCTGGTAGGAAGTGAAGTTTGGTAGACACGGAGTGAAGCTTGGTAGACAGGGATCCCAGTCTAACATAACAACTTGGCTTCTGAACTGTATCATATCCTTCAACTTTTTTGGCTTCTTTTTCTAGTTCTTCCTCAGGGAGAGGGAGGTACTGTCCTACCAAGAGCTCTGATTTGGTGAGTGCATTTTCTATGCCACTGCTCATGAGCTGCATCATCTGACTTCCCAAGCCTGTGTTAATGCTGCTACTGACACAGACTTGGTCTTCTCCACAGTGCCAGTCACTACTCCTTTGGTCCTGTCCATTACCCCTGTGATGAATCCTTGGCCCCAGTTACAGTAGTCGTCACAGCACCTTTGGCATTGGCAACAACCTGAGCTGATAGCTGATTCAGAATAAGCAGTCTTTCCTCAATCCTGTCTAGCCCCTTACAGGCACAGATATTGGCAAAACTGCAATCTGCAGCTCTAGCTTCTGGATGATGGGCAGAGCACTGGACATGGCCACTGAGGTGATGGTCTTCACGCCTTTCTTTGCCATCTCACACACAGACTTCAAGTAGGGACACTGGTCCTTTGTACTGACATGGGCTGAGGACATGGGGTCATACATGGAGCTCACCAAGGGCAGGTTGACCACCCAAGTCACCACAATCGGTTGTGGATCAACTGCAACAGATGCCATTTTTCTTCCTGGAGAAATAAATTGACGGACGGCAGCAAAGGGCCTATTTTTAGGCCCTTTTTTTTTTTTTTTTTTTTTGCCACTGAGTTGTATGAGTTCCTTACATATGTTGGAGATTAACCCCTTATCAAATACATGGTTCACAAACATTTCCTCGCATTTTGTAGATTGCCTTTCCATTCTGCTGTTTCCTTTGCCATGCAGAAGCTTTTTAGGTTGATGCAGTTCCACTTGCTTTTGTTGACTTGTGTTTTTGATGTCATATCCACGAAATCATTGCCAAGACCAATGTCATAATGCTTTTTCCCTGTTTTCTTCTTATGAGTTTTATAGTTTCAGGTCTTATGTTTAACTCTTTAATCCAGTTGGAGTTGATTTTTGTGTATAGTACAAGATAAATTTCATTATTTTGCTGTGGATATCCAGTTTTCCCAGCACCATTTGTTGGAGGGACCATCCTTGCCCTATTGATCCTTTCCTTATTGTGTATTCTTGAGTCCAAACATAAATTTTCAGGAGATATTCCCATCTACCCCCAGCCAGAGCCCAGGCTGAGACACAAAAGTTTCCTTATTTCCTCAAACAGTAGATGGAATTTTCTGTGGTCCCTTCCTTTCTCTTGAGTATGAACCTTTAAGGCTCCCTGCTTTATATACAAATTTGCATTTCTAACTCTGTTCCATACAGGCCTAAGGCTCATGGACATTAAAACCAAGCCTTTAGGTAACTGAGACTAGGCAAAGCACCCAGAAATACCACAGCATTAAGTCACATGCATACTGCTCATTTTCAGTTCCTCTTTCATCTGCAGTCCCTGAGAATTTTCCTTAATTCTTTCAGGCTTAGCTAGCTATGCATTTTAAAAGTTTGTTTAAAATTTTAAAATAGTTGTTACATTTCATCCAGCATTACTAGGTGTTTTGTAATGGAATAGCACAGGGGTTTTAGGTTATATGGTCTGTTATCCTGGCATTATAAAATATGCTGGTCTGGAAGTTTAACGTTTATTTTCATAAGAACTAGTTCAGTTTAAATAAACAAAATAACTCCACAGACGACTAAATGCAAAAGGAAAAACACATCTTAACAATGGAACAATCTTGTTGTTACCTTACCCTAGGGAACAAACTTTTCACTGCAGGCACTGAGACAGTTAACATGGAAACAATCTGACAAATCTACAATGTGGAGCCTATTTCAAATCAATAAGCGTTGTCTCTTCAAAACAGGTGATATCAAAAAAAAGAGGTGGTGATAGACTGTCCTAGGTTGACAGACTTACAGACATAACCAAATATAATGTATAATCTTTGATTGAATCTTGGTTTAAACACAACTACAAAAGATATTATGGGGAACTGAGTAAATTTTCAAATGGACTAAGTATTAAATAATATTAGGGAATTATTATTAATCTTGTTGGTTATAACAGTATTGTGGTTGAACAGGAGATTGTCCGTATTTTTTTTGAGATGTAACTGTACCATTAGTTTTCTTTTTTCTTTTCTTTCTTTTTTTTTTGAGACAGAGTCTTACTCTGTTGCCCAGACTGGAGTGCACTGGCAAGATCTTGGCTCACTGTAACTTCTGCCTCCTGGGTTCAAGTGATTCTCCCACCTCAGCCTCCCTAGTAGCCAGGATTACAGACATGTGTCCTCACGCCCAGCTAATTTTTGTATTTTTAGTAGAGACAAGGTTTTCCCATGTTGGTCAGGTAGGTCTCAAACTCCTCTAGTGATCCACCCACCTTCCACCTCCCAAAGTGCTGGGATTACAGGTGTGAGCCCAGCTTACTATTAATTTTCTATGGCTGCTATAATAAATTACCACAAATTTAGTGGCTTAAACACAATACAAACGTTATTACCTTTCACTCAGAAAGTCATTAAGTCTAAAACGGGTCTCATTACACTAAATTCAAGGCGTGGGTATGGCTCCTACTTATTTATTTATTTATTTATTTTATTTTATTTTATTTTTTTTTGAGACAGAGTCTCACTCTGTCGCCCAGGCTGGAGTGCAGTGGCCTGATCTCAGCTCACTGCAAGCTCCGCCTCCCGGGTTTAAGCCATTCTCCTGCCTCAGCCTCCCGAGTAGCTGGGGCTACAGGTGCCCGCCACCTCGCCCGGCTAGTTTTTTTTTTTTTTATTTTTTAGTAGAGACGAGGTTTCACCATGTTAGCCAGGAGGGTCTTGATCTCCTGACCTCGTGATCCGCCCGTCTCGGCCTCCCAAAGTGCTGGGATTACAGGCTTGAGCCACCGCGCCCGGCCTATTTATTTATTTTTTAGATAGCGTCTGGCTCTGTCACCTGGGCTGGAGTACAGCGGCACAATCTTGGCTCACTGCAACCTCTGCCTCCTGCAGCTCAAGCGATTCTCCCACCTCAGCCTCTGGGGACTGGAAGTAGCTGGGATTACAGGTATACATCACCACGCCCAGCTAATTTTTGTAATTTTTGTATTTTTTGTAGAGATGGGATTTCACCATGTTGCCCAGGTTGGTCTCGAACTCCTGGCCTCAAGTGATCCACCTGCCTTGGCCTCCCAAAGTGCTGGGATTACAGGCATGAGTCACGATGCCCAGTCAGCTCCTACATTTCTTCTGGAGTTTCTAGAGGAAAATCCATTGTCTTGCTGTTACCTGCTAGAGACAATCTACTTTGCTGGGTTCATGGCCACTTCCTTCATCTTCCAATCTCAGGCCTACTCATCTGACTGCCATCTCGCTGACACTCTTCTGCTCCCCTTTTCCATTTTAGGACCCTTATGATTATATTGGGCCCACCTGGATAATCTAGACTAATTTCCATATTTTAAGGTCAACTGAACAGTAACCTTAATTCCGTCTACTATCTTTTTTTTTTTTTTTTTTGAGACGGAGTCTCGCACAGTCGCCCAGGCTGGAGTGCAGTGGAGCGATCTTGGCTCATTGCAACCTCCGCCTCTCGGGTTCACACCATTCTCCTGCCTCAGCCTCTCAAGTAGTTGGGACTAGAGGTGCCCACCGCCACGCCCGGCTAATTTTTTGCATTTCTTTTAGTAGAGACGGGGTTTCACTGTGTTAGCCAGGATGTTCTTGATCCCCTGACCTCGTGATCCGCCCGCCTCGGCCTCCCAAAGTGCTGGGATTACAGGCATGAGCCACGGCGCCCAGCCTCCATCTACTATCTTTATTCTCTGTTGCCATGAAACGGAACATATTCACAGGTTATGGGGGCTGGGGTGTAGACATCTTGGGAGAAGGGGCATTATTTTGTCTACCACAGCAATCTTAAGTATTTAGAGGTAAAAGTCTAAAACTTACTTAGAACTGGTTTAGAAAAAATGTTTATATCAATAGCATACTGATATGTGCCAAGCAAATACGGCAAAATATTCACTGCTGACAAGATGGTAGTTACATAGCTATTGCTCGTACTACCCTATTTTTCTGTATGCTTAAATATTTTCAATTTTTTTATATTCAAAAACTAAAACATTTAGAACTTTAAGATTAAAATCTTGCCGGGCGCAGTGGCTCAAGCCTGTAATCCCAGCGCTTTGGGAGGCCGAGACGGGCGGATCACAAGGTCAGGAGATCGAGACCACCCTGGCGAACACGGTGAAACCCCGTCTCTATTAAAAATGCAAAAGACTAGCCGGGCGAGGTGGCGGGTGCCTGTAGTCCCAGCTACTTGGGAGGCTGAGGCAGGAGAATGGTGTAAACCCGGGAGGCGGAGTTTGCAGTGAGCTGAGACCCAGCCACTGCACTCCAGCCTGGGCGACAGAGCGAGACTCCGTCTCAAAAAAAAAAAAAAAAAAAATTAAAATTTTAAAAAAAAAAAGCTGAACACAATGGATTCCTTTTCTAAAATGTCTACTGAGCACGGTGGTGCAAACCTGTAATCCCAGCACTTTGGGAAGCAGAGGTGGAAGGATCACTTGAGGCCAAGAGTTCAAGATCAGCCTGGGCAACACAGAGAGCTCCCATCTCTAATAAATAAACCAACTAATCAAAAAGAGAGAGAGATAGAGAGAGATAGAGAGAGAGAAAGAGAAAGAAAGAAAAAGAAAGAAAAGAAAGGAAAGATAGGAAAGAAAAAGAAAGATAGGAAAGAAAGGAAGGAAAGGAAAGGAAGGAAAGAAAGACAGAAAGAAAGAAGAATGCCTTTAACTTGACCACCCAGAACTGGAAAGTAATGTGGCAGAATATGGACAGTCCATGACATTTAATTGAGCAGTATGAAATGCAAGTAGCCTAGTCCTCCAGACACTATGGATATAGTTACTCGTTGGCTTGTAAAGGATTAAATTCCTTTTTGCATGCAGATGACAGGGTTCCATTTGAAGACTGAAATGATTATTTATGTTAATCATCACAGTCCTATTTACATTGGGGAAAAAACAGATAAGAAACCTGGACTACTATGTCTTCCTTTTGTATGCAAAAAGGAATAAACAGTATGCTTTATAATTTCTTATAAAGCATAACTTAAAAAATATATATATATATATACATATATAAAATTGGCCGGGCACGGGGGCTCACAGCCGCAATCCCCAGCACTTTAGGAGGCCAAGTGGGGCGGATCACCTGAGGTCAGGCATTTGAGACGAGCCTGGCCAACATGGTGAAACCCTGTCTCTACTAAAAATACAAAAATTAGCTGGGTGTGGTGGCACGCACCTGTAGTCCCAGCTACTCAGGAGGCTGAGGCAGGAAAACTGCTTGAACCTGGGAGGCGGAAGTTGCAGTGACCCAAGATCACACCACTGCACTCCAGCCTGGGCGACAGAGTGAGACTCTCTGAGAGAGAGAGAGAGAGTGTGTGTGTGTGTTTGTGTGTAATTATGACTTGCCTTTGATATAGTGTCCCTTCATAGAAAACGGATGCCCTTTTCTACTGTAGGCACTAATAAAATTAATGGCACCCGATAAACTTTTCATGTTGATAAAATATGTAAAGGTTAGTCACTATATTCACTACAGTCCCCTTATCAAGTCAGAAAGTGGGAGATAAAAAAGAAGGAGAGAGAGATGTCCCTGGAATGGTCCCGGAACATGAATCCTTAAGATATTTATAATCAGGAAGTGCTGAAATCATCACCCATTCTTATATGTGAAGAAGAGTTCCTTCGTAGTTTGCCTTCTGCCACAGGAGACATCAATCAGCCAGAGGTCCAAGACCTGTTCATCCCTATGTAACATTTTTTAAAGCTCTGAATTAGATAATCCAACAAGACAGAAAGAAGACTGGAAGCAATAAGAACTTCCATCTCATTGAAGAGGTCAAGTGAAGACTCTCTTGAAATCATTCAGTTTTGAAGCACCTACCTAGTCTTGTAAGAAATACAAGTAATTTGACAGTGAATACAAAGATAATATAGTAACTGGAGAAATCTGGAGAAGCAATTGCTCTCAAATAGAGAAGAGGCCCAGTAACAAGAATGTTAAAACATGGCTGACTTCAAGAATAGGATCAAGGTCTCAAACTAGATAGTTCTGATTTCTGCCCCCTTCCTAGAAGGTTGTTCCTTCTTCTGTCTGGTGAGTTACGGGAAAGTGACGGAATATCCTTCCTTCCAATCTACCTTACTTCTCTTCTTATAGTCCATATTTATAATAAAGACGTCATCATTCCCTTTATTGAGTTAAAAACCCAGAATCAGGCTGGGGGCATGGTGGCTCACACCTGTAATCCCAGCACTTTGGGAGGCCAAGATGGGCAAGAGTTCAAGACCAGCCTAGGCAATATGGCAAAACCCCATGTCCACAAAAAACACAAGAGTTCAAGACTAGCCTGGGGAACATGGCAAAACCCCATCTCTACAAAAAATACAAAATTAGCCCAGGATGGTGGCGTGCACCTGTGGTCCCAGCTACCTAGAAGGCTGAGGTGGGAGGATCACTCGATCTCAGGAGGTCAAGGCTGCAGTGAGCCGAGATCATGCCACTGCATTCCAGCCTAGGGAACAGAGCGAGACCATGTCTCAAAACCAAACAAAGCCCCAGCTACTCGGGAGGCTGAGGCGTGAGCATCATTTGGGTCTATGTAAAGGCTGAAGTGAGCATGATTGTATCACTGCACTCTAGCCTAGGTGACAAGGCAAGACCCTATCTTCAAAAAAGAAAAAAAAGAGAAACAACCAAATTGTATATGTACGTGGGTATATATGTATGTTATGTATTTGTAAGTATCATTAAAAAAATTAGACATGAAAAGGGGTCAGAGTGGTGTTAGGGTAGGAGAAGAGACTACTTTTTTTTTTTTTTTTTTTTTTTTGAGACGGAGTCTCGCTCTGGCTCTGTCGCCCGGGCCTGGATGGAGTGGGGGCAGGCGGCGCCGGATCTCAGCTCACTGGCAAGGCTCCGCCTCCATGGGTCACGCCATTCTCCTAGCCTTAGGCCTCCGAGTAAGCTGGGACTACAGGGCGCCCGCCACCTCGCCGGCTATTTTTTTTTGTATTTTTTAGTAAGAGACGGGTTCACAGTGTTGCCAGGATGGTCTCGATCTCTGACCTGGTATCCGCCGTCTCAGCCTCCGCCAAAGTGCTGGATTACAGGCTTGAGGCCACCGCGCCCCGGCCGAGACTACTCTTTTTTTGTTTTTGTTTGTTTGTTTTTGTTTTTGTTTTGAGACGGAGTCTCGCTCTGTCGCCCAGGCTGGAGTGCAGTGGCCGGATCTCAGCTCACTGCAAGCTCCGCCTCCCGGGTTTACGCCATTCTCCTGCCTCAGCCTCCCAAGTAGCTGGGACTACAGGCGCCCGCCAACTCGCCTGGCTAGTTTTTTGTATTTTTTAGTAGAGACGGGGTTTCGCCGTGTTAGCTAGGTTGGTCTCGATCTCCTGACCTCGCGATCCACCCGTCTGGGCCTCCCAAAGTGCTGGGATTACAGGCTTGAGCCACCACGCCCGGCCCGAGACTACTCTTAAAAGTATAGTCAGTAAAGTCCTGTCAGAAAAAAATAACATTTGAGCAAGTCCTGAATTAAGGGCAGAAGTGAACTGTGCAAATATCTAGGGAGAGGAGGTAACAAGCAGTGGTCACAGCAAAGATGTTGCTTGAGACAGGATAGCACTTAGCCTGTGCAATCAACAATAAAAAGGTACAGATGAAGTGCTAAATCCAAGACGGAAGGTGGTGCTTTAAGACTATACAGGGTGCGGTGGCTCGCAGCACTTTGGGAGGCCAAGGTATGTAGGACTGATTAAGCTCAGGAGTCCAAGACCAGCCTGGGCAACATAGCAAGATTCCATCTCTACTAAAAATACAAATATAAATCAGGCAGGTGTGGTGGAGTGTGCCTGTAGTTCCAGCTACTCAGGAGGCTGGGGTGGGAGGATTGCTTGAGCCTGGGGAATCTAGTCTGTAGTGAGCCATGATTTCACCACTGCACTTCAGCCTGGGGGGCAGCAAGACTTTGCCTCAAAGAAAAAAAGACCATGCAAGGCTGGGCGAGGTGGCTCACGCCTATAACCCCGGCACTTTGGGAGACCAAGGTGGATGGATCACCTGAGGTCAGGAGTTCGAGACCAGCCTGGCCAACACGGTGACACCCTGTCTCTACTAAAAATACAAAACTTAGCCAGGTGTAGTGGCACGGGCCTGTAATCCCAGCTGCTCGGGAGTCTGAGACAGGACAATCACTTGAACCCAGGAGGTGGAGGCTGCAGTGAGCTGAGACTGCACCATTCCACTCCAGCCTGGGCAACAGCGAGACTGTCTCAAAAAAACAAACAAACAAACAAAAACAACCATACAAAGACATTACTTTTATGAACAGACTAATAATATGTCCTAGTTTGTATAGGACATGTCCCAGTTTATCCTCTTATGATGATAACAATGTTCCTTTAACCTTTAATAGTGTCCTAGTTTGGAGAGTAAATTAGATGGTCATCCCTATGAAAACTTCTCCATTCCTCCAGGCAATTTTTCCTTTCTTTATGCTGTCAAGGAATTTTCTTTTCTTTTCTGTTTTTTTTTTTTTATGAGACAGAGTCTTGCTCTGTTGCCCAGACTGGAGTGCAGTGGCGGGATCTCAGCTCACTGGAACCTCTGCCCCAGGTTCAAGTGATTCTCCTGCCTCAGCCTCCCAAGTAGCTGAGATTACAGGTGTGCCCACCATGTCCAGCTAATTTTTGTATTGTTAGTAGAGACAGGGTTCCACCATGTTGGCCAGGCTGGTCTTGAACTACTGACCTCAAGTAATCCACCTGCCTTGGCCTCCCGAAGTGCTGGGATTACAGGTGTCAGCCACCGCGCCCGGCCTGTCAAGGAATTTTGGGAACGTCATTTTCTGTGTCTTATTACTGAATTATTTGTCCATTTCCCATAGAAAACTGTGAGCACCCAGAAGTCAGGAATGGTATGAAGTTAAACTATTTTCTTTCCTTTTTCTTCCAAGAGACAGGGTCTCACTCTGTCACCTAGGCTGGAGTGCAGTGGTGCAATCAAAACTTCCTGTAACCTTGAACTCCTAGGCTTAGGCAATCCTCCCACCTTAGCTTCCCGAGGAGCTAGGACTACAGGTGTGTGCCACCTCAACCAGCTAATTTTAAAATTTTTCGCAGAGATTGGGTCTTGTTATGTTGCCCAGGCTGGTCTCAAACTTCCAGCCTCAGGCAATCCTCCCACCTTGGCTTCCCAAAACATTAAGATTCCAGGCATGACTCACTGCCTCTGGTAGTTAAAATTCATTTTCTTATCTACTTAAAAAATTTTTTTTTTAAGAGACAGGGTCTCTTTCTGTCACTCAGGCTGGAGTGCAGTAGCACAATCATAGTTCACTGCCATCTCCAACTCCTGGACTCAAGTGATCCTCTGGCCTCAGCCTCCCAAGTAGCTGGTACTACAGGTGCATGCCACCACACATGGCTAATTTTTGGTAGAGAGGAGTCTTACTATGTTGCTCAGGCTGCTCTTGAACTCCTGACCTCAAGTGATCCTCCCATCGTGGCCTCCCAAAGTGCTGGGATTACAGTCATAAACCACAGGGCCCAGCTCATTTTCTTAACTTTTTCACCTAACCTGTATATAACAGGCACTCAAAACATTTCTTGTTGAATGAACTCCTGGCTTTAAAGGTCTCTCTGTCTCCTGCAAACCATACTCTAAAAAGAGGAGCTAGGCAGAGGAGAGAAAATGTGTGGAGTTGCTTCAGGCAGCAAGCTTAAAGCTGAGAGTAAGTTGGAAGAAACGGTAACCTAAGATTAACAGAAAAGGATCCATATACAAGGAGTCTCAGAACTTTAACTGAAAAGGATGCCTGCCTCCAAATTGCTTCTAAACCATTAAAAATAGATATATATTAAAACCTTCAAAAAGTTATCAGAAAAGTAAAAATAGGCCTGGGGTGGTGGCTCACGCCTATAATCCTAGCACTCTAGAAGGCCAATGCAGGAAGATCACTTGAGGCTAGGAGTTCAAGACCAGCCTGGGCAACATAGTGAGCCACTGCGCCTCCCACCCCGGGCCATCTCTATTTATTTTAAAAATTAGAAGGCCGGGCGCAGTGGCTCAAGCCTGTAATCCCAGCACTTTGGGAGGCCGAGACGGGCGGATCACGAGGTCAGGAGTTTGAGACCATCCTGGCTAACATGGTGAAACCCCGTCTCTACTGAAAATACTAAAAAAGCTAGCCGGGCGAGGTGGCTGGCGCCTGTAGTCCCAGCTACTCGGGAGGCTGAGGCAGGAGAATGGCATAAACCCAGGAGGCGGAGCTTGCAGTGAGCTGAGATCCGGCCACTGCACTCCAGCCCGGGGCGACAGAGCAAGACTCCGTATCAAAAAAAAAAAAAATTAGAAATATATACATTAAAAAAAAGAAAAAAGGTTCTCAGACATTTCAAAGAAACATCATTAAGTTATATATTTAAAAAATACAGCCAGACACAGTGGCTCACGCCTATAATCCCAACACTTTGGGAGGCCCAGGTGGGAGGATCACGAGATTACGAGTTCGAGACCAGCCTGGCCAATATGGTGAAACCCCATCTCTACTAAAAAAAAAAAAACAAAATAATTAGCCGGGCATGGTGGTGCATGCCTGTAGTTCCAGCTACTTGGAGGCTGAGGCAGAAGAACTGCTTGAACCTGGGAGGCAGAGGATGCAGTGAGCCGAGATCAAGCCACTACACTCCAGCCTGGGCAACAGAGCAAGACTCCGTTTAAAAATAAAAAATTATATATAATTGAAGGACTGCACAAGTCTAGGAAAATTTTTAGGAAATAAAAACTTAAGGCCGGGCGCGGTGGCTCAAGCCTGTAATCCCAGCACTTTGGGAGGCCGAGACGGGCGGATCACGAGGTCAGGAGATCGAGACCATCCTGGCTAACA
>NW_016818806.1:573410-585764 GCF_001698545.2 Rhinopithecus bieti
TTTTTTTGAGACTGAGTCTCGCTCTGTCACCCAGGCTGGAGTGCAGCGGCACGATCTCAGCTCACTGCAACCTCCACCTCCCAGGTTCAAGCAATTCTCCTGCCTCAGTCTCCTGAGTACCTGGGATTACAGGCGCATGCCATCATACCCAGCTAACTTTTTTATTTTTAGTAAAGACAGCGTTTCACTATGTTGGCCAAGACTGGTCTCAAACTTCTGACCTCAGGTGATCCACCCGCCTCAACCTCCCAAAGTGCCGGGATTACAGGCATGAGCCAATGCTCCCAGACTTTACATACATTATGTCTTATGTGATCCTCATAACATCCCTATAAAGATGGGCAAAGTAGTAAAATTGTCTCAATTTTATAGATGAAAAAATCAGTCTTTCTGTGGCTTGTAGAAAAAACTAGCTTCCAGCTTGCCAGTTTCCACACACAATCATTTTCATTTTCTGAAGAGCAATGTTACTCAAAGCGTGGGCCACTGACCACTGCAGTTCCATGAACCACAAGATAAGCATAGAAATTGAGAGTATTTAGAAAAAGCATTAATTTGTCACTATGTCTGGCCAATCTCTACTTTTCTTTCTTTCTTACTTTCTTTTTTTTTGAAATGGAATTTTGCTCTTGTTGTCCAGGCTGGAGTGCAATGGTGAAATCTCAGCTTACCGCAACCTCCGCCTTCTGGGTTCAAGTGATACTCCTACCTCAGCCTCCACCAAGCACGGTGGCTCACGCCTGTGACCCCAACACTGTGGGAGGCTGAGGTGGGTGGATCACCTGAGGTCAGGAGTTCAAGACCAGCCTGGCAAAATGGCGAAACGCAGTCTCCACTAAAAATACAAAAATTAGCTGGGCATGGTGGTGTATGCCCGTAATCCAAGCTACTCAGGAGACTGAGGCAGGAGAATCACTTGAACCCGGGAAGCGGAGGTTGCGGTCAGCCAAGATCGCACCACTGCACTCCAGCCTGGGTGACGAGAGTGAAACTCCATCTCAAAAGAAAGAAAGAAAGAAAAAAAACAGGAAAGTAAGCAACCTAAGTACATAATTAAATAAAGGAATAGGAGTTAGCTACATTTTTCCAACCTTCTCCAGTACTCATCTATAAAATTGTTTTCTTTTTTTTTTTATTTATTTTCTAAGACAAGAGTCTCGCTCTGTCTTCAGGCTGGAGTGAAGTTGCACAATCTTGGCTCAATGCACCCAACCTCCACCTCCCAGGTTCAAGCAATTCTTCGGCCTCAGCCTCCTGAGTAGCTGGGACTACAGGCACGTGCCACAACGCCTGGGTAACTTTTTTGTATTTTTAGTAAAGACAGGGTTTCACCATGTTGGTCAGGATGGTCTCGATCTCTTGACCTCGTGATCCACCCGCCTTGACCTCCCAAAGTGCTGGGATTACAGGCATGAGCCACCGTGCCCAGCCTGAAAATCCTGTTTTTCTTCATGCAAAGTAGAACGGATGTAGGCTTTCCTTGGGAATAGTTTTTATACGAAAGAAAACCAAAAAATTCTTTTATCGTTTATACCATGGAACTAATAATAATAGGCACTAGGTGAGCAGAGTTTTGAACAGAAAGAGATGAAAGAGAGGGAGGGAGGGGAAGGAAAGAAAGAGAGCAACAACAAAAACCCAAGTATCTAATTCTCAGAATATTTCTATGAAGTCCATATTATACCCATGCTATGAATGAAAAAACTGAGACTCAGAAATACTAAATACAGCCAGGAACGGTGGCTCACGCCTGTAATCCCAGCACTTTGGGTGGCTGAGGTGGGTGGAGCACTTGAGGTCAGGAGCTCAAGACCAGCCAGGCCAACATAGTGAAACCCCATCTCCACTAAAAACACAAAAAATCAGCTGGGCACAGTGGCATGTGCCTGTAGTCCCAGCTACTTGGGAGGCTGAGACAGCAGAATTGCTTGAACCTGGGAGGTGGAGGCTCCAGTAAGCTGAGACCCGCCACTGCACTCCAGCCTGTGTGACAGAGCAAGACTCCATTTCAAAAAAATAGTATTATTTAGTATACTACATAATTTCTTATTTAGTAGAAACCTGTCCAAGAAACACAACAAACAGTAAAGTCATGATTAAAATCTATGTCTAATTCTGGTCGGGCACAGTGGCTCACGCCTGTAATCCCAACACTATGGGAGGCTGAGGCAGGTGGATCACCTGAAGTCAGGAGTTCGAGAACAGACTGGCCAACATAATGAAACCCCATCTCTACTAAAAAAGACAAAAATTTGCTGGACGTGGTAGCATGCGCCTGTAGTCCGACCTACTTAGGAGGCTGAGGCAGGAGAATCGCTTGAACCCGGGAGGCGGAGGTTGCAGTAAGCCAAGATTGTGCAACTGCACTCCAGCCTAGGTGACAGAGTGAGACTCCCTCTCAAAAAACATAATAATAACAAAAAAAATCTACATCTAATTCTAACGACCAGGACACTCCCCTTCTACTACAACAAGTATGGTAAGTGGGTTTCAATTCTAATGCCAACCACATTTTAACGATGGTGACAACTGTAACATTCTGTTACAAAAGTAGAGACTTTTAATCAATTATTGTCTGCCATAAGAATAACATATAAAAACACTAGAACATATATAAACCAAGTATTTACCAGAATATTCTCATAATCAGACTAAAAATGCCACAGGATATTTGAATTCAGCAGCCTATAAGGGTAACCACATTTTGCACTTTAGAAAAACAAGAGCTGAAAGGTGGTCATGACAGGGAAAGAGCAATGATTTAAACCTTAGAACAGTCTCAGTGGGGTGCAATGGCTCACACTTGTAACCCCAGCATTCAGAGGAGCTGAGGTGGGTAGATCGCTTGAGCCCAGGAGTTTGAGGCCGGGCAGTGGCTCATGCCTGTTATCCCAGCACTTTGGGAGGCTGAGGCAGGCAGATCACCTGAGGTCAGGAGTTCAAGACCAGCAGGCCAACATGGTCAAACCCCGTCTATACAAAAATACAAAAATCAGCCAGGTGTGGTGGCACACAGCTGTAATCCCAGCTACTCGGGAGGCTGAGGCAGAACAACTGCTTGAACTTGGGAGGCAGTGGTTGCAGTGGGCCAAGGTGGTGCCACTGCACTCCAGCCTGGCACCAGCCTGGATTCCAGACTAGGTCTCAAAAAAATTCACAGCTCTGTACACTAGTCATAATATTATATACTATAAGAGAATGTTATAAGTATAGCTAATCCAGTAGCAGCCTAGCTATATTCTCTAGTGACAATTCATATATTTTAAAAGAACAAATAATGATCCAAATAAATTATTTCTCAAACAAGCTTCTGAGATTAATGGGTCTGTGTCCTCTACTTACAACTGTACAGGTGAGTGAAAGACGATTTGTCTTCTAAACTGCAAACAAAATGCACTTTCAGTTTCTGGCAAAAATCACAGAGCAATGGTCTTGCATCATCTCCAACCTGCCGTAATGCAAACTAGATGGCTGAGCTCGTTCCAAGCTATCTAATGCTTCCTATTATCAATCAACCCCAGCAATTCTTCTTCACTTCCCAAGTATGTAACCTCTCCATTTCAGTTTCCTAATGGAATTTAATACACACACAAACCAAACTGCAAAACAAATTCATCAAAAAAGATAAAAGGTCCTAAGGAAAAGCAGAATGGGTACAGAAAAGGTTTCATTTTTGATGCTACAAAGAAGTGAAACTATTTCCAATGTACCTTTTGTTTTGTTTCGAGACGGAGTCTTTCTCTGTCGCCAGGCTGGAGTGCAGTGGCACTATCTCAGCCACTGCAATCTCCGCCTCCTAGGTTCAATAAATTCTCCTGCCTCAGCCTCCTGAGTAGCTGGGATTATAGATGCACACCACCACACCAGCTAATTTTTGTATTTTCAGTAGAAACAGGGTTCCACCATGTTGGCCAGGATGGTCTTGATCTCCTGACCTATTTATCTGCCTGCCTCAGTCTCCCAAAGTGCCGGGATTACAGACGTAAGCCACCGGGCCCGGCCTGCAATATACCATTTTATAGGATTATCTTAGAGGTTGGAATTAACTGTCAGAATGGAAAAGGATATGAACAAGGGCTTGAGAAGAGCACACATCGGCATGGTATGGGAACACAACTAACTATTTCTAAGAGGAGACTTAGACAACATAGAACCAAAAGAAACTACACTGATCTCCTTACATGATAGAAATGAACAGGACATACCAGACCCCAAAGTGCTTATTATACTACAATATACCTGGCAAGGTTAGCAACCAGGAGGTTAGAAACAAACTTGGCAAATCAGAGAAAATAATCTGACATGACTATGGAAGACACCCGCTTGAGAGGCTGAGGCAAGAGGATTGTCTGGACTCAGGAGTTTGAGGTTACAGTGAGCTATAACTGCGCCGCTGTACTCCAGCCTGGGTGACAGAGCAAGACCCTGTCTCTAAATAAATAAATAAAATCAAGGACCCCAAAGAGAGCAATAACTAAAAGAGTCACCATATTAGAGGCCAGGTGCGGTGGCTCAAGTAAGCCTGTAATCCCAGCACTTTGGGAGGCTGAGGCGGGTGGATCACCTGAAGTCAGGAGTTCAAGACCAGCCTGGCCAACATGATGAAACCCTGTCTCTACTAAAAATATAAATACTAGCCAGGCATGGTGGTGAGCACCTGTAATCCCAGCTACTCAGGAGGCTGAGGCAGCAGAATTGCTTGAATCCAGGAGACGGAGGTTGCAGTGAGCTGACTTGGTGCCACTGCACGCCATCTTTGACAACAAAGTGAGACTCTGTCTCAAAAATGAGTCGCCATATTAGAAACAGAATTAAAGTAAAATTTTAGGCCAGGCACAGTGGCTCATGTCTATAATCCCAGTACTCTGGGAGGCCGAGGTGGGCAGATCACCTGAGGTTAAGAGTTTGAGACCAGCCTGGCCAATATGGTGAAACCCCGTCTCTACCTAAAAGCACAAAAATCAGCCAGGCGTGGTGCTGCACACCTGTAGTCCCAGCTACTCGGGAGGCTGAGGCAGAAGAACTGCTCGAACCTGGGAGGGTGGAGAGCTGAGATCGTGCCACTGCACTCTAGACTGGGTGGACAGCCAGACTTCATCTCAAAAAAATAAATAAAATAAAATAAAATTTTAAAACATTAATTCATTTAAAATAACAAACCCATTCCATGTTAACATAACTTCTTATTTATGAAAAATATTTTCCAAAATAACAGAACAATTTAGTGAGAAAAGTGGCATTGTTTTATATCTTTACAAATCTCTTTAATGGCTGGCTCAATAGTAGACAGTTGGATTCTCATAGTTGCCTCTGCATTCAATGTGCAGTGATGTTGTTCTAGTTACAAGTATGGGGGATGGGGTGGAGGGGATGTGGTCTCACACAGATACACAAGAAGGCAGGAGTTCTTCTTTAAAAAATTTAAAGTATTTAATAAACTTATGTTTTAAAACTTTGTAAATTTTGAAATAATTTTAGACTTACAGAAGCCCCAAATATTCTTCATCCTGCTCCCCTAAATGTTAACATGTAAACACAGTACAATTATTGAAACCAGGAAACAATAGTGCTTATTAACTACTCTATAGATCTTATTCACGTCACCAGTTTTCCTACTAATATATATCCTTTTTTTTTTCTTTTTGAGAGATTCTTGCTCTGTCACCCAGGGTGGAGTGCAATGGCACCATCTCGGCTCACTGCAACATCCGCCTCCTGGGTTCAAGCCATTCTCCTGCTTCAGCCTCCTGAGTAGCTCGGACTACAGGCATGCACCACCATACCTGGCTAGTTTCATATTTTTAGTAGAGATGGGGTTGCACCACACTGGCCAGGTTAGTCTAGAACTCCTGACCTCAGATGATCCACCCGCCTCAGTCTCCCAATGTGCTAGGATTAGAGGTGTAAGCAACCATGCCCAGCCCCTCCTAATATTCTTTTCAGACCCAGGACACAATCCACAACCCCACACTTAGTTGTCATGTGTCCTTCCTTGGTCTCCTCCCAATCTGTGAGTTTCTTAGTCTGTCTTCACCTTGATACTTTTGAAGAATAGTGACCAGTTCTTTTGAAAAGTGCACCTCAATTTGGGTCTGTCTGATGTTTTCTCATAATCAGACTGAGGTTATGTGTTTTTGGTGAGAGCATCACAGAAGTAATGTGCCTTTTTCAGTGTATCGTATCAGGAAGTACATGATGTCAGTATGTTGTATTACTGGTAATGTTAACTCAATTGCTTGATTAAGGTGGTATCTGATAGATTTCGCCACTGATAATGATGGAGAGATACTCAGAAGCCACTATGTAAATATCCTATCTCCAATCAAAATTCTACATATTAATTTTAGCATACAAAGACAATTCTTGCTGGGCACAGTGGCTCACACCTGTAATCCCAGCACTTTGGGAGGCCAAGGCAGGCAGAACACCTGAGGTCAAGAGTTCAAGACCAGCCTGACGAACATGGTGAAACCCCCTCTACAAAAATACAAAAGTTAGTCAGGCATGATGGTGGGTGTCTGTAGTCCCAGCTACTCGAGAGGCTGAGCTGGAAGAATCACTTGAACCTGGGAAGTGAAGGTTGCAGTGAGCCGAGATAGTGCCATTGCACTCCAGCCTGGGCAACAGAGCGAGACTCCGTCTCCAAAAAAAAAAAAAAAAAAAAAAAAAAAAGACAATTCTTGCCTGCAACAACTACTGTAGTATCTGCCTAATGTTTCCATCATTCCTTTCCTATTTATCAACTTGAGTTTCACTGCAGAAAACAACTGTTTTCTTTCCCATATTTATTTATAGCAGCATAAACTTATGCATATTTATTTTACCCCATGGGTTATAATCTACTATCATTATTTGTTTTTCAAACTGTCCTAGATCTAGCCATTGAAAGCTCCTTCAAGTTGGCTCCCTATCACTTTTTTGGCAATTTATTAGCTTCTGGTCCCCACATGATGTTCCAGGTTCATCATCTTTTTTTTATCTGCCCTAGCCATTTCTCCAAGCAGCTCTGGTTCCTCTTATTGGAGAATGGTGTTGTGAAACCAAGATCTGGTGTCAGGTGTGCTCACTGCTATGGTGGTGTCACTCCTTCCAGGCCCTTTCAGAAAAGGAAATAAAATGCATGCATACACACATAACATCCGTATCTTTTTCTATATCTGTATTTGCATATGTGTGTACCCCTTGAAGATCCCTAATCAGAAAATCCAAATTGGGTCAGGTATGGTGACTCATGCCTATAATCCTAGCACTTTGGGAGGCTGAGGTGGCAGATCACTTGAGCCCAGGAGTTCAAGACCAGCTGGGGCAACATGGAAAAACCCTGTCTCTGCCCTTTTTTTTTTTTTTTTTGAGATGGAGTCTGGCTCTGTCACCCAGGTACGATCTCGGCTCACTGCAACCTCTGCCTCCCAGATTCAAGCAGCAATTCTCCTGCCTCAGCCTTTTGAGTAACTGGGATTATAGGCGTCTGCCACCATGCCCAGCTAATGTTTTGTATTTTTAGTAGAGATAGAGTTTCATCATGTTGGCCAGGCTGGTCTTGAACTCCTGGCCTCAAAAGATCCACTTGCCTTGGCCTCCCAAAGTGCTGGGATTACAGACATGAGCCACTGCACCTGATCACCCTCTCTCTACTTTTTACTAAAAAGAGAAAACTCTGGCCGGGCACGGTGGCTCACGCCTGTAATCCCAGCGCTTTGGGAGGCCAAGGCGGGCGGATACTGAGGTCAGGAGATCAAGACCATTCTGGCTAACACACTGAAACCCTGTCTCTACTAAAAAAATACAAAAAATTAGCTGGGCGTGGTGGTGGGCACCTATAGTCCCAGCTACTAGGGAGGCTGAGGCAGGAGAATGGCGTGAACCTGGGAGGCGGAGCTTGCAGTGAGCAGAGATTGCGCCACTGCACTCCAGCCTGGGTGACAGAGCGAGACTCTGTCTCAAAAAAAGAAAAAATCCAAAGTACTTCAAAATGTGAAAAAATTCCACATCAAAATGCAGTCAAATGCGTTCAAAATGCAGTCAAAACTTTGCTTTATGCACAAAATGTTGTTATAAAATTACCTTCAAGCTATATGTTTAAGGTACATATGAAACAAATCAATTTTGTGTTTAGGCTTGAGTCTCACCCCCATGATACCTCACTATGTACACGGAAATATCCCAAAATCCGAAAAAATTCAAAACTGGAAATACTTCTGGTTTCCAGCATTTTAGATAAGGGACACTCAAACCTGTGTATATGTGTGTATGCCACATAATTTTATCAATGAACTTTTTGTATTATTACATTAAAATACATTGGTCTACTTTATACTTCGAGTGGACCTCTTACCCAAATCTGATTTTGTCACATCATATATTGGTCATTTGAAAAATTCTAGTTCACCAAGTCATGCAGATCTTTCAAAGGTTGACATATTATATAATATCAAAAAAAAAATCACAAAACTGGGAAGTGGACAGTCTCATGGTGGAGGATATAAACTTTCCAAAATTCTCATTTTTGCTTTAATTTTATCACTGGGCAAAAATAGAGTCAGTTGTTTTCCTTGAAAATTTTCAAGACAGCGTCTGCCAAATACCCAAGTCTAAATAACGTACTTTGTTGCTTATTCTTTCATCAAGTGAAAATGCTGTTCTATGAAGAAGGCAACTCGTTAGCCGGAAACCCAAATAACTGTACAAGTACTTTTCCTTAGACAACCACAGTACTTCAATATGTAACAGAAATGTTTTTTGAGTACTTCCCATTTTATCACACAAAATATTCAAAAGCCAAGTACTGAAAGGTCAAGATTAAATAAAATTAATTTTTACTGCTTCAAGAACATTCTTAAATAAAACTGTATTTTTTTTTTTTTTTAATTTAAACAGCATGGCAATAAAGAATACAATGCCTGCTAGTAGTCTGGCGCTATTGCTCGGGGTTATGCTAACGTTTCAGGAGTTTTAATCAGCATTGCTTTTGGATATCACTGCAAATGTTAACGCAGTGAGGAAGGTAAATAATGCCTTAGTATTATGAAACTATTCTGATCTCACAGACGCCACGAAAGGGGGTCTATTCTCTACGATTCCACAGACTACACTCTGAAAACTGTTAGGCTACTCTAACACACTTGTTTAATAGGTAACCTACCAATTCATATTTATTTCCAAGTTTAATGCAAACTACTTGATAGCAAATCTCTCTTCTTTGTACTTTCCTTTAATACCACACAACGATTTGAATGTGTCCCCCAAAAGTTCATCTGTTGGATACCTGGTGCCTAATGCAGGCGTGCTGAGAGGCGAGACCTTTACGAAGTGCTTGAGTCACTCTCAGATTAATGGGTTATTCAGAGAATGGGCTAGTTATCACAAGAGTGGATCTGTAATAAAACCCAATGTGACTGTCTCCTCGTGAGTCCCCTCACCATGTGATGCCCTGTGGCACTCTGGGACTCTGCAGAGTCCCCACCAGCAAGAAGGCCCTCAGCAGATATGGCCCCTTGACCCTGGATTTTGCAGCCTCCGGAACCGTAAGAAATAAATGTCTTGGGGCTGGTCATGGTGGTTCATGCCTGTAATCCCAGCACTTTGAGAGGCCAAGGTGGGTATATTGCTTGACTCCAGGAGTTCCAATCCAGCCTAGGCAACATAGTGAGACCCTATCTCTACAAAAACATTTTTTAAGCAATTTAGTTGGGTGCAGAGGCGCACGCCTGTAGTTCTAGCTACTTGAGAGGCTGAGGCAGGAGGATTGCTTAAGCCTAGGAGTTCAAGGCTACAATAAGCTATGATTGAACAACTGCACTCCACCCTGGGTGACAGAGAAGAAATAAAAAGGAAAGAGGAAAGGAAGAAAGGTAGGGAGGGGACAGGGTGTGGTGGCTCATGCCTGTAATCCCAGCACTTTGGGAGGCCGAGGCGGGTGTATTGCGAGGTCAAGAGATCATCTGAGACCATGCTGGTCAACACGGTGAAACCGCATCTCTACTAAAAATACAAAAATTAGCTGGGCGTGGTGGCGCATGCCTGTAGTCCCAGCTACTTGGGAGGCTGAGGCAGGAGAATCGCTTGAATCCAGAAGGCTGAGCTTGCAGAGAGCCAAAATCGTGCCACTGCACTCCAGCCTGGGAGACAGAGCAACACTCCGTCTCCAAAAAAAAAAAAAAAAAAAAAGGTAGGGAGGGAAGGAAAAGAAATATTTTCTTTATAAATTACCCAGTCTCAGGTTATAGCAACAGAAAATGGACTAAGACAACACACTACTATGAAGTGCCCCTAAGAGAATAAAAGTAAGTGCTGCTATTGCCTAACCGACTTCAAATAGTACTTCCCTTCACCTAATGCGTATTAGTCATGTCAATGGACCCTCCCTTCTATAAAATCCTATTCCTAAAAATCTGACCTTTTTTTTTGTTTTTTGAGACGGAGTCTAGCTCTGTCGCCCAGGCTGGAGTGTAGTGGCTGGATCTCAGCTCACCGCAAGCTCCGCCTCCCGGGTTTACGCCATTCTCCTGCCTCAGCCTCCCGAGTAGCTGGGACTATAGGCGCCCGCCACCTTGCCCGGCTAGTTTTTTGTATTTTTTAGTAGAGACGGGGTTTCACCGTGTTAGCCAGGATGGTCTCGATCTCCTGACCTCGTGATCCACCCGTCTCGGCTTCCCAAAGTGCTGGGATTACAGGCTTGAGCCACTGCGCCCGGCTTCCTAAAAATCTGAAATGATTAATTCCTTCTAGTCCATGTAAGTCTAGTCTATTTTAAATTTTATGTATTTATTTTTTGGGTTATTTTGTTTTGTTTTGAGACGGAGTCTCCCTCTGTCGCCCAGGCTGGAGTGCAGTGGTGTGATCTTGGCTCACGGCAACCTCCACCTCCCAGGTTCAAGCAATTCTCCTGTCTCAGTCTCCCAAGCAGCTGGGACTACAGGCGCACGTCACCATGCCCAGCTAATTTTTGTATTTTCAGCAGAGACAGGGTTTCACCATATTGCTCAGACTGGTCTTGAACTCCAGACATGAGGTGATCCACCCGCCTTGGCCCCCCAAAGTGCTGAGATTACAGGTGTGAGCCGCTGCGCCCAGCCTATTTATTTTTGAAACAGGGTCATTTATTTATTTTTGAAACACGGTCTTGCTCTGTCACCCAGGCTGGAACGCAGGGGCTCTATCACAGCTCTATCAATCTTCCCATTTCAGCCTCCCAACTAACTAGGACTACAGGAACATGCCACTATGCCCATTTTTTCTTGTAAGCAGGCTGGTCTCAAGCTCCTGGGTTCAAGTGATCCTCCTGGCCTGGGCCTCCCAAAGTGCTGGAATTACAGGTGTGAGCCACCACGGCCAGCCAAATTTAGTCTAATCATTTCTCTTTTGATTTCTAGAACTTGCTTCACAGGTCACTTTTCCAGGAAAAAAAGACTCTTGATTAGACCAGGGTATCCAATCTTTTGGCTTCCCTGGGCCACACTGGAAGAAGAACTGTCTTGGGCCACACATAAAATACACTAACACTAAAGACAGAGCTGCATTCAAAGCTGTCCTGGGTCACATGCAGCCCACAACTTGTGGGTTGGACAAGCTTGATCTCAACCATGGGGGGGTCTTACAAATTTCTTCTGTAGACGACCAGATAATAATATTTTAGACTTTGTGGGGCGAGTACTAAACTCTGCTTTTGTAATCAAGTGGGTGCGGCTGTGTTTCAACAAAATTTTATTTACCAAAACAAGCAGAGCTATAGTCTGCTAACTCCTGATCTAGATACAGGTCAATCAATCCAGTCAAAGACCTACCATGAGTTTAAAAAAAAAAAAGAAAAGGTAGAAAAAAAAAAAAGGGTAGCCACAAACTGGCTAAAAGAAACTAGTAAAAACAATGAAAATAGTATAAATGAACCCAACAGATAAGAATATCTATCTTGCTAACATTCACTGAGCTCTTACTATGTGCTAGGCATTGTGCTAAAGTGCTTCACAATGCATTATGTCACTTAGAACCTCTGGAGATTAATTATCCTCCTGTTACAGAGAAAAAAAAAACAGATAAACTGAGTAACTTTATACGATTTCACAGTCCAGGCCAGGCGCAGTGGCTCATGCCTGTAATCCCAGCACTTTGAGAGGTTGAGGCAGGTGCATGGTCAGGAGTTTGAGATCAGCCTGGCCAATATAGTGAAACCTCGTCTCTACTAAAAAATATAAAAATTAGCCGGGTGGGGTGGCGCATGCCTATAGTCCCAGCTACTCAGTAGGCTGAGACAGGAGAATCGCTTCAACCCAGGAGGTAGAGAGTGCAGTGAGCTGAGATCGCGCCACTACATTCCAGCCTGGGCAACAGAGTGAAACTTCGTCTCAAAAAAAAAAA
>NW_016818806.1:586266-595288 GCF_001698545.2 Rhinopithecus bieti
AAAAAAAAAAAAAAAAAAAAAAAAGATTTCACAGTCCTTAAATGGCTGAGTCTGGTTAAAACACAGGACTGTCTTACCTAAGAGTCAACGTTCTTTTCTTTTTTTTTTTTTTTTTTTTTTTTTTTTTTTTTTTTTTTTATTATACTTTAAGTTCTAGGGTACATGTGCATAACGTGCAGGTTTGTTACATATGTATATTTGTGCCATGTTGGTGTGCTGCACCCATCAATTCGTCAGCACCCATCAATTCATCATTTATATCATGTATAAGAGAGTCAACGTTCTTAACCATCATACTATCTATATTGTCACTTTTGGTTTCTGATCCAACCAGATTGGTAAGAGAGTAATTCTTATGAAAGACTATTATTGTTTACATGCTCTTACAGTGTCTTCTCTGTATCACTGAGTTTACTACACAAACCTCTGGCTCACATTCTTGAATGAAAGAGCCTAGATGACCCTGCAGTGGGTAACACAGTGTTTAGTAATATGCACCAAGGATTGTAAAGGTCGCTTTGTTTAAATGTGACAAGTTAGAGTGTGCTGCCTAAAGGTAATGAAACAGGAGGTAAACAGCTTTCTCCTACTGTCACCTTATAAATCAGCATATAAGTTCTGACATGTTACACAAAAGCAAATCTGCCCAACAATCATTTAGAACAGGTGATATTAGTCAGGAGCGGTGGCTCATGCCCGTAATCTCAACACTTTGGGAGGCCAAGGCGAGCAGATCACCTGAGGTCAGGAGTTCGAGACCAGCCTGGCCAACATGGTGAAACCCTGTCTCTACTAAAATACAAAAATTAGCTGGGCATGTTGGCAGGCGCCTGTAATTCCAGCTACTCAGGAGGCTGAGGCAGGAGAATTGCTTGAATCTGATGGGGGAGGGCGGCGAGTGGAGGTTGCAGTGAGCCAAGATCGCACCACTTCACTCCAGCCTAGGTGAAAGGAGAGAATCTGCCTCAAAAAAGAAAAAAAGAACAGGTGGTATTAGAATGAAAGATTCTTTGCACTGGCCCATGCCCATAATCCCAGCACTTCAGGGAGCTGAGGCTGAAGGACTGTTTAAGGCCAGGAGTTTGAGACCGGCCTGGGCAAAACGGTAAGCCTCTGTCTCTACCAAAAATAATAATAACAAAATTAGCCAGGCATGGTGACATGCCTATAGTCAGTCTTAGCTACTTGGGAGGCTGGGGCAAGAGGATCACTTGAGCCCAGGAGTTCAAGGTTGCAGTGTGCTATGATCACGCTACTGAACTCTAGCCTGGGCAACAGAGAGAGACCCTGTCTCTAATAAATAAATGGAATTAAAGGAACAGATGTAGCCAAAGGGCAGATTTCACATACAGTTCAAAACTACTCTTTAGCCACTCCTAAACAGCTATTAAGGCCTATGAGAGTTAAAAAAAAAAAAAAAAAAAAAATTCAAATCTATCCATTAAGAGAAGAGACTGGTTTATGCCTTGCTGATTACGACTACTTAATCACTAAGATTATCCTTACTAATCTGGCTCCTAACATCAAGAGAAAAGGTAAAAATAAAGGATGCGGCTGGGCATGTGGCTCATACCTGTAATCCCAGTACTTTGGGAGGCTGAGGTGGGGCAACAGCTTGAGCTCAGAAGTTCCAGACCAGCCTGACCAACATGGTGAAACCCCATCTCTACTAAAAACACAAAAATTAGCCAGGTGTGGTGGCACATGCTTATAATCCCAGCTACTTGGGAGGCTGAGGTGGGAGGATCACTTGAACACAGGAGGTAGAGGTTGCAGTGAGCTGAGATCATGCCACTGTACTTCAGCCTAGGCAACAGAGTGAGACTCTATCTCAAAAAAAAACTTAAAAAAACAAAAAACAAAAAACGGTAATTATTACTTCTAAGAACTAGGGAATCCCACAACAACAATGAATTAATCTTTACCTAGCGTCTAGGTTGTAGCAAGTTTGGTCTGTTGCTATTTTGTCTTTCAGTATTCAACAGACTAAGAAATAATACTCCTTGGTTTACTTATAAAGGGACTTAGAAAAGTGGGTTCCAGCTATTTGGGGTGGGGAAATAATTGCAGGCAGCCTGGGGAATAAGCAGAACAACCATTCTGGTAGGTCCCATCCTGCAATCTTTTTTTCTTTTTTTTTTTGAGACAGGGTCTCACTTTTGTCGTCCAGAGTAGAGTGAAGTGGTGCAATCCTGGCTCACAGCAGCCTCCCACCCCAGCCTCCCGAGTAGCTAGGACCACAGGCACATGCCACCACTAATTTTTGGTAAAGATGGTGGCTCCCTATGTTGCCCAGGCTGGTCTCAAACTCCTGAGCTCAAGCAATTCAGCCTTGGTCTCCCAAGGTGCTGGGATTACAGGTGTGAGCCACTGGGCCAGCTCATCCTACAATCCTTAAACAAAGTAATAACCTCATATTCACTTCCTAACAAAAGGAAAAAAAGCACAGATATTTACACCAAAAAATACAGACATTCAAAGACTACTGCTTGTAAAGATGTGGCAAGAAGAGAAATTTACAGGCTTTAACAAAAATATACAAGTTCCCAAACAAATTAAGGAACTTCCTTTAGACTGCAACCTGATAAAAACTCTTACTACAGGATAGTTTGCAAGTTCCCTCCCATTCCAAACTCTCCCCATCAGTGCTGTTATTCTGAATGGTCAGAAGCAAAAATAAACTCACATAAAACCAACTGTAACAGTATGACCCATACTTTATTTTTATTTATTTATTTTTTTGAGACAGAGTATTGCTGTGTCGCCCAGGCTGGAGTGCAGTGGTGTAATCTCAATCTCAGCTCACTGCAACTTCCACCTCCTAGGTTCCAGAAATTCTTCCGCCTCAGCCTCTCGAGTAGTTGGGATTACAGGTGTCTACCACCATGCCTGGCTACATTTTTGTTTTTTTTTTTAAACAGGGTCTTGCTCTGTCGCCCAGGCTGCAGTGCAGTGGTGTGATGTCAGCTCACTGCAACCTCCGCCTCCCGGGTTCAAGCGACTCTCCTGCCTCAGACTCCCGAGTAGCTGGGACTACAGGCGCATGCCACCACGCCCGGCTAATTTTTTTTTATTTTCAGTAGAGACGGGATTTTACTGTGTTACCCAGGATGGTCTCTTACCTCCTGACCTCATGATCCGCCCGCCTCGGCCTCCCAAAGTGCTGGGATTACAGGTGTGAGCCACCGCACCCGACCAATTTTTGTATTTTTAGTAGAGATGAGGTTTTGTCATGTTAGCCAGGCTGATCTCAAACTCCTGACCTCATGTGATCCACCTACCTCGGCCTCCCAAAGTGCTGGGATTACAGGCGTGAGCCACTGCTCTCGGCCCCATACTTTATTCTTTAATATACTTTCTCATTTCCACCTAACACAAAAGCTGCTTCATAAATATCACACACCTAGGAGGCACATAAAGAGAATTTAAGAAAAGACATCAATTAAATTTTAAATTCTTAAGAAGAATTTAAGAAAAGAAAGGCTGGGTGCGGTGGCTCACACCTGTAATCCCAGAACTAATGGAAAGTCAAGACGGGTGGATGAGGGCAAGAGATCGAGACCATCCTGGCCAACATGGTGAAAACCCCATCTCCACTAAAAATACAAAAATTAGCTGGGCATGGTGGCGCGGGCCTGTAGTTCCCAACTACTCAGGAGGCTGAGGCAGGAGAATCGCTTGAACCCAGGAGTCAGAGGCTGCAGTGAGCCAACATTGCACCACTGCACTCCAGCCTGGCAACAGAGCAAGACACTGTCTCCAAAAAAAAAACAGACATCATACTAAACTGAGCAGAATTATAATTTCTAAATGAATGCTGACTCCCTAATTGCCAATTAAAGATACAATCACCACAACTGAACCCCAAAATTGTAACACTTGCAATGTATGGACACTTAGAACAATCTCTAATTTTTCCTTCCTTCCATGTGCTGTTTGACTGTCCTTTTGCACAGTTCTAACTCTGGCAGATGGCAGGGAAAGAATACTGCATTTTGATAATATCATACTAAACAGAAAACAAAAAATAAAGAAAAAAGGGGGGGAGTCTCAAATGAGTAGCTAATAGATACTACTCACTCTATTATCTGGCTTTTTGCTTCTCCTTAAGAACAACCCCTCTCCCCCACCCACCCTTGTACCCTTGGCAATTATGAATTATTAGAAACAGTAGGCCAAGCGCAGTGGCTCATGCCTGTAATTTCAGCACCATGGGAGGCAGGGGTGGGCAGATGACTTGAGGTCAGGAGTTCGAGACCAGCCTGACCAACATGGTGAAACCCTGTCTCTACTAAAAAAAAAAAAGTTACAAAAATTAGCCGGGTGTGGTGGGGGGCACCTGTAATCTCAGCTTCTCGGAAGGCAGAGGCACTTGAAAATCACTTGAACCTGGGAGGCAGGGGTTGCAGATCGCACCACTGCACTCCAGCCTGGGTTACCAAGTGTGAGACTGTCTTAAAACACACACACACACACACACACACACACACACACACACACACTGTGGCCTGTCCCCTGCCTCCTTGCTCCGAACCCCTAAGTATCTTAACAAACTACAGCTGTAAAATCCAGGCGGCATTCCTCTTTTAATCATCCTTTCCTCAAGCACATACACCTTTCAATGCGAACAGAAAGAAAAGACCCACCAGCCTGGACAACATAGGAAGATCCCATTTCAATAAAAAATACAAAATTAGCCAGGTGTGGTGGTGCACGCCTGCAGTCATCCCAGGTACTCAAGAGGCTGAGCTGGGAGGACAGCTTGAACCCAGGAGGTCGAGGCTTCAGTGAGCTGGGATCGTATCACTTCACTCCAACTTGGGTGACAGAGAGAGACCCTATCTCCAAAAAAAAAAAAAAAAAAAAAAGGAGATCTAGGACGATTACTACTTCCACTACGAACATGGTCAATACCACCTGCACACAGAAGCTCTCTCGTTTTGTCACAACACAAATACCATTTTTTCTAAGACAGCAAGGAAAAAAGTGTATGTGTGGGTGTGTCAAAAAGGAATTTTTTTGCTCTAAGCCTCTCCTCTCCTTGTCCATCAGCCCAAGCAAGCAGAGATGACGCAGACTTCCTTATATAATGGCCTGTGATTTCCTAGACTGCAGGCCTTTCCCTTTGTGTTCTGTATACACTTACACACACGAGCGCGCGCACATTCTCACTGCTTTGCAGCCCCTGGCATGATGCCAACACTCAGTCAGCTGGTTGACTCCATTCACAGAGCAGGGCTGGAGCTGACATGGAAAAGGGGAGGGGCAGAAAGGGTAAGGGGGAGCTAGAACCATCACTGCTACAGACAAAAGAAATTTTTAAAAAGGGTGGGGAGGGAGAAAGAGAAAACCTTAATATAACATTCTCCTTATTGCTTCAGCTTGAAGACAACCAGAAGTCAGAGACCCTTACCATTATAGCAATGGACGAAGCAGACAGAAAGAAGATCCAAACCGAAAGGAGCTTTGTATGAGAAACAATAATTCTGCAACAGAATTTTTTAAAGCAACAGTGTTTATTACTTCAATCCCATTAGAAACCTCAGCATATTACCTTCTACACATAGCCGAAAACCACCAGGAAGAACTCAAAGAGATTTCGAGTTTCTGCTTCTAGCAAAGAAAAATAAGGGGTGGGGAGGGCAAGACAGTTAAAAGTACTTACAGGTATACATTTTTCTGTTCCCTCCTCTAGCTTCCAGAAAAGTGTGAGAGATAAGAAATAGAGAAAGAGAACAGGAAAAGGAGGAAAATAATGAGATGGTTTTGGGTTTTTTTCGTGTGTGTGTGTGTGTGTGTGTGTGTGTGTGGAGGGTCGTGTGTATGTGGAGGGTCCCCTTTCTTTCTCTTTTCCATCGTCTCTTTTCTACCATAAGAGAAGCTCTTTCTGTAGCACAGAGGTGGCCCCCATGCGTGCCAGCCCCATTGAGAGACCTGCACAAACCCGGTCTCCAAACGGGCACTGCCCTGCCAATCACATGGCGTACTGTTATATTAAACAAAAGAAACAGGGGGATGCTTACTTTTACCCATGATGCCTAGCGGGGGCAGGAGGGAGGGAGAGAAAACCAGTTGTAGCCGGTTTATAACCTCAGGACATGGAATTATCTCTTAATTTTTAGAAGTCATTTGTGGTACAAAAAAGTCTGTTAGTCTCCCCACCCTAACTATCCCCCCATTATTGTGGCCTAGTGCCAAACTTTGCCTTCATGAATGAGAGCTAGTTTCCTCTCAAATCATGATGCTTTAACTGTTTAGTTTCCAAAGCCAACATTCCAGATAGGAAATTGCAGCATCAATACCAAAGCACACTCCAAATTACAACAAAATGAAGACATACTGCCCAACAAACTTCTTTTCTTTATCCCTACTGCTAGTGCTAGAGAACAGGTACTAATAAGACAGCAGGTGTATTCACTAATTTTTCTTCTTTCCTGAAGCTGTCCTACAGGTAGGACATATGATTTAACCCTATCCATTGACACCATTCAGGGCAGTTGAATCCGCACCTAACACAAATCGTAGCAACGTTTCACAGCAAAGTAGTCAAGACAGTACATGCACATTCTTTAAAAACAGCTTAGGCCTTTGTTATGTATATTTTACTGCAATTAAAAAATTTTTTTAATGGTTTAAGCCCAGCTATAGTATGATTGCAATATTATTCCACTTTCCTGTGTCACAGCTAGAACACTCTAATCTTTGCATTCTAGCACCTCCTCACCTACCATATTCCACTTACCACACACACACTCCTATTTCATTCTATAGACAAATCCAGATGCTAGACATATCTAAGCCTGGTCTCTGATTAACTTTCCCTTTTCTGTTTTAAAGCAACTGGTTCCAATCGTTTTATAAGGACTTTTCACTTCCCCAAAGTACTGATATGGGGTCAGAAAATAGTGGGGAAGAAATCTAAGCAAACCAAAGAGGAAGAAAGGCAATGGTAATTGTTTTCTTGGAGATCTATTGACTGAGGACCTTTGCTCTAGGATCTTTGTCTATCTGATCATCTAGTTATATATTGTAACAAGGAATAACAAGGAGGGGAGGGATTTTCTTATTTTTCAACTGGTATCTCCCATCAATATATCATTCCAAATGCTTGCCTCATTTGGACCTCTAAAACTCACATCATAATTACTGCCTCCATCATAGTCTCTCACAAAGCCCTTGTTCTTCTCAAATATTAAAGTTACTAGCAAATACGGAGAAAAATAATCTTCACCCTACTCAAAAATATTATTTCTAAATAAAAAATTTCCTTAGTCATATAATATTAACTTCAATTTTCAGAAAATTGACACTGAGCTAAATCGAAACTAGGTAGTACTGGCCACTGGCATAAGAAATTCAACAATTTACAAACTACAAAGGAAAACCTTTTATCTACAACACAAGCTGAGCTTCAAGTGGTGGATACTGTACCATCTCAGTCACAATAAGGTGCTCTTAATAGGAGACCATCAGAGGTATCCAGATCTAGACAATGCTATCATTTTACAACATAAAGGAAAACATGATAAATGTGGCAAGCAAAATAGATTACTTCTTCTCATTCATCTCATTTCCACAGGAAACCAATTATGAATTTTAAACTGAAGCTCACTAGGTTCCATGTTGATGAGGGTAAGTAGGATTGTCTATTTTTTAACAACTATTCAAAGATCATTCCCAAGTATGTCTGCTGAATAAACCTGACTGCACTGGTCATTTTTTTTATCCGTTTTTAATATAAAAAGCTTAGATACAATTAAGTTGTCTGTAGCGATTACTACTGATTGCCATGAGTTAAATCTTCAACATTGTAGAGGCTGAGGCAGTACTCTACGTTTACTCTATCTCCCTCTATATGTTGGATTGATTAGTAGTCCAGAGGTACTACAGATGCTCTCAAGCCAACAGGTATCTTCAGGGCCTTGGAAAATTAAGAACTATACAGTAGGCAGAGACCCTACTCTTTTAAGCTAAATCATACTCACCAAAAACCGAAGTACTTAATTGTGTGAGGTGAAAACTAAATTTAAAAATACCTCCTCTTCGCCAGGCGCGGTGGCTCACACCTATAATCCCAGCACTTTGGGAGGCCGAGGCGGGCAGACCACCTGAGGTCCGGAGTTTGACAACAGCCTGGCCAACATGGTGAAACCCCATCTCTACTAAAAATACAAAAATTAGCCGGGCAAGGCCCGGAGCGGTGGCGCACACCTGTAATCCCAACACTTTGGGAGGCCGAGGCAGGCGGATCACGAGGTCAGGAGATCGAGACCATCCTGGCTAACACTGTGAAACCCTGTCTCTACTAAAACTACAAAAAAATTAGCCGGGCGTAGTGGTGGCGGGTGCCTGTAGTCCCAGCTACTCGGTAAGCTGAGGCAGGAGAATGACGTGAACCCGGGAGACTGAGCTTGCAGTGAGCCGAGATCGCTTCACTGCACTCCAGCCTGGGTGACAGAGCGAGACTCCATCTCAAAAAAAAAGTAGCTGGGTGTGATGGCAGGCGCTTATAACCCCAGCTACTCGAGAGGCTGAAGCAGGAGAATAGCTTGAACCTGGGAGGACAAGGCTGCAGCGAGCCGAGATAGCGCCACTGCACTCCAGCCTGGGGGACAAGCGCGAGACTTCATCTCAAAACAAAACAAAACAAAACAAAACAAAAAAACTTCCTCTTGGTAAATATTACTAAAGAATACCAAATTATCTAAAGTTAAGAAAAAAAAAAAAATAGGCCGGGCACGGTGGCTCAAGCCTGTAATCCCAGCACTTTGGGAGGCCGAGACGGGCGGATCACGAGGTCAGGAGATCGAGACCATCCTGGCGAACACGTCAGGTGAAACCCCGTCTCTACTAAAAAAAATACAAAAAACTAGCCAGGCGAGGTGGCGGGCGCCTGTAGTCCCAGCTACTCGGGAGGCTGAGGCAGGAGAATGGCGTGAACCCAGGAGGCGGAGCTTGCAGTGAGCTGAGATCCGGCCACTGCACTCCAGCCTGGGCGACAGAGCGAGACTCCGTCTCAAAA
>NW_016818806.1:595746-601076 GCF_001698545.2 Rhinopithecus bieti
AAAAAAAAAAAAAGAAAAAAGAAAAGATCTACATTCACTGAGCATTTAATGCACTACGCCAGGAAAGTAGGATCTTTTCTCCTCATTCATTCATTCATTCATTCATTCATTTTGAGACAGTCTCGCTCTGCTGACCAGGCTGGGGTACAACGGTCTGATCTCGGCTCACTGCAACCTGCACCTCCTGGGTTGAAGCGATTCTCCTGCCTCAACCTCTCAAGTAGCTGGGATTACATGGGCCTGCCACCATGCCCAGCTACTTGTATTTTTAGCAGAGATGGGGTTTCACCAGTTGGCCAGGCTGGTCTCAAACTCCTGGCCTGAAGTGATTCGCCCACCTCGGCCTCCCGAAGTGCTGAGATTACAGGTGTGAGCCAATGTGCCCAGCCCTGTTCTCCATTTTCTGGATAAGGAAATTAATTCAGTGAAATTTTAAAAAGCTTAAATGAAGTCACTCATACAGCTCACAATTAGAGGCTGGCTCCAAAGCCCATACACTTTCCACTGTACCATGATGCCTTGAGCATTTTTCAGCAAACACTCAAGAGCTCAGTTCTCCAGGGTAACCATACTTGCCTTGCCAGTCTTCACTTTACCCACTGGATTAAAGAAAATATTAGCCAAATACAATGGAAGTAAAAACATATAAACTCTCTGACAGGCATGTATGATCTCTACTCAGATATAAATTCACCTAGGACTACTTCTGAAAAGCTAAGGACACGAGCTTCAAGTCAGTGACAAGTAAAGGAAAAATATTTAAATTTAAGAAAAGGGGCTGGACATGGTGGCACACGCTTGCAATCCCAGCACTTTGGGAGGCAGAGGTGGGTGGATCACCTGAGGTTAGGAGTTCGTGACCAGCCTGGCCAACATGGTGAAACCCCGTCTCTACTAAAAATACAAAAATTTGCTGAGTGTGGGCTGGGTGCAGTGGCTCATATCTGTAATTCCAGCACTCTGGGAGGCCGAGGTGGGTGGATCACTAGGTCAGGAGATCGAGACCCTCCTGGCTAACATGGTGAAGCCCTGCCTCTACTAAAAATACAAAAAGATTAGCCGGGTGTGGTGGCGGGTGGTTGCAGTCCCAGCTATTCGGGAGGCTGAGGCAGGAGAATGGCGTGAAACCCGGAGCAGGAGCTTGCAGTGAGCCAAGAATGCACCACTGCTCTCCAGCCTGGGCAACAGAGCAAGACTCCGTCTCCCAAAAAAAAAAAAGTAGGACTAAAGATGTACAACCTAGATACAAAAAGAATTTGATAAATGATGTCTGGAAGGATCAAATCACAAATAATAGCATAAGAAAAGAGGTGATTATCTAGGCTTAGGCAACAGAGTTCAAATTAACTGCAACTGAATGCTTAAAGGTACTCCTACAAAAGAAATACAAACTTCACAGAACCAAACATTTAACAAAAACTCAGTAATATCATAAACTGGCAAAAACAGTCTTTATGTTTGCCCTTTACAAATTTTATAAATAACTTGCTAAATCTTTGCCCCATTTTAACATACAGTTATGTGTTGTTTAACAACAGGGATACATTCTGAAAAACATATGATTAGGCGATTTCATTGCTGTGTGAACGTTGTAAAGTGTACTTAAACAAACCTAGATAGTATATAGCCTATTGCTCTCAGGCTATAAACCTATATAGTCTGTTACTATATTAACAATTATGACACAATGGTATTTGTTTAAACATATCTAAACACAGAAAATGTATGGCAAAAGTATGATGTTATAACCTTATGGGACTACCATTATGTGGGGCATGATTGTATATCCTTGGACTCAGCAAGCAGATCAATATTAGAACCATTACAAAGGCCGAAAAATAGCTTTTTTTCTTTTTTTTTGAGACCGAGTTTCGTTCTGTCGCCCAGGCTGGAGTGCAGTGGCGCTATCTAGCTCAGCTCAGTGCAAGCTCCGCCTCCCGGGTTCAAGCCATTCCCCTGCCTCAGCCTCCCGACTAGCTGGGACTACAGGCGCCTGCCAGCATGTCTGGCTTTTTTTTTTTTTTTTTTTTTTGTATTTTTAGTAGAGACGGGGTTTCACCATGTTAGCCAGGATGGTCTCAATCTTCTCACCTCATGATCCACCCACCTTGGCCTCCCAAAGCGCTGGGATTACAGGCATGAGCCACCGCGTCTGGCCAAAAAATAGCTATTTTTTAAAAAAGTCAACATTATACTGAAACATAGCTAAATGGCTAACTTACACTTATTCACTGGTGTGCCATAAAACAAGCCAAAATTTGTTTATCTAGTGGTTAGTCCTCTCCTACCTTCTTATAGTGCTGTCTGCTTGAGTGGGTCTAGCCTATTTGGAGAAATCAGATCATGATGCTTCAAAATTACTATTACAACAACAAATCAGATCACAGAACAGCCAAACCCCATTTATATGGTCAAAAAGTTACATTTTTTCTTCATTGAGTAGAAAATAGCTTAACTAATCAAAAGAAAACATCAATTCTTTGGAGATGAGGATTTCTCTCCACATGTTTAGAAATAGTACACCACACAATCAAGCACCAATACAAAGAAAACCATTTGCTTTCCCAATCCCTGATACACGAATTGGGAATTACACCCAAGCTAATGTGTACTGGTGAGTTCTCTGGAAAAAGGCAGTTAAGTCTACTAAGGGAAGTCAGTTTTCAATCACTTGGGAGTTACAAATTAATGACTGATTGATTGACAAGTGAAGTAAATGTGTACCACTATTTGGGAAAATGTATTTATCAAAATGTTGGCTAAAGTAAAACTAGGTACACTACATTGTAATGAAGCAGAATATGGACTGGGTCTTAACACAGACACAAAAAATGAGAACAAGACTTCCAGTCTTGAGACAGCATTTAAATTAGGGAGTAATGTTTTTCTCAAAGTAGTACTGCTGGCCGGACGCGGTGGCTCATGCCTATAATCCCAGTACTTTGGGAGGCCGAGGCGGGTGGATCATGAGGTCAGGAGATCGAGACCATCCTGGCTAACATGGTGAAACCCCGTCTCTATTAAAAATACAAAAAAAATTACCCGGGGGTGGTGGTGCATGCCTGTAGGTCCCAGCTACTTGGAGGCTGAGGCAGGAGAATGGCGTGAACCCGGGAGGTGGAGCTTGCAGTGAGCCGAGATCGCGCCACTGCGCTCCAGCCTGGGCAACACAGCGAGACTCCGTCTCAAAAAAAAAAAAAAAAAAAAAAGTAGTACTGCTATTTTATTTTTTTTAAAGAGACAAGGTTTCGTTCGCTATGTTGTCCCAGTGGCTGGGGCTAAGGTGTGTGCCACTGTACGCAGTCAAAGCATATTCCTTAATGTGTTAACTTATTATGGGTTTATAGGAAGTAAGATAACTGTAGAGACCATAAAGACTTCTACAGACTCGAGTACTGCAAATAAGCATAAAAAATTACTGCAGGCTGGGTGGGTGGTTCACGCCTATAATCCCAGTACTCTGGGAGGCCAAGGCAGCTGGATCACTTGAGGACAGGAGTTGGAAACCACTGTGGCCAACAGGGTGAAACCCGGTCTCTACTAAAAATGCAAAAATTAGCCGGGCATGGTGGCAGGCACCTGTAATCCCAGCTACTCAGGAGGTTAAGGCAGGAGAATCGCTTGAACCTGGGAGGCGGAGGTTGCAGTGAGCTGAGATGTTGCCACTGCATTCCAGCTTGGGTAACACAGTGAGGCTCCGTCTCAAAAAAAAATTACTGCCTTACACTATTCAATGACTTAATCATCATACAGGAATAGAGAAAGTAAACGGATCAACTTTTTCATTTATCATATAGCACAAGATGTGTCTAGGCCAGTCTCTTCTGTAAGGGTGGTATACATTTTCCTAAGGGAACTGGGGGATTCCACTGCCAATCCGTGGAAAAAGAAACATGAAAATCACATACAGCATTATATTAGTATTTAATACCTACAGAATAATTTCTGTCTTCCAAAGATAAAGTATCTCTAGTAGTGTATGTACCTAACTAGAATACTCCTAAATCCCTAACTTATTCTCATCCTGTATCAGCAGCATGCTATTGATTACCAGCAATGAGGTGTGCAAATACTTCATTTCTTAATACTTGATTGCTGATTATTTTCATTCACTCTGATTGGTACCTTCCCTCTCTATCTTTGCACGGGGACCAAGTTCTTTTTAGGCGAGTCACAAATGTTCATACTTATCTGACAATAAAAATTAAACTTGAACATCTACATGTGCTAACAACTGTTGTCAGTTAACTAAGTGCCACAGAGGAAAGAGAAAAGTAGTTTTAGTAGTCACATTTATCTTTTTTGCCACAGATTTTCTAAGCACTTGAGTTCTACTTTTTGGCCTGGCTTTTTTGCTGTTACTAAGTGTCTCTTCCTCTCTAGCATTCCAAGAGTAGAAATCCCCGGCTATCAATAGTTTCACTTAGAGCTTCAGACGTTTTACTCTACATTAAGCTTCTCATCTTTCACTTCTGTTGTGAAGGTTGCTCTTATCTTTATCCACTGAAGTCATAAACAATGCAAAAAAGAAAAAGAAAATACAGCTACCCTCAATATAGTGACGTTCTACTGAATCTCTGACTTAGAAGAGCCCCAAACCATGAGGAGTAATAGGAAACCTAAGATTAAAAAGTAAGTTATAACGGCCATACAGTCAGTGACTTCCATAAATCTTTTAATTTGCCCTCCACTAATTGCTATGATCAACAGGCTATACTAGAACTAGATCTAATTACTGAGTAAAAATAGAATGTATCAGGCCGGGTGTGGTGGCTCACCTGAGGCCGGGAGTTCGAGATGAGCCTGACCAAAATGGAGAAAACCCATCTCTACTAAAAACAGAAAATTAGCCTGGCGTAGTAATGCATCCCTGTAATCCCAGCTACTCGGTGGGTTGAGGCAGGAGAATCGCTTGAACCCAGGAGGCAGATGTTGCGGTGAACCAAGATCGCACCATTGCACTCCAACCTGGGCAACAAGAGCGAAACTCTGTCTCCAAAAAAAAAAGAAAGAATGTACCATATATAAATATAAATCATTCTGGGCAAGTTCAGAATTTACTTCACTCAGACATGGTAGATTTGTGAGCCACCCCGTTACCGGAATTTCAAGACAATCACACAATTAATCCCCCTCATAATTACACGAATGAGAAAGATAGAGACAATATAAAAGGAAATAACTGGCAAGAGGAAAGTTGTAGATGTGTGATAGTCAAATTTAAAATACACTCATGGGCCGGGCGCGGTGGCTCAAGCCTGTAATCCCAGCACTTTGGGAGGCCGAGACGGGCGGATCACGAGGTCAGGAGATCGAGACCATCCTGGCTA
>NW_016818806.1:603211-620337 GCF_001698545.2 Rhinopithecus bieti
GCAAGGAAGTAGATTAAGTTTTGTCTCCAAAGAAAGAGACGTCCTTTTTTACTGTAAACTTTTTCCAATTGTGAATTCTGTACCATGTGCATATATCACCTATCCAAAAAAAAGACTAAAATTTAAAAATAAAAGTAATGGCTAGATTTACCATGATTACTAAAAGACATAAGCACAATGAAAATCGGGGACAGAGTTATGGCTGGGTGCGGTGGCTCACGCCTGTAATCCCAGCACTTTGGGAGGTCCAGGCGGGTGGATCATGAGGTCAAGAGATCGAGACCATCCTGGCCAATAAGGTGAAACCCCGTATCTATTAAAAATACAAAAATTAGCCAGACATGGTGGCAGACGCCTGCAGTCCCAGCTACCAGGGAGGCTGAGGCAGGAGAATTGCTTGAACCCGGGAGGCAGAGGTTGCAGTGAGCCAAGATCATGTCACTGCACTCCAGCCTGGCAAGAGAGTGAGAGTCTGTCTCAAAAAAAGAAAGAAAAGAAAGGAGAGGGGAGGGGAAGGGAGGGAAAGGGGAACGGAGGGGAGGGGAGGCCAGAAGCAGCATAACTTACTCAAAAACTCAAGAGTAAAATACGTAAAAAGACTATTATAGTAGATAGAACACTACCACTAGTTAAGGAAAGACACACTAAAGGCTTAAGATCAGATATCTAAGAGAAAAAGATCTAGCTGCCCAAATATTAAATATACTAATAAGTATTCCCTCCTACTGAATCCAAGGGAAAAATAAACTGATAAGTAAAGGGGTCTCAGGGTCAAAGCAGCATCAATCACCTAGAACTCCCTAGACTGTAGAGGGATACATGAATATATAGCTACTCATAACAACTGACTAGTAAATGGTCAAGAAGTTTAAAATTAAAATTGATGGATTAGATATGCCAATGTGAAATTCTGGACATTCATCACTTCTGTCAAACAGTATTATAAAGTAACTTTGTCATTAAAATGGGCCCAACATTAGACAGTATCCAGTAGACTTGTGAGAAACGTTCTTTTTTTTTTTTTTTTTGAGACAGTCTCCCTCCGTCACCCAGGCTGGAGTGCAGTTGTGCCTGCTTACTGCAACCTCTGCCTCCCAGATTCAGATTCAGGCAATTCTCTGCCCTCCGCCTCAAAAGTAGCTGGGACTACAGGCACCAGCCACCATGCCTGGCTAATTTTTGTATTTTTAGTAGAGACAGGGTTTCACAATGTTGGCCAGGCTGGTCTTGAACTCCTGACCTTGTGATCCACCCGCCTTGGCCTCCCAAAGTGCTGGGATTACAGGTGTGAGCCACTGCGTCCGGCCAAGAAACCTTTATTGAAATGAGGGAAGAAAAACTCCTCATGCAGAGGAGTGGATCAAGTTCTGTGAAGCTGTACCTAAACACAGTCCAAGAGGAAAAACCTGTCTGGTCTGGATTTTACCTAGAAGAAACTTCTAGCACACTATTAGCTGAGATTTGTCCATTTGCATTGATGAGCACATGCAACCTATAGGAAAAACAGTGACACTTTTCTTCAATTCGGTAACAGATTTGTCAAAATTCTGATTGTTGTTACTAGGATTTGGTATAGTAGGCAGGTTTATCATTTTACTGGGCAGTAAATATTCACCTTAAAAAGTTTATCCCAGCTGGGCACGGGCCAGCTCACATCTGTAATCCCAGCACTTTGGTAGGCCGAGGCAGGCAGATCACTTGAGCCCAGAAGTTTCACACCAGCCTGGGTGATATGCCGAAACCCAATCTCTCCAAAAATGACAAAAAGTTAGCTGGGCAGGGTGGTGCACGCCTGTAGTCCCAGCTACTCAAGAAGCTGAAGTGGGAGGATCGCTTGAGCTGCAGGAGGCAGAGGTTACAGTGAGCCAAGATCACAACACTGCACTCCAGCCTGGGCAACAGAGCAAGACTTGGTATCAAAAAAATAAAGTAAGTTTATCCCTTCCCCTAAGTAAATCTGAACTTTTTAAAAAGTTTATTATTGGCTGGGCACAGTGGCTCACGCCTGTAATCCCAGTATTTTGGGAGGCCAAGGTGGGTGGATCACAAAGTTAGGAGTTCGAGACCAGCCTGGTCAACATGGTGAAACCCCATCTCTACTAAAAATATAAAAATTAGCCAGGCATGGTGGCAGGTGCTTGTAATCCCAGCTACTTGGGAGGCTGAGACGGGAGAATCGCTTGAACCTGGAAGGTGGAGGTTGCAGTGAGCTGAGATCACACCACTGCACCTGGCCTGGGCGACAGAGCAAGATTCCATCTCAAAAAAACAAAACCAAAACAAAATATCCCCATACCAACCGGAACCACTATATTAAACAATACCCACATGACTTTATCTTCAATGAGGTTTTTGTGGCAATTATTACCAAGTCTCATGCTTGTAGTTGAATACAAACACTACCAAAGGAAGTCAGAATAGTGGTTACCTGTTGGAGTGGAGCCCGAGGGTAATGACTAGGAGAGAACACAAAAAAGATTTCTGGGACTGGGCACAGTGGCTTATGCCTGTAATCCCAGCACCTGGGGAGGTCGAGGCGGGCAGATCACTTGAGGTCAGGAGTTCAAAACCAGCCTGTCCAACATGGTGAAACCCCGTCTCTACTAAAAATACAAAAATTAGCCAGGTATGTCACGCACCTGCAGTTCCAGGTACTCGGGAGGCAGAGGCAGGAGAATCGCTTCAACCTGGAAGGCAGAGGTTGCAGCGAGCTGAATCTGTGCCACCGCACTCCAGTGTGGGTGACAGAGCAAGACTCTGTCTCAAAAAACAAAAAAAGACTTCTGGGTCTTCTATATCTATATCTGGGTGGTCATCTTATAATTAAACTACTTTTCTGAATGTGTATTACAGCTCAGTTAAAAAAAGCTTACGGGTCAGGCATGGTGGCTCACATCTGTAATCCCAGGACTTTGGGAGGCCGAGACAGGCAGTTCACGAGATCAGAAGATTGAGACCATCCTGGCTAAGACGATGAAACCCGTCTCTACTAAAAATACAAAAAATCAGCCAGACATGGTGGCACGCATCTGCAGTCCCAGCTACTTGGGAGGCTGAGGCAGGAGAATCACTTGAACCCGGGAGGCAGAGGTCGCAGTAAACTGAGATTGCTCCACTGCACTCCAGCCTGGGTGACAGCGTGAGACTCTGTCTCAAAAAAACAAAGGATGGGCGTGGTGGCTCACACCTGTAATCCCAGCACTTTGGGAGGCCAAGGTGGGCGGATCACCTGAGGTCAGGAGTTTGAGACCAGACTGACCAACATGGAGAAATCCCATCTCTACTAAAAATACAAAATTAGTCGGGCGTGGTGGCACATGCCTGTAATCCCAGCTACTCAGGAGGCTGAGGCAGGAGAATCCCTTGAACCCGGGAGGCAGATGTTGCAGTGAACCAAGATCACATCACTGCACTCCAGCCTGGGCAACAAGGGCGAAGCTCTGTCTCAAAAACAAACAAAAAAATTAGCTGGGCATGGTGGAATGCGCTTGTAACCCCAGCTACTTGAGAGGCTGAGGCATGAGAGAATCAGTTGAACCCAGGAGGCAGAGGCTGCAGTGAGCCAGGATCGCGCCACTGCACTGCAGCCTGGGTGACAGAGCGAGACTCCACCTCAAAAAAAAAAAGTTTACAAAACCGATAAACAAGAGATTGGTAGTATTTCCTTGGCTTAATGCTGATGACAGTCAGGTACAAGAGGTACAGAACCAACCAGTCGTGGTAGCACATGCATGTAGTCCCAGTTTCTTGGGAGGCTGACATGGGAGGATCACTTAAGCCCAAGAGATTGGGGCTGCAGTGAGCCACGATCATGCCACTGCACTCTAGCCTGGGCAACAGAGTGAGACCATCTCTGAAGGAAAAAAAAAAAAGAACCAAGACATCTGAGGGGCAAAGGAGTCATATTACTAAAAATTTATTGACAATATAATGACGTACTCTTGAATCTAAGACATGCAGTATTCATGTCCTTCCTTTATCCATATAGCTTCAGTTACCTGTTTCTTTTTATCTACAAAGATTTCTAAGTCTGATGATCACAGCTAAGGATTAGGGCTGAGTACGCTGTTCACTGAGACTTTTATACCTCTGACTTTGGAAATAAGAAAGGCTCTTCAAAAATCCATCTGGGCCAGGTGTAGTGGTTCATGCCTATAATCCCAGCATTTTGGGAGGCTGAGGTGGGAGGATCACTTGAACCCTGGAGTCCAAGACCAGCCTGGGCAACATAGCAAGACTCTGCCTTTACAAAAAAAAAAAAAAAACAATTAGCCAGGTGCTATGGCATGCGCCTTCAGTTCCAGCTCCTCAAAAAGTGGGAGGATCACTTGAGCCCAGTAGTTCTAGGCTGTAGTAAGGTATGACACAGCCACTGCACTGCAGCCTGGGCAACAGAATGAGACCTTGTCTCTTTAACAATATATTTTTTTAAAAAATCCATCTAACAAGGAAGTCTCTAAATAGCATTAAAGAAAGCTGCACGAGATGGGGCATAAAACAGATACTGGCTCCTAGTATCAAGACAGTTGCCTATCCTGAATCAAAAGCACCACTCAAAGAAGAACTGGATTCTCCACTCCAACAAGTAGGTCAGATAAAGGGGATAATCTGAAACAAAAGGGAAAGTAGGAGGGACCATAAAAACAGAATGGCTTGAGGGCCTGTAAGAGTGAACAGGAAAATTTTCTTTTCTTCTTTTTTTTTTTGGAGATGGAGTTTCGTTCTTGTTGCCCAGGCTGGAGGGCAATGGCGCCATCTCCGCTTACCTCAACCTCCGCCTCCCGAGTTCAAGCAATTCTCCTGCCTCAGCCTCCTGAGTAGCTGGGATTACAGGCATGCACCACTACACCTAGCTAATTTTGTATTTTTAGTAGACATGGGGTTTCTCCATGTTGGTCAGGCTGGTCTCGAATTCCCGACCTCAGGTGATCCGCCTGTCTCGGCCTCCCAAAGTGCTGGGATTACAGGTGTGAGTCACTGTGCCCGGCTATGAACAGGAAAATTTTCAAGGCCAATGAAGCAACTCCTAATACTGACTGAAGTACTAACTACAGAGAGTTCAGGAGATCATGCTATATTCTGCTAACACATCCATACATTTCTTAAGGGAAAAATGTCATCAAACTACAGATTTTATATTCATTGCTTTAAATATCCAAGGCAACATCAGTAAGATCCATTTTGAAGGATCTTTTAAAAGAGAAACTGGTTAAACAAATACTTCCAGTTAATTAAAAAATACTGTGGCTATGGCTTTGAGAATTAAAATAGCTCTTAAAACACCTTTTTTTTAAAAAAAAAAAAAGGAAGAAAAGATGAAAAACACACTCAAATCATCTGATTTTGGCTTTTCTGTTTCTTCTAATATGATGAGAACAGAATGCTCTTATGCAAGATGGGGAGAATGTGAACAAAAGACAGTTACCTCAAATAGGACTACTTGACTTTTGGTGCCAAGTATCTCAGACCACCCAATGTGGGTGCAAGAGAAAGATTAGTGCTTCTCAGGGAAGTAACTGATGAGAGACTAAGTAAATATTTTCTACGAAAAGTCAAAACTACATTATATTTCTCTAAAGTGGAAGTTTCCGCTTAAGAAAAATTTCTTCTATAGGGACCCAGAATTTATGTCTTCTAAAAATATCAACTATATTGTAATGGATTCAAATCACCACTCCTGCTATATAGGTTAAGGTCTCAAAGTTAAGACAGCTGGCCAATATATTTTAAAAAATTTTTTTAAAGAACTGCTGAAGGCCGGGCACGATGGCTCACGAGGTCAGGAGATTGAGACCATCCTGGCAAACACAGTGAAACCCCATCTCTATTAAAAATACAAAAAATCAGCCAGGTGTGGTGGCGGACGCCTGTAGTCCCAGCTACGCGGGAGGCTGAGGCAGGAGAATGGCGTGAACCCGGGAAGCGGAGCTTGCAATGAGCCAAAGATCGCGCCACTGCACTCTAGCCTGGGTGACAGAGCAAGACTCCGTCTCAAAAAAAAAAAAAAGAACTGCTGAAAACGACGTACTTCCTCAGTAACTATATATGTTTCTATATTCAAATATTTCATTCCTTGGGCCTGGCATGGTGGCTCACGCCTGTAATCCCAATGCTTTGGAAGACCTAGGCAAAAAGATGGATTAAAGCTAGGAGTTCTAGACTGGCTCAAGCAACATAATGAGACCCTGTCTCAAAAAACAAACAGGAAAAAAAAACAAAAAAAAAACCCAGGCCGGGTGTGGTGGCTAAAGCCTATAATCCTAGCACTCTGGGAGGCTGAGGCAGGCCAATCGCTTTAGTCCAGGAGTCTGAGACCAGCCTATGCAACTTGGTAAAGCCCCATCTCTACAAAAAGTACAAAAAATTAGCCATGTGTAGCAGCACATGCCTGTAGTCCCAGCTACTAGAGAGGTTAAAGAAGGGGGAGGACTGCTAGAACCCAGAGTTCAAGCCTGTGGTGAGCTATGACTGCACCACTGCATTCCAGCCTGGGTAACAGAGTAACAGCCTGTCTCAGAAAAAAAAAAAGAAATTATAATAAACTACAAAAACACCAATCCCAAATCTGGTAGGTATTTAAAAGATTATAGCTCTGGTAGGTATTTAAAAGATTCAAATCTCGGCTGGGCAGTGGCTCACGCCTGTAATCCCAGCACTTTGGGAGGCCAAGGTGGGAGGACTGCTTGAGGCCAGAAGTTGGAGACCAGCCTGGCCAATATGGCAAAACCCCATCTCTACTAAACATACAAAAAAAATTAGCCAGGTGTGCTGGTGCACGCCCGTAGTCCCAGCTACTCAGGAGGGCTGAGGTACCAACAAAGACAACCTTCTTGAGTAGAGCCAGATAACCTACTCTGGCTCTACTTTGAGCAAGTGAAAGCCTCCTAGTAAGTTCTAAATTCACTGAACAAAACCTGTATCTATGGAATAAAATAATCACCTTCACTGTAAAAGCAGAGAAATGAGATGAGAAGGAAGACAAGTGATCTATTAGAGCAAGAAAATCAGTCAGCAAAGAAATCTAACTTTTATAAGGAATTTGTCCTTACCTGCCTTAACATCTCCATTCCCTGAAAACAGTATGACCCTGCTGATATAGTTGTGTTTGGCTCTCTACCTCTGCCAATTAGCTCCACTAGGAACTGTACATGCTCCTTACTCCTGAAGCTGCCCCTGATTTTAAAAGATTGTGAAGGCCAGGCACGGTGGCTCAAGCCTGTAATCCCAGCACTTTGGGAGGCCGAGACGGGCGGAGCACGAGGTCAGGAGATCGAGACCATCCTGGCGAACACGTCAGGTGAAACCCCGTCTCTACTAAAAATACAAAAAAAAACTAGCCGGGCGAGGTGGCGGCACCTGTAGTCCCAGCTACTCGGGAGGCTGAGGCAGGAGAATGGCGTGAACCCGGGAGGCGGAGCTTGCAGTGAGCTGAGATCTGGCCACTGCACTCCAGCCTGGGTGACAGAGCGAGACTCCGTCTCAAAAAAAAAAAAAAAAAAAAAAAAGATTGTGAAGACAGATTATCAAAACTTACACTTAAGACTAAAAGTTGAGATGTTTGAGGAACATTTCAAAGAAGACAATTTTTATTTTAAAATGTATACTCCAGCTGGGTGCGTTGGTCCACACGCCTGTAATTCCAGCTACTTGGGAAACTTGAGGCTAGAGGATTGCTTGACCCAGGAGTTCGAAGCTGCAGTGATCATGCCTGTGAATAGCCACTGCATTCCAGCCTGGGCAACATAGCAAGATCTCGTCTCTTAAAATAAAAATTTTAAAAAGCTTCCTTTGCCGGGTGCAGTGGTTCCCAACTGTAATTCCAGCACTTTGGGAGGCCAAGGTGGGCGGATCACCTGAGGTCAGGAGTTTGAGACCAGCCTGGCCAACATGCTGAAACCCCGTCTCTACTAAAAATATAAAAGAGCCGGGCGTAGTGACACATGCCTGTAATCCCAGCAACTTGGGAGGTTGAGGCAGGAAAATTGCGTGAACCCGGCAAGTGGAGGTTGCAGTGAGCCCAAGATCGCGCCACTGCACTCCAGCCTGGGCAACAAGAACGAAACTCCATCTCGAAAAAAAAAAAAGGCCTCCTTCTTCTCTTTCCAATAATTGGGCTGTAGTCACACGCCTGACAATCAAAATCCAAAGACAACTGCTTTTTTGAAAGGAAATGCTAATAAGGTATATAAGTGTTCCCAAAGGCACTCGAAGATAGACAGTTCTCATTGCTGGCCAGCTACACTACTTCTCTCAAGTTTAGATTTCAACTGAGTTGTTTCAGAAACTCTTAGAGCCTGTAGGTGTGATTGTAAATTGGTACACATTTTCGGAGAATAACTTAAAGTCTAACAAAATTGTAAAGGCGCATACCATTTGATTCACTAATTACACTTCTAGGACTTTTACCTACAAATATACTTAAATGTGTAAAGATCTATGTAAGATGTTTCACTGGAATGTTGGTTATCATAGCACACATACACACAAATTGCAAACTCCCTAACTGTTCCTCGAAGTGGACAGATTAGTTAAATTAAGGTATAGCCATACAATGAAATATTATACAGTCACTAAAACAATGAGCTACAAATGTCATATATATATTCTTTTTAAAAAATATTTTTTACTGGGCACAGTGGCTCACGCCTGTAATCCTAGCACTTTGGGAGGCCGAGGTGGGCAGATCACGAGGTCAGGAATTCGAGACAAGCCTGGCCAATATGGTGAAATCCCATCTCTACTTAAAATAATACAAAAATTAGCCGGATGTGGTGGCACACACCTGCAATCTCAACTACTCAGGAGGCCTGAGGCAGGAGAATCACTTGAACCAGGGAGGCGGAGGTTACAGTGAGCTGAGATCATGCGATTGCACTTCAGCCTGGGCAATAGAGACTCCGACTCAAAAAAAAAAAAAAAAAGAATAGTTTGCGTATCCAGTAATATGACCATTAATATGGGACCAGAATTCATCTACATCACAGACTGACAAGCTTATTTTCTTTTTCTTCCTTTTATTTTTTTTGAGACAGGGTCTTGCTCTGTCATCCAGGCTAGAGTACAGTGGTGTGATCAGAGCTCACTGCAGCCTCAACCTCTTGGGTTCAATCAACCCTTCCACCTCAGCCTCTCCCAAGCAGTTGTGACTACAGGCATGTGCCATCAAGCCAGGCCCAGCAAGTCTTTTCTTTAGCCAGATAGTAAACATTTTAGGTTTTGGAGGCCTTAACATCTTTGTTGTGACTAGTAACTCTGACATTGTAGCAGCATGAAAGCAACCACAGACAATATGGAAAAAAATAAGCATAATTATTTCCAATAAAACTTTACTTATTTATAAATACTGAAATCTGAATTTCATGTAATTTTCACGTCACAAAATAATCTCTTGATTTTTTTCAATCATTTAAAATCATAAAACCGCCAAGGCGTGGTAGTTTACACCTGTAATTCCAGGACTTTGGGAGGCCAAGGCAGGTGGATCACTTGAGGTCAGGAGTTCGAGACCAGCCTGGCCAACCTGACAAAACCATATCTCTACTAAAAATACAAAAATTAGCCAGGTGTGGTGGCCCGTGCCCGTAATCCGAGCTATTCAGGAGGCTGAGGCAGAAGAATCCCTTGAACCTGGAAGGTGGAGGTTGCAGTGAGCAGAAATAGTGCCACCAAATTCCAGCCTGGGCAACAGAGCAAAATTCTGTCTCAAAAAAAGAGAAAAAGAAAAATATTTGCATGTTTGTATGTGAAGGCTGAGGCACAAGAATTGTTGGAACCCAGATGGCAGAGGTTGCAGTGAGCCAAGATCATGCCACTGCACTCCGGCCTGGGTGACAAAGCAAGGCTCTGTCTCTAAATAAATAAAACTATCGCATCTCCAAGGCAAAATGAGACTCAGGAACTTTAATAACAAGAGTGATGCATAGAGGGGAAATGCATTAGAGTTAAATTTATTCAAGATGAGACTTCATTGGATGACATCATTTTGATACTTCCATGAAAGTTTACTAGCTGATTGATTATTCTTTGGTTAAAATGTCCAACTGCACGTAGTGGCTCACACCTGTAATCCCAGCACTTTGAGAGACCAAGGCAGGTGGATCACCTGGGGTCAGGAATTTGAAACCAGCCTGGCCAACATGGCGAAACCCATCTCTACCAAAAATACAAAAATTAGCCGGGCATGGTGGCACACACCTGTAAATCCCAGCTACTCAGGAGACTGAGGCAGGAGAATCACTTGAACCCAGAAGGTGGGGGATGCAGTGAGCCGAGATCACACCATTGCACTCCAGCTTGGGGAGACAGAGCAAAACTCTTGCTAAAAGAAAAAAAGAAAAAAAAGAAAAAAATTTTAAAAATTAAAAAAATAAATAAATAAAATAAAATGGCCGTGGGGTCTACAGCCATACCACCCTGAACATGCCCGGTCCTGTCTAAAAAGGTCTTAGGGCAACAAGGACAATCAGGAGGAGAGCAGGGTCCAATCAGACTCTGTCTTAAAAAAAAAAAAAAAAAAAGCCAGGCACAGTGGTTCACACCTGTAATCCCAGCACTTTGGGAGGCTGAGGCAGGCAGATCACCTGAGGTCGGGAGTTCGAGACCAGCCTGACCAAAATGGAGAAACCCTGTTTCTACTAAACATACAAAATTAACTGGGCATGGTGGCACATGCCTGTAATCCCAACTACTCAGGAAGGCTGAGGCAGGAGAATCACTTGAACCCGGGAGGCGGAGGTTGCGGTGAGCCAAGATCGCGCCATCACACTCATCTGGGTAACAAGAGCGAAACTCCGTCTCAAAAAAAAAAAAATAGAATTTTCAGGATTTGGTAAGCCTATCATACTTAGAGCCAAGGTGTAAAAAGTACTGAATGAGGGTATAATTCCCATTTAAGGGGCACTTGTTCCTAATATGCAAGTTACTTAATTTACAAATATATCGCACCTAGTATTATAATTGTTTTATTTCATTTTTTTGAGACAGGGTATCACTCTGTCACCCAGGCTGGAGTGAAGTGGCTCGAACAAAGTGGCTTGAACATGGCTCAATGCAGGCTTGACCTCCCAGGCTCAAGGGATTCTCTCACCTCAGCCTCCTGTGTAGCTGGGACCACAGGCACGTACCACCATACCCTGCTAATTTTTCTTATATTTTTTGTAAATGGGGTCTCACTTTGTTGCCCACTCTGTTCTCGAACTCCTAGGCTCAAGCAGTCCTCCCATCTCAGCCTCCCAAAAGTGTTAGGATTACATGTGTGAGCCACCCAAAGTGTTAGGATTACATGTATGAGCCACCAAGCCCAGCTGGAGTCTTTTAATATATGTAGTCTTTAGTCTACTGACTGCATCTTCTCGTAATTTATCTTCATATCCTCTATCATACCTATATTTATATCTTTTACATACTACTTTACATAGTAGGTATACGAGAAATGTTATGTTGAGGCCTTTGCAGTTTCCCACAACCAGCAGATTTAAGTGGTTACGAAGCAAGCAGCTCTAACAGGCAGGACAAAAGACCGAACCCAAGTTTTCTCTTTATCAGAGCAATTAACTATCATTTTTCAAGACAACAGGCCTAAGACAGAGAAAAGTATCTGGGATCTTCACTCCAGAAACTGGAAAAATAAATTCATATCATTGCCCAGAGCCCTGGATTTTCTGCCGTAGTTTGAGATTTAGGATTACAGATGAAATTATAAAATAAGACTTCATGAACTAGGCAATCAGCATTCCTGAACTAAGTTTAAATATTTTAAAGTACTTTAAGTTTGAGTACTAGTAGTACTCAAATTCTCCAATGTTAACAAAATAATAGCGATGAAAATAATTATATAGCAGAATTGTAAGCAATAGGAAAAGTATAGAATTTCCATAACAGGACATACATTACAATATACCTAAATATTCTTTACCATATGCCTAAATATTCTTTTCCAATAAAGTTCTAATATTGGCCAAGCATGGGGCTCACACCCGTAACCCCAGCACTTCGAGAGGCTGAGGCAGGCAGAAAGCTTGAGACCAGAAGTTGAAAACCAGCCTGGGCACTATGGCAAAATCCCCTCTACAAAAAATATAAAAAATTAGCTAGGCATGGTGGCACGCACATGTGGTACCAGCTACTTCAGAGGCTAAAGTGGGACAATCACCTGAGTTTGGGAAGTTAAGGCTGCAGTAAGCCGTGACTGCACCACTGCACTCCAGCCTGGACAATAGCATGAGACCTTGCCTTAAAAATAAATAGATATGCGGGGCCTGGTGGCTCACACCTGTAATTCCAGCACTTTGGGAAGCTGAGGCGGGTGGATAATGAGGTCAGGAATTCAAGACCAGCCTGGCCAACATGAAGAAACCCCAGTTTCTACTAAAAAATACAAAAATTAGCTGGGCATGGTGGCGAACGCCTGTAATCCCAGCTACTTGGTAGACTGAGGCAGGAGAATCGTTTGAAACCAGAAGGCAGAGGGTTCAGTGAGCCAAGACTGCGCCACTATACTCCAGCCTGGGTGAAAGAGTGAAACTCCATCTCAAAAAAAAAAAAAAAAAAAGATAAATATTTGCTTGTCTATGTATAAAGAAACTCTAATATGATAGAAATGGAAAAACAGTGATGGGGTTTAAAACTAGGCAGGTAAAACACAATCACAAGAAACTTTCCACACCATATCTTAATTTTTTAAAATGTGAAAACAAACATTAAAACAAGAAGAAAGTGCTCCAACCATAACAAAACGATCATTTATAAGAGCAAAAATGTATGGAGCAACATCATTTCTTTCTTTTTTTTTTTTTCTTTGAGAGACAGAGTCTCGCTCTGTCACCCAGGCTGGAGTAGAGTGGCATGACCTCAGCTCACTGCAACCTCTACCTCCCGGGTTCAAGCAATTCGCCTGTTTCCCAAGAAGCTGGGACTATAGGCGTGTGCCACCAGGCCCAGCCAATTTTTTTTTCTCAGACAGAGTCTCTTGCTCTGTCGCCCAGACTGGAGTGCAGTAGCACATCTCGGCTCACTGCAATCTCCACCTCCCTGCTTCAAATAATTCTCCTGCCTCAGCCTCCCCAGCAGGTAGGATTACAGGCACCTGTCACCACACCGGGTAAATTTTTCTATTTTTAGTAGAGATGGGGTTTCACCATACTGGTCAGGCTGGTCTTGAACTCCTGACCTCAGGTGATATGCCCGCCTTGGCCTCCCAAATTGCTGGGATTACATGCATGAGCCACCGCTCCAGCCCTAATTTTTGTCTTCTTTAGTAGAGATGTGGTTTCAGTATATGTTGGCCAGGCTGGTCTCGAACTCCTGACCTCAGGTGATCCACCTGCCACAGCCTCCCAAAGTGCTGGAGTTACAGGCATGACACACTGCACCTGGCCAAGGGCAACACAATTTCTAACATATAAAGAAAAATACCCAGCCTGGTCCAATATGGTGAAACTCCGTCTCTAATAAAAATACAGGCCGGGCGCGGTGGCTCAAGCCTGTAATCTCAGCACCTTGGGAGGCCGAGGCGCGTGGATCACGAGGTCAGGAGATGGAGACCATCCTGGCTAACATGGTGAAACCCCGTCTCTACTAAAAATACAAAAAACTAGCCGGGTGAGGTGGCAGGCGCCTGTAGTCCCAGCTACTCGGAGGCTGAGGCGGGAGAATGGTGTGAACCCGGGAGGCGGAGCTTGCAGTGAGCCGAGATCGTGCCACTGCACTCCAGCCTGGGCAACACAGCGAGACTCCGTCTCAAAACAAACAAACAAACAAACAAAATACAAACAAGTAGCCGGGCGTGGTGCCAGGCGCCTTGTAGTCTCAGCTACTTGGGAGGATGAGACAGGGAGAATCTCTTGAACCCGGGAGGCAGAGGTTGCAGTGAGCAGAGATCATGCCACTACACTCCAGCCTGGGTGACAGAGCCTGACTTCATCTCAAAAAAATAAGAAAAATACAGTGATCCAAGGGCCTATGTGAAATAAAAACTATCTACAACTGAGCAGAATCCCATTCAGATTTTTAGCCTGATGTAAAAAACTATGTGAAAAGAAAAACCCATCCTAAAATTCATATGGCATCTCAAGGAAGCCCAAACAGCCGAAACAATTTTGAAAAAAAAAAAAAAAGAACAAAGTCAGACGACTCATTCTTCCTGATTCCAAAACTTACTATGTAACTACAGTAATCAAAACAGTGTGGTAGCCAGGCATAGTGGCACCTGCCTGTAATCCCAGCTACTCAGGAGGCTGAGGCAGAAGAACTGCTTGAGCCCAGGAGTTTGAAACCATGCCCGAGTAACATAACAAGAACCTGTCTCTACAGGAAAAAAAAAGCTGGACACCGTGGCTCATGCCTGTAATCCCAGCACTTTGGGAGGCTGAGATGGGCAGATCACCTGAGGTCAAGAGTTCGAGACCAGCCTGGCCGACATGGTGAAACCCCATCTTTACTAAAAATATAAAAATTAGCTGGGCGTGGTGGCAAACACCTGTAATCCCAGCTACCAGGGAAGCTGAGACAGGAGAATCGCTTAAAACTGGGAGTCGGAGGTCGCACTGGCCCAAGATCACGCCACTGCACTCCAGCCTGGCGACAGAGGGAGACTCCCTCTATAAAAAAAAAAAAAAAAGAAAGAAAGTACGCACACACACACATACACAAAACAGCGTGGGGCCTGGTGTGGTGGCTCATACCTGTAGTCTCAGCACTTTGAGAGCCAGGAGTGTGGAGGTCACTTGATTCAAGGTCAGGAGTTCAAGATCAGCCTGGTCAATATGGTGAAACCCCGTCTCTACTAAAAATACAAAAATTAACTAGGTGTGGTGGCGTGTGCCTGTAGTCCCTGCCACTCAGGGGACTGAAGCAGGACAATCACTTGAACTCAGGAGGCAAAAGTTGCAGTAAGCCGAGACTGCGCCGCTGCACTCCAGCCTGGGTAACAGAGCTAGACTCTGTCTCAACAACAAAAAATTAACACAAAATATTGTTCTGAGTTGCTGTAACACATTTACAGTAATACAAAAATGATACAATACAAAAAGTAAATTTAAAAAATGAGAAAAAACTCAAAATAAATGAAAGACTAAATAGAAGAGCTAAAACTCTTAGATGCTTCATGATGTTGGACTTGACAATGATTTATTAAGACACCAAAAGCACAGGCAAAAAAGGAAAAAAACCAGATTAACAGGAATTCATCAAAATTAAATTTTTTGTGCATCAAAGGACACTATAGAGTGAAAGGGCAACCCACTGAATGAGAATCATATATACGGATAATGGATTAAAATACAGAATATACAAAGAACTCCTACAACTTAGCAACAAAAACAACAATAAAACCCAATTAAAACTAAGCAAAGGATTTGAATAGACATTTCTCCAAAGGAAATATACAAATAGCCAATAAGCACCTGAAAAGATGATCAACATCACTAATCTTAGGGAATTACAAATCAAAACCACAATGAGATACTACCTCACATCCACTAGAATTCCTATCCAAAAAAACAAAACAAAAACAACAAGTGTTGGCAGGGATGTTGAGGGACTAGAACCTTAGTGCATTGCTGACAGAAATGTAAATGATACAGTTACTGTGGAAAACTGTAACAATTACTCAAAATCAGAAGTATCATGATCTAACAATTCCAATTCTGGATATATACCCTATACGCAAAACAATAGAAAAGAGGGACTCAAGCAGGTATCTGCCCAGTCATGTTCACAGCAGCCTTGTTTGCAACAGCCAAAGGCAGAAACAATCCAGATATCCACCAACCCATGAATGGATAAACAAAATGAGATATTTACATACAACAGAATATTATTCAGCCTTAAAAAATGAAATTCTGATATATACTACAACATGGATAAACCCTGAAGATATTTTTAGTGTAATAAGCCAGACACAAAAGGACAAATGTGGTATGATTCCATTTATATGAAGTACCTGAAGTAGTCAAATTCATAGAAACAAAGTAGAATGGTGACTGCCAGGAGCTTGGGAGAGGGGAGAATGGGAGTTATAGTTCAGTATGTACAAAGTTTCAATTTGGGACAATGAAAAAGTTCTGGAGATTAATGTTGGTGTTGGTTACACAACTTCAATGTACTTAATGTCACTAAACTGTATACTTTAAAATGGTAAATTTTTTTTTTTTTTGAGATGGAGTCTCAGAGTCTGGCTCAGAGGCTGGGGTGCAGTGGCGCAAGCTCAGCTCACCGCAACTTCTGCCTCCTGGGTTCAAGCAATTCTCCTGTCTCAGCCTCCTGAGTAGCTGGGACTACAAAACGACTGTCACCACACCTGGTTTTTTTTTTTTTGAGATGGAGTTTCGCTCTGTCGCCCAGGCTGGAGCGCAGTGGCGTGATCTCAGCTCACTGCAACCTCCACCTCCTAGGTTCAAGTGATTCTTCTGCCTCAGCCTCCCGAGTAGCTGGGATTACAGACATGCACCACCACGTTCAGCTAATTTTCGTATTTTTAGTAGAAACAGGGTTTCACCATGTTGCTGATCTCAAACTCCTGACCACATGATCTGCCCACCTCGGCCTCCCAAAGTGCTGGGATAACAGGCATGAGCCACCATGCCCAGCCTAAGATCGTAAACTTTATGTTATGTACATTTTAACACACACACGTGCATGCACACATCTATGTGCCAGGTTTAGCATTATCTTTTTTACAAGAATGACAGGCTGGGTGCCATGGCTCATGCCTGTAATCTCACCACTTTGGGAGGCTGAGGTGGGAGGGCTGCTTGAGCCTAGGAGTTTGAGACTAGCCTGGGCAACACCGCAAGACCCCATCGCTATACAATTTTAAAAAATGAAAAGTAAAACATGACTAACATTTACTGAATATTTACTATCTGCCAGGCACAGAGAAGTTAAGTAAAAGATCTTATAACTAACTAAATGGTGGAGCAGAAATTTGAACCCAAGACTTTTTGACTCCAGAAACATACCTTTTTTTTTTTTTTTTTTTCTGAGACGGAGTTTCGCTCTTGTTGCCTAGGCTAGAATCCAATGTTGCGATCCCGCAACCTCTGCCTCCCGGGTTCTAGTGATTCTCCTGCCTCAGCCTCCCCAGTAGCTGGGATTACAAGCATGTGTCACCACGCCCGGCTAATTTT